>NC_136823.1:19472843-19913692 GCF_951394365.1 Tetrao urogallus | reverse complement strand
GGAGATTGAGTTATTCTGGGATGCAATAACCCTTTGCACTCTGCAGCTTCCTTTATGAAATTTTTGTTTTTCAATTCCAAGTCAAAGTATGAAGCCAGTCATCTTATCTGTTGCAGTTGGAGCAGTCTCCTTATCTGTTCAGTTCTTATTGTTTGGATAGATTGTAATGCATGAGGTCTCATTAACGTATCATTTAGAATTGAAAAGCCTTTCAGTTTCATTTTGAAATCATTTGCATATGTTCCTTTTTTTTTCCCAATCATGTACTGATTTCACTGACACGAAAGGAAATGATGTAATTAGTATAGTAACATCAGAACGAATATTAAAGAGCCTGTTGTAGTTCACAGGTAACATGAATATTCTAGGCTCTAGGCCCATAAAGGAACTGACTATTCTTAATTTCACAGAGTGACGGAGGTGAAAGCGCACTACTCACATATTCTATTCAGCTGAGTGCTTCCCAGTTCCTTTACTTGAGGTGTGTGACAAAACCACTGGTTTAGATGAGGACACTCACTGAAAGATAGGTTTGGAGGTCAGCAGCAGGAAGCCAGAATGGAATAAACATTTTTTTTTGTTCTGTCATTTTACTTCACCATATTCAAATGATAAACAATTACTTTTTCATTCCTCTGTTTTGTTCTCCCGTGCTGACCTCCTTCCTGGGTGCTGACGTTTTTCTTCTAACCTCTCTTTACTAAATTTTTCTGCTAAGTCAAGTAACAAGCTACCTTTGTTACAAATGGCAGACTGCTGAAGATCACAGGGACCTGCATGATCTGGGCTGTCAGAATCCCTGTCCCTTTTTCCAAAGTGCTGGTGTTTCTCCCAGTTTTGATCATCTAGGTCTAGCTCATCATTCCAGCTTCTCTTGCTAGGATGCTGGTGCTTATACATCAGATATCTTCTGCCTGGATGCTGCCTCCTGGATAACTCATTTAAGTAAGTTAGCTGTGAACTAGAGATGTCAGTGGACTGGTCCCACAGTGACCTTCTGCCAGGATGCTGTCGCTTTTTCAGCTCCAGGTAGTTGGCAAGGTAGCCTTCTACTTCTGTTTTCCCTAAATTCTGTCTCTTCTGAATGTCTCCAAAAGATGCCTCTTCTTCAGCATTTCTTTTTCCAGGATGCTGTCTCTTCTCCAGGTCGCTTATGTATCTTTTTCCAGGATGTTGTCTTTTGGAAAGCCGTTGTGGTAGAGGCACATTTAATTCTGTCCAAGGAGAAGAATAATGTTAATTAACCCCTATAAATCCTCACTAAAGAACTTGAAGTGTGAGTCTGTGGAGTACTAAGGTCTGTGGAGTACAGATCATAGTCTGCTGTTCGTTATACGCATTTAATTACATTGTTAACAGTGGTCTTGAATTTGATCATTCCGCAGGGCCTCTGTCAAAACAATTCTGACACATTTTTACCAAGGATGGATTGATGTGTTAGGAACTAGCTGCAAAAAAGTGGGAATGCATGCAATAACAAAGTTTGGTGTGTTGATTTGAAACGAGGTGAGCTGAAGATACGGGGCAGCTGGCAGAGATCAGCTGCAGTAGCTGGGTACACAGGAGAAGCTAGACATCGTCATGAGATGGAGAAAAGGTGGGGCTGAGGTAAGAGTAGAAGCAGGAGTGTGTACATTTGAATGCCAAGTCAATATTTCCAACTATCCTAACTCTATTGGTATCTCTTTCTTATTCTTAAGCTCTGCTTAATATTTCAGATCTTAGTTTGATGTCACAAACTCTCAGCATTCATGTGAAGAGGCAGGAAGTCTCTTTCCAAGGCCACTTGAGGCCAGCTCCTCTTCCCACTCTTCAAGGTCTCTGTGCTCCTCTTTGGTGGCAAGCCCCTGTGTGCTGCTGCTTGCCACTGAGCCTTATTTGCTTCCAGTGCTGTGACTGGTGAGAAAAGAGCATCTGCAAGCTATCAGGTGACACTAATGCTGCCTCTACATTCCCAGCCATAGTTAAGCCCATCTTTGTTGGAGTGTGGAAGCTTGAAGGTTGAGGCAATAGGTGAATGGGAGCACTCCTGCCTCGTTAGGTACAAGGTCTAAAAGTGGGGAATGTCTTCCATGAGTCCTTTTAGGGTTTCCCTAGAAAAGTGCTTGCCAGATAGGCAGATACCGTGGCTGGCTTCTACCTTTTTTTTTTCTTTTTTTTTTTCCATACAGCAGATTACTTAGTAATGCTGTGATACCGCTTAAGCTGGGAGATCTTAGAGAAGAAAGCCTCTTCTGAGAACTGTGTCAGTGTATTACAACAGACTGTGTGCCCGTTTCCTTCTCTTTGTTGGAGTAATGAATATACACAATTAGAGTCTGTGAAATAAATACACTGACTAATAATCTCAGCCAAGGAGTGCACCAATATTTCTATAGGGATGTCCCCAATGTTATATATACCTTTATTCATCTCTTCTTTCTTCTCAACTTTCTTGACAACAGATGGAAGCATGTGGCTCCTAGATCTCTGCAGGATGTCATCCAGGGAACTTCTTCCCATTTTTTCACTTACTTCTGGAGGGGACTGCTTGCCGTTGAGGCAAACACCAGACAAGGTCAGGCAAAGGAGTAGCACTGGCAGCTGGATAGATGGCATTCTGATTTCCTGCAACTTCCATGGGAGAGAGAACAGTGGGAGAGGAGGATGGAGTTAAATAAATCTAGAAATACTGGCCATGATTCCAGACACTGAAAAAGAAATTTGTCACTGATACGTAGACTGAAGTGTCTTATGAAGATCCCTCCTGTTTTCTGTTATATTCTTCGAAGAATATGTAAATTCCTCATAATTGGAACCAGGCACTTGTTCATTTTTTTCTTATATGTATAAATTAACACTTCAAACATCTAACTTCATGTTGTACAGATGATTTGAAAGCCAGAGATTTTGTTTTTTCTTTTGTAAAGAGGCAAAAATAATTTCCCTCTTAAACACTGTATTAACTGTTGCCATGCATGAGGTGCACAGATGTATACTTGCACTAGCAATGCCCACCAGGCAATTCCTTTGCGATGGGTTCTTTTTAAAATGATGTTGTGATTTACAGCACTTCCATTCTGCCTTCAGATAAAGCCTGGTCTCACTAGCCTGTTAGTTTTTTAATATCTCTTTCTGTGCATTTGAAGCAGCTGCTTGTAGATATATATATCTTCTTCTGCTTAAGAAGATAGCTGTGCTGTGTAGCTACAGAGATTTATTTCATTGGGAAACCATCACACGTTTTTCAGACAGATAATAATCATCATATTCTCTATTACTGTTTGCCTAGATAACAAGTGTTTGTCTATTTCTTCTAGCTAAACGCTGGAATTTCTAAGGCACTTACCACTGATTTATTTCCCAGTAAGTGGGGTTCCTTCAACAGAACGGAATGTATCTTTAATATTACCATACAAATCATTTAGCTTAACATAAAGCATAAAGAACTTAAATGCACAGTGTTGTGAAGTTCTGTGCATTTTTTAAACAGGCGATTACAGCCCTGAGATTATTGCATAGGCTATTTGTCTCAGAGCAATCTTTAGAAGGAAAGTTAGAATCAGCTAAAAAGGAAATTATTTGATTACCTGGTTTGTAGTTTTAGACTTCTGCTGGATGCGTCTGCCTTTAAAGCTGTTTGCACATCTGAGCTTCAAAGTTGCTCCTCTTCTGCTACAGAAGCAGGCAGTATCCAATAGAACCGTTGCTAAGTTCTCTTTGGATAGCTTGTGTCTCTGTACTTATACTGTACTGCCTCTGGACCCTTATGCAAATAGCTGTGAGGTAATGTGGTTGATGTGTTTGATGTAGTTGATGTGTGTTGCTGGTTTTTTTTCTTTCTTTTCTTGTGTTTTCTTTTTTCATTGATATCAGGGATCTGCGTTTTCCATGCGCTTTAAAACTGATTATTTGCTGACCTTCTTATATCCGTAGTGGACTCACAGAACTTACTGCTTTTCCATTCTCTAAGGAGATTGTGTTGGGTTTTATGTAAACTAGCATAGAGAAAGGGAAGCTTTTTTTTTTTATTTATTTATGGGAAGAAGCTTATGTATCTTCTATAACATGAGCACTACAGAGTAAATGCAAAGAGATGGTTTATCAAGCTAAAGAATAAAATGAAAAATATAATGGATTATCTTTAAATAAGTTTATACTATGGATTCTTATTCTGAAAGGAACTGAACAGTTTCTATCTTACAATTAATTTTTTCTTGGCGTAGATTTCTGTAAGCAGCCTGCTAGAATATGGAGTATGTAGCAGTGGATATTAAAGCATAGCTATGTTGCTGCTGTGTTTCAAAAAGTATTATGCTGTAATGGGAAATCAGACTCCTTCTCTAGCCTGTCTTTTTAGGATATTCTTCTACACAACACTACTAAAAACATGCTGGAGATGCAGGTACAGGGCTAGTGGTTCCTTGGGAACATCACATCCTTGCTGATGACAATACTTGGGAATAAAACTTAGGAAATAAAGATTGCTCATATACGGAAGTAATGCAGGATTCATCTCACTTGTGGGCTCTTGCTGGCTTGCAGAGCAAACTTGTTCATGGCATCTTCTGTAATGCATAAAAGAAGGAGTGAAAATCTCCATAGTGATATCTTTCTTTGGCTGCAGGTTTGTAGCAATTTCACTATTCCAGCTATGGTTTGGTAACAAATGCTGAGCATAGGCGAAGAAAGGCACCGCTTTGCATCTGTACAGACAATGGTAAGACCCCATAATAAGATTAAAAAGGAATGAAGTTAGTTGTTGTTTGCAAAGTAACTCATTACTAACATGAATTTAACAGAAAGTGATCATCTTGCAGAACTTTTTCCCCTTACCCCATTCAACTTAAAGTGATGGAACAGAAAATACGCAATAAGAGCCTTGTTTTCAGTTCTTTGGGTTTCTTTGAGGTGGCTTCAGGGGAAGCTGTTACTTCAGCCTTCTTCCATGAGAATGCCTTCTCTTGAATTTTGTCTTAATATCTTAGAGAAAAAGTGTCAGAAATTGTATATAAATGAATTTTTTCTAATATCAATTAAACTGTTGTATTTTGAGGATAGTCATGGCTGTCAGTGTACTTGTTCCAGATTTGCACTGAGGCTGGAGATTTGCACTGTATTTTTAACAGTTATACTAAAAATGGAATATATTTTCCTTCTTGTTTGGATTTCTGTGGGAACTTGAGGCATCCCACGCCTCATGTGCAGAGCATCTGAGCTGATCAGTAGGCAATGACTGGGCAACTGATAGTCCTTAATTCAAAGCAAAGATTCCTGCGAGGACAATTCCTGTGTGTTTTTTTTTTAATTTTAGGCAGTGAGTTCGGACTTTCCAGGAATCTAAAGAATACTGGAAAGTACTTTAAATATCTTAATTAATACCAGATTTGCACATTTAACCAGCCAATAGCTGTCTTAGCCCCTGATTTGTCCTAACCGAATGCCTAGTGGAGTCCACTGAAAGCAGCTGTGCTTTTCCTTTACTTTGACTAGGGCTAGCCTTAGAATTTTTTTCCCTGAGTTTAAAGGATCTATATGCTGAGTTGAGTTTAAAAAAATCCTTTTGACCTTTGAAGCGTGGCTCTTAAAAAAGATAGATGGGAAAAAGAGAAGTTTACACAGCTGACACACTTTCATATATACAAAGTCGTATAAGCAAATTAACTCAAGGAAAGCTAAGAATCTGATATTTAAAAATATCTCCTATATGAATGTGTTTCATCTTCACACTGAGTGAATGAGTCAGATTCTACTTGTGATACATCAGTTGATTTATTGAATTTCTTGGCCACTAAGAAATGGTAGGATAGCTAAGGTTTATGCTTGGAAACTTTGAGTACGAATTAATAAGTCTTGATCTGACACAATTTGAAAATCCTCACAATCTCTAAATATGAGTTGGAAATAATTCTTACGCTGTTCTCCAGTCTGAAAGCAATCTAGACAGTATATAGGTTTGCATATGTACCTCCAGGTTGGATATAGCAGGAGCTGCTTGTTGCAAAAACCTCTTACTGAGTCTTTTAATGCACATGCAGCGGATGCTCTGATGCATGAGACTGTGTAGTCATTGTCCAGTCTGCCACCTGACCCTTGTTTGCTTTCTCTCTATCCATCAAAAAAACCTAACTGACTCCTGAATTTCTCTGGGCCAGCTTTCAGGACTTGTTGTCCATTACAGTATCCTACAATATAGTCAAATGCTAATGCCATAGATTTCAGAACTGCTGTTGTATCACAGTGAACCTCCTGAAGTGAGTGCAATAAAGAATTGCATTCACTTCACCCTAGATGCTTTGCATTTCTGGATGTAATAACTCCCTAAGAATTCTTATGGAACCACACCTGGGCTTAAAAAATGAATGTACTGAGCTATAAATTAATGTGGACATTGTTTGAAGGCTTCACTAATTCTGAAATTCTGAGTAGTACCTTAATCTCACTTTGTTACAGTTTTTTATTCATTTAATCACATTTTCTCAATTCTTTTTAGCGTAAAAGATTTGAACAAATTTAAACACTGTGGCTAGCATCTGTCATGTAGAGTTTATTCTCTGTTGCTTCCCCAAGGCAAGAAGTGAGTGAAGGAAGAACAACTCCATAGTTGGAGTTGTTCATAGTCCATACTGTTCTGTTAAACCTCTTCTTATTAATGAGAAAATGAGAGTTATTTGATTGCTTACAGAAATCAGAAGCAAATCAGCTCTTTTGTTTTCTCAGGGAATGTAGATGTGCAGCTTCTTTAGATCACTCCTCCCAATTTGTTCCCTGAATTGAACTAATCAGGGAGAACATTTGAGAGGGTGGGTATTGTGAACAGGTGAACATCTCTCTTCCTGTGTGATCCTTCTAAAATGCATTGAGTATGTGAGTAGTCTGCTTGGCAGGTGGACATACTGTATTTTTGTGACAGTCATGAGATCACTTCATCTTGGTTTGTATAACATCAGAATGCTGAAGTGGTTTTTTCCATAGAGGTGTAGCTACATACTCTTCTAAATGTGTTTGCTAAGTTAATGGGCCTAGGTAGATTTTTCAGTAGATTTAATGATGCGGAACTACATAGGAGGTACTACTTTTGGAGCAACCTATTTATTCAAGGAAGGTTTGGATGTTGTGTTGAGGGATATGGTTTAGTGAGAACTGTTGATGATAGGTGGATGGTTGGACTGGATAATCTTGTAGGTCTTTTCCAACCTTGGTGTTTCTGTGATTGTGTGATTATTTCTGTGGGAAGTACAACAGCTACAAAGAGCACAAAAACACCATTGGATGGAGCACACTGCTGGCTACAACACACTATTTTCCAACATAATCACCACCATTAGCTGTGCGTTTTCACCTACTATGAACCAGAGCCTGAACACCACGCTTGTAAAAATCTGCACCAGTAGAGGTGACCCACTGTTGCCAATACTGAAATGAAGCTCCCACCCCTCACTGTGCTCACATCCACTGCTTGGTCTCCATACGTGTTCAGTGTCAATGAATAGCAGTGGGTGTTGTCTTTTCCACATGCTCAATTCCACACCTGTGCTTCGAACGCACTTCCATGTCAGGCTCTGCTCTGTCAGACTGACCCTCTGCTGCCCAAATTCTGCTGCACCACCACCGTCTGCCTCTGATGACATGGGCCAACGTAATAAAACAGGAGGCATTATTTTCAGAGCAGCCCTTATAAATTTCAGAAATGCAGCCCAGTCTTGTCAGAGCCAGCACTGGTGTAAATGTGCTCCTTTGTATACAACTGGATGAGCTTTGTGATAGTCGACAGCAGAGAGTGTCACATCCCAGATGGCTTTGTTGTAGGTTATCAAAAAAACACAAGCAATGAAGATTAATAATACTTCTTCTGTTTATTACAGTACTTGGGAAGATAAAATCTAGGAGGGGAAATGAAGGCAACTCTTCTACCATGGACTCTATTTCCTCCAGTACTGGGTCCCGGTCTTGGTGCTGGTGCTGTTGCTTAACTGCAGGCATTGGTGGTACTAGATCAAAGGTCTTTTTTGAGGGAGCTCTTAGTTGAAGCTAGTCGACTGAACAGGCCTAGAAAACTGCTGATATCATTAGAAACTTTACTGGCTCATCCTAAATGTCATTTGAAGTGCGACCTGAAAATGGTGAGGAATGGAAGTAAAGGGCCTCCTTTGAAGGCTCTGATATTTTCAAATGATTCTCCTTTTCAAAAATTAAAAAAAAATGGCAAAGCTTTGTTCTAACTTTAAGACTAAGATTTTTGTAGTTCTGCAAACACAGAAGTGTTGAAGCTTAGTCTCCTGAATTCCTTGAAATAAATATGAAATCCCTTGAGGAAACTTAATATAGGCAGAGGTTAGGTATTCTGTTTTAAGTAATGAATGAGTAGTGAGTGAGATGAGAACATTAATTTCTGGGAAGGGAAGCTTTTAATAGAATTACTGAGTAAATTCCACATGGAATGCACAGAGCTCCACTCACCAATTGGAATCTATAAAGGCAAGGGAAGGCTGTTATATTGGAGGGAAGGGGAAGTATCCTGCCTAACATTAAACCTTTTGCTGAAAGGACTATAAATATCGTGTTGCTTATATCAGCTAAATCGTTTTATAGTTTCATGAGGAATCAAAACCAAATCACTGTGACATTAATCCTGCATACTGGCTTACTGATAGATGTTCAATACTAAGCAGCATATTATGGAATCAGAACTTGGCAGGCTTAATTGTATACTTAAGAGTCTAACTCACAGTTTGTTCCTTCTGGGATGGAGGCAGTTTGGAATTAAAGAGTGAATTATTATAGTGAATCCATTAAATCAATGGATTCACTATAATGTTGTAATTATTTTGTAATTAATTCAGCGATGTTTATGCAGGGTCTTTTCTACAGTCTCCTCATTGAGAAGAACCCTGTCATTTGGGAAGAAAGTGGAAATCTTTAGGAAAAATATTGTTGTACCATGTCTCTTGTTCAAGACACAGTCCAAGATCTCTCAAACAAAATAATATCATTTAATTAAACAAGCGAGACCATGCCACTAGGTACCCAAACCAGCAGCTTTCCCAGTCTGTTGTTTTTTCATAGCTGCTAATTGCAGCACTCAAGAGATTCTTGTTTTGTTCCAAGTGGGAAATTGATCCTTGGAGAAAGCAGCAGCTTGGTATACCTTGACAAAATTTTGCTTTCCAGTTTGGGAGAAATTCAGCAGTAGTGAGGCTGCACCTCGAGTACTGTGTCCAGTTTTGGGCCCCTCACTGCAAGAAAGATATTGAGGCCCTGGAACGTGTTCAAAGGAGGGCAACAAAGCTGGTGAGGGGTCTGGAACACAGGCCATATGAGGGGCTGAAGGAGCTGGGAATGTTCAGCCTGGAGAAGAGGAGGCTCAGGGGAGACCTCATTGCTCTCTATAACTTCCTGAAGGGAGGTTGTAGTGAGCTGGGGGTCAGCCTCTTCTCTCGTGTCATTAGTGATAGGACCAGAGGGAATGGCTTCAAGCTACGGCAGGGGAGATTCAGGCTGAACATGAGGAAGTATTACTTTTCAGAAAGGGTGGTCAGGCACTGGAATGGATGCCCAGGGAGGTGGTGGAGTCACCGAGCCTGGGGGTGTTCAAGGAAAGGCTGGATGTTGCGTTGAGGGACATGGTTTAGTGGGAGCTATTGGGAATAGGTGAACGGTTGGACTGGATGATCTTTTAGGTCTTTTCCAACCTTGGTGATTCTATGATTCTATGATTCTATGAAATTAACAGTATAGAAATAAGATATTGTATGATATTTCATGTGCTCTGACAGAAACAGTGGTCAACCAGCTTCCTTTTAAGAAGCAACCCTCATTGACGTTGTCAGATTGCAAAGTTGAGGATCTGTAAAAAGGTCACTGGTCCCCACTGCAATTAGGGGAGTCATGTACTTGTTTCTTCTCTGCTATTGCTTTACGGTTTCTGCTAACACAATCGTAATTATGATAGAGAAACCACGACTGGGTGTGAAAGAGGGTAAGTTTGGGAGCAAGAGAAAATGCAATGAGAGATTTAGCCTTTGACATGAAGTATTTGGAAATGCTGGTTTGGATGTTATGTTTCCAATTCTTAGCTTCACCTGTGTAGTCCTTCTGTCGAATTCACTGAGAGTTCTCAACACAGAGCATGTTTAAAAATCCCATCTGATAGTCCCTGCTTGTTCACATATCAAAGATAAAGGGCTCAGAAGCTCCTGAAGATTTCACATACACAGTGCAAGCCCAGTGGTTAAAGATTAGAGGCCACAGCGGAAACATGAATAAGGAGACTGAGTAAAAGCAGAATGGAAAGCTCCGGAACTTGCCCTCGTGGCTGATGGCAGAACATCTTCCTCTTAAAATCTGGATGTTCACATTGTGGCTTTGAAATTAAATAATTTTATTTCTTCTTGTTGCTTGGTGTTGCCATAGGAGGCAGGTATTCACTGGTGAGAATTATTCAACAAAGCAATCTCGAGTCTTGCTTTAAAGATTCAACATGAATTTGATTGTCCTCAGGCTTTCTGTGGTGGTCTGATAGCAAAGAGAAATGGTTCCAATGGCAGGACCCCATCAACAAGGCAGCTGCCTTTCTACCTGCCTGTACACAGCACCCAAGAGCAGCTATTCTCATAGGAAGTGCAAATTGGAATCACAGGTAGAGAGGAATTTTGAACAGGGATCTGATTTTACTAAAAACTATTTCAGGAGCCTGTCATATCAGCTGAGGCAGCAGAATTGGATAATGGTTTGTTCAAGTATTACAACATTCCTTACTATTGTTTCTCTGTGTCTGTGGATGTTCGTATGCGTTATGTATGGGTTTGTTACCAATGAACTGCTCCTTATCTGTCTCTATTTTCTTAGTTGTTACCAAGTTATTTGGGCTACTCATTTTATGAGAGCTTAAATTGGCTCACTGTGTATTACTGCTCCTACAGTAAGATTGGTCACTTTATCTTCTAGGTTACATGTCGTTAAGAGTCCTTGGTGCTGCAACAATGAAGATCAGAATCCTGTTATGGTAAGTGCTATACAGATAATGTAATGATGCATTACAAGTGTATGAATGAAATAACATAATTGCAGAGTATGTTTTAGATTGGAACGTACCTTAAACTTACCACCAGCCCCACTCCCTGCTGTGGGCTGGTTGCTCCCTCCAGGTCAGGCTGCCCAGGGTCCCATCCAGCCTGGTTGTGGGCACCTCCAGGGATGGGTCTCCCACAGCTTCCTGGACAACCTGTGCTAGGGTCTTACAGCCATCTGAGTAAAATTTCCCTCTGACATCTGACCTTAATCTCCCCTTTTTTAGTTTAAAGCTTCACACTTGTCCTATCACTATCAGACTGTGTAAAAAGTCAGTCTCTCTTCTGTTTATAAGTTTCCTTTAAGTACTGTAAGGCCACAATGAGATCTCCCCAGAACTTTCTCCAGACTGAACAACTCCAACTCTCAGTCTGTCTCTATTGGAGAGGTACTTGTTCTCATGGCACTCTGGACCTGCTCCAACAGTTGCATATCTTTCTTTTACTGGGGGCCCCAGCCCTGGACACATTACTGCAGATGGGGCCTCACAAGGGAAGACCAGAGGGGTGCAATCCCCTCCCTTTCCTGCTTCCACTCCTCTGTTGATGCGGCTCAGAATACAGCTGGCCTTCCAGGCTATGAGCACACATTGAATAAGTTATTTCAAGGGTTTTGGGCATCAGGGCTAGGTACAATCATTTTGTAAGTTTCGCTTCAGTGTTTCAAAAGGATTTGGAAGAAAGAAGAGGGTCATTATAGATTCTGTCAAGGAGGTCTTCCTACTTACAAGGACAAGTGTTTAAGACAGTTGGTTTCTTGGCCTTACCTGCAGGGTGTAGATAACAGGAACTCTTACGGAGTTACTCTTCTATGGGATGATCTAAGCAAGCAGCAAGTGATACAGTTTCTGTTAGCTCCTCTCCCTCACCCTGTCTTCAAAGCCTGTAAGCAAACAGACTAGTTAGAAGCTTTTTAATTCTATCACTTCTACCCATCACAAATGGCACCAGGCAAACAGGAAGTTGTTACTTAAAATTCAAGCCAACATTGTGTCAAGTGTATGGATTGGTGGCCAGAAATCAAGCAGGAATGCCTGTGTCTCATACCTGATTAACCACAGAAGCTGGAAAAGATGTAGCATAACTCGGAGACATGCATGTTCCAAATATGTGTTTAAAGGCTGTGTAGAGTACAGTAAGCCATTGAGTCCCTTCTTTAGAGGGCAAGAGAATTGCCTGGGAGAGAGTAAGGGAAGTTCACAGAGTACTCATTTTAGAACTGTTCCCCTGCCCATCGTTCCAAGTCATTTAGATGAAGCTTGGTACACAACAAAGAGACTTAGGGGCAAAAATAAAAAAGGAAGATCCTCACAATGAGTTGCTCAAGTTAGATGGTTTTCATATTGTACTGCTAGTTACAAAATGACAGACCTTTATGAAATTTGCATCTTTATAATAACTTTCATAGTCACTGTAATAACAGTAGACTTCTACACCGGTGCTTAATGGGTTTGTTTGCAAACAAACAGCACAAAGTGAGATTCAGTGGGTATTCAGCCACTTTTTGGGAATAGTGATTGTAATTAATGCTGTTCTGTAGGCCAAATAATAGGCATCAAGCTTTATGAGACAGTAAAGGCACAGATGTCAGTGAGGTACATGCTGAGGCAATGCAACAGCTCAAGAACAATGATGTAAGATCCTGCTAGATGAGCGGTTTCTCAGGATTCTTTCTGCAAACCACTGATGGCTTTCATAAACAGCTTTCTCCTCCTCCAGGTACTAGTGCTCATCTCTCTCTTTCTTTCTTGATAGCTGCTATCTGATTCAAAATGTTTCATGTTGGCACTGAGGCCTGGTGTGACAGAACTCTAGAAATGTATTCCTGGAGCGGGTGGTGATGATCTTCATATCCTTTGGTATAGAGATAGTTGTATTGCATCAGTGGTTTTCAACTTGCAGTATGGGACAATGCAGGGTTTGGAATGACTTCAAAAGGATGAGTAAAAGGTCATTAATAAAATCAGTCCTTTTAATAAATTTGCTCTGTAATGATCTGTATCTTCCCTGGAAAATACTTATAGACCTACAATTGGAGGAAGTATGAAAAATATCTTAGGAATCCTTTTTAGATCTTCATTTCAATAATGGTTTGATTCAGAGAACTGTCATGGAAGCTGCAGAGTTAAAACTTGAATAACTCTTATGTTTTTGTAGCTACTGATGAAAAATATGACTCAATATTTTGACATTTTGAGAATAAGTGGTTCATCAGGGACAAGAAGACTGTTTTTGAAATATGCTTTAGAAAGCTTCATCAATAATCGGTGGTTATTTCTGAGTCTTCCATGCTAACATTGTGTAAACAAAGCTTAAGTCTTAAGAAAATTATGGAAATGCCAAGGGTTAACTGATAAACAAGTGGTGTAATTGGTCATTCTCTCTGCTTTATAGACACGGTATCTTTTTGTCATTTCAATAACAAATGATCTCTGGGCTTATATCAGAGTAAATCTTATTGACCTTTTGCAGGTACTTATGCTTTTATTGAAAAACAGTAACTTCATCTTCATTAAAATCACTTTTAGACCTGGCTGGGGCCAGGTACTGAGCAGAGTAATTCCATAAGCTGTCATACTTCCATACTGTCATAGGAATAAAGAAGACACGTAGCAATTTTTTTTACTTGAAGATATGTAGCATTAATCAGTGCAGTCTGTAATGGGGAACTGAGAAACACCTCTAGATAGATGTTTGCCCTGTGCACATCTGTGAATGTGTCACGTAGCTTAACTGCAGCTAGCTTATATTAAGTGTTTCACATCTCCAACTGAGATTTTCTTCTGTCTGTGGCGGTTCAGCTCTGCTCCTTAATGTGATTCTTTGGAAAGAATGTGGGGACCTCAACCCAACACACTGCCCTTGGCCTCAGTTATGTATGCATTCGTCATTTTTCTGCTGGACAGCAGTAATTCTGATCTCACTATGAGACATTTAGAGAATCCATCATCATTTCTTCCTATGAGCGCATCACACCAGGTCCAGGGTTTGCCAGGTCTTCCAATAGGGAAAAGGGAAATACTGGCAAAACAGTGTAGATTCACTGTAGAGGTGATCCTGCAGTGACCTGCTGCTTAAGAGGCACTTATATTTTGCATTTCTGTCTCCTTTTGGTACTGTGAAAGGGTGTCTGATTTAGAAAAAAACGAGAGCAGGAATCACAAGAATCAAAATTGTTTAGTTTGAGAAGCAAAGCATATGGCCCAAGTACAAGAGGTGCTATATGCAACCAAATTTTATTCTGCTTTATAAGCACTCCTAAATGTTTATGACTTTTCAGAAAATGAAAGAATAAAATCAGAATACATAAAACTTGAGCTGAATGCTGGTGAACAAATCAAGTAAAAGAAGTCCTCCTAGTGCAGTAAACCATATTGTAATTGACTTGCTTTACAGTTCTCGCAGTTATCCTCAAATGCAATGATGTTCTTCCTTTCATAATGCTAGAGATGAACTAAACCCATGCCACTGAGCATATACTTGGTGGAATGTCATATCCTGCAGCGCTAGATGAAGTGCCGGAGTTGAGCATCACTGAGTGGAGCTAAGCACAGATGGACAGGTGACAGAGTGTCTCGGCTCCAACAAATTAGTTCATGTCACTGAGTGAGTGCAATTTGAGGAAAAATTTCCAATCATCTCCATTTACAACACTTGGATCACATCACAAAGCATCTTTGCTTCCCACCTCCTCATAACTTTGAATTCTAATTATCAACAAATCTCTTACAGGAGTCCTGCAACTGTGCAGCTACTGGGAAGTGTCAATGCAGAAGGATTTTTTCTGGATTGATTTTTCTTATAGATGTGTCTAACCAAGCAAAGTGACTGAAGTTGAACTTCTTCATCTTGATTCAGTGGCCATTGTTGTGATTCACAGAAGTGCGAGAGTTTAAGTTTGTCTTGTTCAAACGCAGTTTTTATTCCAGAAATGTTGACACAACTCCCTTAGCCTGTCTGGCAACAGGGACAGCGCACAAATGATGAGCAGTTACTGCTTTAAAGAGACTCGCACACCCAGCTAAGGAAAAACAATCGATGATCATTTAGATGCTTCTGACTGAACAAAATGTCTTTAAATTAAGTCTCTCTACTTCTCAGATGAGATTAGAAAATAAGAGCACTCCAGCTTCCTAATTTAGCTACTAAAAAGACAGCAGATACAGCAATTTTATTGGGTTGTTTGGCTGGATGGCAAGCCTTACACTGCTATGAGTGCTCTTAGGGAAGGGATTTTTCCTTAGGGTATCTGTCATAGTTTAGAAACTACCTTTAGGGGAACCTAAGGACCAATGAGAAAAATAAAATACTTGATTGGTGTCCTTGTTATTAAGCAGTAAGTTAGGCAGATATTTCTGAGATTGTTGTATTAGTTAAGGAATTGTGCCGCCTTCTTCCCGTCACTCTGTGTTCTCACACACACAAGTTGTAGTGACTGCTGGGCTCCAGCGGATTCAGCTCAGCATAGTGATCATGTGAAAAAGGAAGAGTCAGGACTCTTTGGCATGGAACTAGCCATTCCCAGGACTAAGACTGACAGTTTTACTCTGTGTTCATCCTGGTGTATTAAGAGCTGTTTATATGGTTTTTATATTTATATTTTTATATTGTTTCTGAGTACGTAAGCCCTGTGGTTGGTCATCATCATTTATATGGTGCAATTAGTTCTAGGATTGCAACAAACTGTGCTATGTTCTTTGCTTATTTTATTAAAGGTAGGGGTTGTTATCTGCTCATTTAGTAAAGAAAGATCCCAAATGCTTATTTAATTACTCCTTGCCAGAGAGAATTTCAGGGCTGCTGGGTCTGTTCTATGACTTTGTTCTTCATGTGGGATGCTTCCACATAGAGTTGGAACATAATTCAATTACATTTAACTATGAAGAAGCAGTGAAGCGTGTAGTAAATATTATTGTTGCATTAGCATTAAATTTAATAAGTATTTCCACAAATGGGAAATTGGGGAAATTTTTCATGATAGTGCTACCCACATCATAATTGTGGTTTGTACCTCAAGCCAGATTCTCTGACAGTGCGGATCCCACCCTGAAAAGCAGTCCATCACTGGGTAAGGTGAGGAAAAGTAAATGAAACAGCAGCATTGGAAGTGCATCTCAAACACCCCGTAGTTTACAGGCAGAAGGAGATGTCCATTCTGATTCTCTTTTTGACGTGGATCATGGCACTGCAGGTAGTTCATATCCCAGCCTTTCTTTCTTCCTCCTCACAAGTAACACAACGACCAAGAAGGCAGTTAATCATGTTGGAAGGGGACAGCTAGTTTTCAAACTGCAATGTCTTTTCTTTCTTTTGTCCTTAGATTTTTCAGAGTTGCCTCTTAAGAGCTGATGAACTCCCTCTCAGAGCTGTTTTATTAGGTATCTGAAAACAACATGCCAGTTATCTGAGTGGATGTTAAGCAATCATTTTTAGCAGTCATTCTTTTATCAGAAGAAAATCTAAATTCTCTTCATGCACTGTTTTTGCTTTGATAACATTCCTTTTGCAATGTGAGGATGGTATAAATAATTTCTAAGGGTAGATTTTTTGGGGGGAGGAAAAAAAGCGCAAAAGAAACAGTGTAAATCCCTAGCGAGGGTAATGCGAAATGGAGCTGTACACTGCCTGCTTCACTTTTCAGCAGGGCTTAATCCAGTCTTTGGTTGGATATCTCATTATAACTACTCATTTCTACTTGAAATAAATCATAAGCACTAATGCTAGGAATTAAAAGCTTTAAAAAATCTCTGCTATCCATTTGAACTACAAAAGGGAAGCTGCCAAATTGCAAATTGCAGTAAGTATCAACAAGTTGAATCTAGTATGGAAATAAGAACTTGAGTGATTAAGAATTGATTTGCAAAGCAAGGATTGCAAACTTGTTTGTTCTCCCACACCTGCGCTCCACTTCAGAAGTACAATGAAGTAAGGCGTATCTAATGTACCTTTCCCCTAGTTGAGTAATGCACTCAAAGGAATACAGCCAGCAGAGACTTTTAAGATCACGCCACAATTTGCCCAATTATCACACCTAATGACAACACATTGTTCCTGCAAAATGTGTCTTTATTCCCTGGTAGGTTACATTTCCTTTCAGCCTTCTACCTATTGATTCAGCAGCACCTTGTGTGGAACAAATTTCTTTGTTGGCAAGTCTTGATTACAACACCAGAAACAAATTTTATGTCCTCAATATCCAACTAAGTACATAAGAGAAAGTCAGTTTAGCATCTATGGACACAGGTTCAATGCTAAGATATTAGACCAGCATAAGGAGCTGATAGAAAAAGAAGCAATTAAATTGACTAAGTGATATTTTATTTAAAGACACTTCATGATCTCCAGCACAAATAGAAATTACAGATTTTATTGCTTCTTTTGGCTTTTATCACTGTGCTTTCACATTTCTTGCTACATAGGAGGATTGAGAAGATCTGATGGGCTAAAGTTCCTAGGATATGGCCATTATGTAGGCAATTTTAAACTTAAATTAGTCATTAAAATTTGCAACCTCATGATTATTGCTTTCTGTGCTCCCAGCTTTTCTCATAAAATACTCCCTTTACAGTTGGCTGCTTCTTGTAAGAATATTGTTTCATTCTCACAAAGGTTCTTACCAGTAAATTGAACAAGGAGAGTATATACACCAGCCTTGTATTTTTCTTGTGAAGCCTAGGAGCACTGAGTCCCTGGGAAAAGTAATTGAGTATGCTGTATCCACTTGCTGTCCTCCACAGACTTCATTCTCTGCGTTCATCTCGGTGAGGTGGCAGACCTGATAAGCTTTATTTACACTGAAAAATGTAAATGTGTTTTTTCTCTCTCAGTCTGTAAGAACTGGAAGTTGTTTAGTACTCGCTGTCATAAGGAGAGAAAACTTATCATGGCACCAAATCTTTGCTCCCAAGCTGTCATACTGAGTATTGATCCTTTGTTTCTGAGTAAGTAAGCCCTGTGGTTGGTCATCATCATTCTAGGATGTCTCGTTCTAGTGAATGGATCAATAATGTCTTCAGTGGCCTGCTTCTGTGTGCTCCCCTCTGCTATTCAGAGGCTGTCAGGAAGCAGTGAGGCCAGCTGCTCATCAGGGGGTGGAGAGCCCGGAGCTGCATGTGGCAGGGCTGACTTGAAGCTGCGTTTGCAGAGCAGAGCGCTGCGCTCTCACTAACTGACCTTACAGAGTCAAACATCTGCTAACCTTACTTCTGAACCTGTCTATGATGAGACTATTAGCTCTGGTTAGTCACAAAGCTCAGTAATTCTAAAGCTGTGGAACAAGGGTGTGTGTTTTGTTCGGGACTTCTTCATTTTCTCAGGAGTTGTGTTTTCCTGATTTTATTTTCATACTAACATGGTAATACAAATCCCATCTTTTGTCCAGGCGTGGTAACAGGGAAAGCAACATTTGCTGTAAATTAGTATATATTAGATCTAATATAACCGTGTCTGTGTGAAAGTTTAGATAGATAACTGCTGATCCCTTCCATCAGCTTGAGTCCTTTTAGCACATTTACACATTCGGAGTCTAAGAAATATCTGCATCTGCCTTTGACGTCTGCCGCCGTGACGGATCGATGCCCGCTGCGAGTCCGTTCCGCGCCCCGGGCCCTGCCGGCTCCGGGGTGCTGCTGCCCCCTGGCGGCCGCCTGGAGACGACACGCGCTCCTCCAAGTGGGATGAAATGGCCGCTCCGCCCCGCAGCGCCCCTCGTCCCCCCTTACTCGAGGTAACGCGGGGTGCGCGGTGCCCTCCCGTTTCGAGCACCGAGCGCGTCCCGGACTCGTGCCGCGGAAGGCGGCTGTGGGTCACGCACCGTGTGCTGCGTGGCCGTTACCGCCTGTGGTGGAGGCGAATTGCGGGGCCTGAGATACCGAAGGGGCTTTGTGGTTCGTTGAGACTTCAGGAGCTCACAGAATTCCTCCTGCGACGAGGCGGGGCGGGGCCGTGGCGGCATCGTGCAGCGAGGGGCCGGGAACAGGAGGCGGCACTGCTGGATAAAATAAAGCAAAAGAATTTTTCAAAGAATGTACCGAGACCCGCTTGTGCTCATCCTGCAGCAGCTCTTTGTTCTCCAAGGGGAAGTAAAAAGCTCGGGGTTTTATCCTGGTTCTCTGAGGAGCGCTGGGGCCCACCAGCACGTGCTCCAGCAGCACGTCTGGATGCAGGGCGAGGTGCAGTCAGATGTGTTTTGGGCCTGCGGCGTTCCTGTGGGAGCTGTGATGCTGAGGGTGTGCTGGACTGGGCCCTGTTTTCAAGGCTTCTAACTGCCCGTGCCTGGAAACGCAGGAAACTCTCCCCCGCCGCTGGCTGCAGTCACGCCGTTCAGTTAATAGTGAATCCATTCACTTCGACTAGGCTCTCTTAGTCTTTGCTCAAACTACGGGTGCTCTGGTCCCTTAATCATCATTGTGGCCCTTCAATGGACTCTTTTTTGTCCTGGAGTGCCCAAAACTGGGCACAAAAATGTGGTCCAACTTCACAAATCCCCTTGGCTTTTAGTTATCGGGACTACTGTAAGGAACGTGTTCCCTGGAAGTGGGCAAAAGCAGTGCATTCTAGGCCCCACGTTCATCTTCTTCATTGCTTTTTATGACTGAGTGTTAATCCCTTCAGAGCATCCCTTCCTTATTAAACTATCGTGTCAGCTTTTCTCATCAGTGCCCCCTTAATACTATCTACATACTCTGGAACCATTACCTTCTACTAGATGTGTTTTGCTGCTCCCCTTCCTTCCCTGTTCCTTGAAATGTGCCAATCCTGTTATATGTTGCCTCAGCAATACATGTGAAAGTGACTTGGGATATTTGCCAGTCATCTTTGGCTTGTGAACTTCTCATTCACATGTTTCTGGTCTCTATTTGCTTGTTGTCAATATCTGTTGGAGTCTGGCATTTGCTTTCCTAGCTAGTGAATCCAGAGATGGCCCTGACAGGGCCTTCTTAGGCAGAAAAAGGACTTTCTTTTCCTTAACTGCTCAGTAGTTTGTAAGTTTGCTCTTCCAGCATCAGTAAGTTAGTAATTCTGGTGGCTTCACTTGCAATAGCTACATTGTTTGAAGAGCCTCAGAGAGTGGATCTGTATTTCTAATTGTTGATACTAGTGATGTAACTTCAAATTTGGAACTTTAGTATAGGTCCTGCTTACTTACAGGAGGCAAAACCATTTGAAAATCAGTCAATTGCTTTTCATTATATTGTTGCATCTCACCACTATCTAGAAAATGAAGTTGAGACATTCAAGAAACTATCTGTAAAGATTGTAGCCTAACAAAGTTTACTAGGGCTCTGCCAGGGCTGACAAAAGGGGATGTGCGTACACGTATTAGGAAGACGGTTCCTTCCTCTACTCGTTTTCCTGATGCCTAGTGCTCTGGAAATGAATATGGCCGTGCAGAAGTGAACTCTCCTTCTCATTCTGTGGGGCCCACAGTGGTTTTAGTCTAGTGGTCCCTTCATCTATGGTTTTAATTCTACTGAAACCAAAGAGACACACCAGCAGATAAATTAGTGCAGTAACTCATTGCTTTGTCAACATCCTCTAATGGAAAAAAGAAACACCAAATGACTCTACTTAGATCCTTAGCTGGTTATCTGCTGTCCTTCCTGACTCTGTAGTGAAAGACAAGTGGGTGATATTTTGCACATTCACAGGCCGTAGGCTTCAGTGTTTGAGAAAAAGTCTTTCAGCTCAATAGCACATATTCTAGTAAAGCATCTAACCTGCAGGCAGGGTTGGTCATGTTTATCTGTGTCTGTAGCATTGATTTGAGGCTAACTTGTTTGAAAATGCCAGATGGAAAAGGTTGCACTTTTATTACTGTAAGTATTAATTGCTTTTGTTTTATTAACTTCCTAGGCTGGATTTACAATGGACAGAATGCTTTGCAAATGAAAGTGCATTATTTTTCATTGTATTATTGCATTGCACTCTTATCTGGAGAGTAAAATAGTCCTTTCAAGGTGTAACAAGCTGTAATTTCATTTAAGACTCTCAAGTATTCCTGCACAAGAACAAAGTTGTAACAGTTTATTCACAGGAGCCAGAAGGTCAAATTACTGGCCCTCCAATACCCAACTGGAGATACATTATAGCTCCGATGTATCTCGGCCGGAAGCGTTTCGGTGTGCTGAAATTGGATAGGTTGTACCCTTTAAAGACATTCCAAGCTGTTGTAGCCGTTTGAAGCATCACTGTCCTTTCCTGCTACTTTAACGCAAGAAGAAGAGAGCCAAGAGGCTGTTTGGCAATGAAAGGGTTGTTTTCTCCCATGCCTTGGGAAACTGTGCTCTGCTGTGTGAGCCACTAGGAGTCATTCTGCAGCTGAAGGTGGCTTAGTGGTTTATTGAAAGTCTGTTTACTTCCAGCACAGGGCAGTAATCTCATTGCAATGCAGTAAGCACTTCATATTTTGCAGCATGCTTCTTCGCAGCCAGGTGCACTTCATCCTCCCCATAGCCTGCAGATGCCATGTGTTCGCTGGTGGGTTTGAGATGCGGTGCCCAGCCCAGCCTGAAGTGCAGGAATGTTGTGCTACCTGGAGCTTGGCTGAAACATCAACAGTTGTCGCAGCAATGCTGTGATGTGATGTGGCATGGCACTGTCTGCAGCAATTTCTGGGGTTTTGTGAGTTGCCCATACATGTATGTAGTCATCAGTGACTCCAAGTCAGGAGCCATTCCTGCAGAAATTCAAAGCAAAGCTCTGTTACCATTCCCAGACTTCTGGCATTTAGCCTGAAAGATTTCCATTGAAGCACTTTACTGCCTGCTGATTCTTGACCCTAAAATCCTGCTTGCGTTTTGTGATTTAGTATTTTAATTAAAATGACTCCATTGATTTTAAAGGGAAATTATTCCAACTGACTTCTGAGGAAAACGAGGCTTAATTTTTACCCTTCTAAATTGCTTCCAGCAGTGGCTGTTTTATCAGGGCACTTTCTGTTGTTACTTCCATCACCGTCACGTTGCAGCTCACAAGAGAAAGCCCTCCAGCTTCTCTGTAGAACGGAATCATACCGGGCGGAATCGGTGCTCACAGCTCGGCAGCACGGGGAGATCCGCGGCAGCAGACGCGGCGCTGCGGTTCGGTTCGGTTCGGTTCGGTTCGGTTCGGTTCGGTTCGGTTCGGTTCGGTTCGGTCCGGCGGTGCCGCGCGCTCCCGGCTCTCAGCGCGGAGCCTCTCCAGGAGGCTCGCGACAAAGCACGTGACTCACGCGGCATCTGGGGGCGGGGTCGATGTGGGCGGGGCCTCGCGCGTCGCTACGCCTCCAACGGCGACGGCGCTGCGCGCTGACGTCGCGCGGCCCGGGCGAACGTTGCGGCGGCGGCGCGCGGGGATGGAGCGGCCATCGGCGGTGCGGCGGGGGCGCCTCGCTCGGCGGTGAGTGATCTGCGGGCGGTGCCGCCGTCGCTCCCCGGGGCCGCGTGGCGGGGCCGATCTCCGCGGGCCGGGCCGGGCGCCGAGGCCTCCTCCGGCTCCGCCGCTCGGCCGCCCGTTCGCGTCACGAGGCCGGCCGGGTCCTCCCCGGCTCCTGCCCGCGGGAGCTCGGCGGGGGCGGCGCGGCGGGGGAGCGGTGCGGGAGGGCCCTGCCCGGGGCGTCGCGCGTCGCTCCCGGCCTCGCTGTGCGTGTGGGCAGCCGGAGGCGCGGGGCGGCCGAGCGGAGCCCGCGCGTGGGGGCGCGCTGTGCGCGGTGGGGGCGCAGCGTTGCGGAGGAGCCGAGGAGCTGAGGGCCGCCCGCAGCCCCGCTCCGCTACTTCACCCGCCGGTCCCGCGCTGCGCCGTCCGGGGCGGGGGGCCCCGTGGCCGCTCGTTGTGTGCACGTCCGCTGAGCTGTGCCGTGGGTGCGGGAATCTGCTCGGCGTGCGGTGGGCTGAGGAATACGTTGAGGCCAGTGTATTTCAGAACGAGCGAACAAAAGAAAAACAAACGTTTTCTTGTGTGCTCCCTGCCATGCGTATCCCATGCAATTGCTTGGTTTTTGTGGGCTTTTGGCTTTTTGGTTTTTTTTTCCCCAGCAAGCTTTCTCGTTTGAGCTTTGTCAGCGTCTTATTTGGTCATAGTTAAAGGTGCAGTGACCAAAGGCAGCACTAATCCAGGTACACCCATGGCTCTGTAGCTCCTGCCCTCTGCAGGTGTTGCTGCTGTGAGCTGCCTCTGCCCTCCTCACACTGTGAGCAGCGCTGGGATTTGTGCTGAGCGGGATGGTGGGAGCAGCGTGGTGTGTAGGGCTGGATTCACTGCTTGGGGATTCCTATAACAAACAGTAGGAATTAAGGATTTCTATTGTATCTCAGTCCAGTTTTTTAATGAATGAATGGTAGAACGACCATTCTAACTGCTGGTGTGTTCCTGTATGCTGAAATACAGGCGCTCTGCAGTGTGATGTTATGCTGTGTGCTCCCTTATGGTCAGGCTTAACCCAGGTGCTCCAAGTGTTTTCTCTTTGAGTTAAGTTATTACGGTGCACTACTCAGAATAGGAGACAATACTAGAAACAGTCTCTTGACATTAAATGTGCCAAAGCTGACAGAAACTCACTGCTTCAAGTCAGAGTAGGTCCTTCTCTTTGAAGGAGATGGGTTTGCAGTGGTGTTTTGTTGCTGATCAGGTGTCAATGCTTTTTTCTTATGGTGCTTATTAATTTTGGCAGGTCTTTGTCCTTTATGAAGAAGCTGTGTTGCCAAGACTTGCTGTGAAGATGACCCACGCTACTGAATGCAGTTGTCTGCAAATGTAGGAGCCAACAAATGCTATGTCCCACCCTCCCTTGACTTTCCTCTTTCTCATGGAATATATATTTCTAAAGTATTTCTAGATCTTTACTGAAGATGTTTGAATTATAGCTATGACCACATCTATGCAAAGGAGATGAGCAAGCCTGAGCAATGCTGAGGTATGTATACCTTTTGTATCTCATAACATATGGGTAATCAAAATGTGTTACTGAATTCAATAACAAATATGTTTGGAGAGTGAACCTGTGCAAGTCTGTTCAACAGTGGCAATGAACAAGGGCTTGAAATGCGCTGTCTGGGCAGAACACAAGTGATTGGGTCTTGGGCTCCCTACGTGCAGTAAGTGGCCAATGTGTGTTGGAGGAAGAGGAATGGTGGGAAGATGTGTAAGGAGAAAACCATCTTATTACAAAGAATTGGAGCATGCTACTTCTCTTTTGGCGTAAGTAGTCTGAAAGGTGAATTAGTGTACATTGGAGAAATGTTGCTGTAATGCTGTTCTGAAAGGTAACTAAAACATTTCAAAGTATTTAAAAGGCTGAGATACAGAGCTGGGTGGTAGTGTCATTGGTCCAACTTAAGAGATGAGCTGTGATGGGAATTCTGCAGACACCTACGCTTACAGTTTCTTCAGAGAGAAATTTGGCAGATTTCAGTATTTCTCAGAGCTGCGTGTGCTGATCGGTCTCCCTCAGTAAATTCCTTGGCCTAGTTTTTTATCCTGGAGCTGTTGGCTGTGATTTTCCTGGAGGTTAGTTGCCATAGAAATTATCCTGTTACAAATAAATATGCTTTTTATAATCTCTGGGTATGGTAATGGGGAGCAGAAAGACTGTTGTTCTTCCTGAGAGCAATAGAAGCTGCAGACCCATGGAGGCTTAGTGTTGGTAAATCACCACCAGTAGGAGAGAGCTGAACAAGTGCCTGATTGCGTGGGTGAGTGGTGGCAGTGATGAATAGCATCATTTGGTCCCTGAGTAAAGAAAAGTGGTAGAGTTTACATTACAGTGAGTCTGAGTAATAGTTAAGATTGGAGAAATGGAAAAGGAACGACTTCTGTTCAGAGTCTGTTATGGTGGGACTTACTGACTCAGTGAAGTGAAAGCATTTTTGATGGAAAAGAACCTTTCCGAGGGATGTGGCCATTGTGATCCTATGTGGTGTGAGATTTGGGTGGAGATAACATCTAGATTCAGTCTTGAGCTAGTCCAGCAGCAGGGTTGTGGTGGGAAAGCTGAAAGCAGAAAAGACTGTGCAGGTGGGGAGGATCAGGCTAGGAAACGTATAAGCAAGGCTATGGCACCTATTGAGATGCACCCATGAGAGTGGTAAGAGAACTGGCTGTTACCACAGCAAAGCCACTGTTGGTTATCTTGGGAGGGCTGTGCTGAGCAAGGAAGAAAGCAAGTTCCACCCATCTTCCAAAAGGAATCTTTTTAAGGAGAGAACCAGAGTGGGTCAGTCAGCTCACCTCTGTTCTGGGAAAGGAGATCAAATAAATAGCTAGAAACAGTTTACAAGCATGTTAAAAAACAAGAAGGTGATTATGTCTATTAGTCATTATGCCTAACCACCCTGGCAGCTTTCTACAAAGGGATGACTGGCTTGGTAGATTTGATTGGTGCAGCTTCGGTAGAGCTTTCAACTGTCTACCTTAACTTTCTCATAGATAAACTGAGGAAATGCAAACTAGATATGTGAACGCTGAGGTGGATGAGAAATGTTGAGGTTGTTTGCCATCCTACTTGTTGTCTGCTCATCTAATTGCTGTACTGCTGGTGAGAATTGTGATCAGTGGCGGGAAGGCCCAGCTGGAGGCCTATTGCTAGTGGAGTTCTGCAGGGTTTGGCACTGTGTTCAATCCTGTTTAGCCTCTTCATTAATGACTTAAATGGTGAGGTTTTAGTGATGAAGTAATGTAAGCTACCAGTTTGACTTTAAAGAAAAACTAAATCATAGCAAAGTTGCTACTTTTTAACTCAGTCAGTGGAAAACTTTCACATAGCTGATAGCAAAAGCAGCTGAGTCAGTGGGAAAAGCATTGTGATTGTTCTGCACCAAATGGCTTACTTTTAGAAAATAGAAGTTTTCAGGTCCATGCTGCTCAAAGATCAGAGAAGGAATGCTGGTTTTGAGTCACTGGGAGGAATATCTTACCAGTCTGTGCCAGATCAGGTCAGCTGTTCATCTTCCACAAGTCAGTGTGAATGTGATGCTTTCCAAAACCCAGGGATAAGGACAAATGTTAGAATCACATGCAGCCTGCTTGCTGGTAGATCTCTTTCCTTGCAAGCCTACCATTGTAACGTGTATCAACCCTCTTCTAACTCCAAGCCTGTGATAAAGCTTTGTTTGTAGAACTAGAGGTGTTAAATCTTGTCCTCTGTGCTGGCATTGTCACAGATGGATGTGCTGGGAGAAGCAAGGAGAGGCACTCTTTCTGACCCATTCTTTTGACTCAGTCTCTGTAGTGCCTGAAATAGCTGTGCTGTAACCTTTTATCTCCTCTTGGAAGCAGGATGAAAATAGCTGTTTTTCCGTTCTTTGTGGTTCACTTGTTCCTGACATTTGAGTCAGCTTTGACACGTAGTAGCAGCATCTCCTGGCAGAACGAAGGAGCATCTCTGAACTTTCTCTACCACACCTCCTTTCTCTGGTGGAAAGTTACTGCCAAAATGCTTGGCATGGCCCAGTAATGTATTCCTCCAGAGTGTGGAACATCTGATTGAGATAATGCCAATAGCAAGAGTGGGTAATAGGAAGGTAACTGGCCTCAGAAAGAGATACTTAAAGGAACTGACAACACCAAGCTGAGCGGTGCGGTCGACATGGAGGAAGGAAGGGATGCCATTCAGAGGGACCTCAACAGGCTGGAAAGGTGGGCCCACGTGAACCTGATGAGGTTCAACACAGCAAAGTGCAGAATTTTGCACATGGGCTGGAGGAATCCCAGGCATCCGTACAGACTGGAAGGAGCGGTGCTTGAGAGCAGCCCTGTGGAGAAGGACTTGGGGGTCTTGATAGATGAAAAGCTTAACATGAGCCAGCAGCGTGCCCTTGTGGCTCGGAAGGCAAACGGTGTCCTGGGCTCCATCAGCAGAGGGGTGGCCAGCAGGGACAGGGAGGTGATTGTCCCCCTCTGCTCTGCTCTTGTGAGGCCCCATCTGCAGCGCTGCGTCCAAGTGTACAAGAAAGTACAAGAAAGACAGGGAGCTGTTGGAGAGGGTCCAGAGGAGAGCCATGGAGATGATCAGGGGACTGGAGCACCTCCCCTACGAAGACAGGCTGATGGAGCTGGGCTTGTTCAGCCTGGAGAAGAGAAGCTGCGGGGTGACCTCATTGCAGCCTTCAGTACCTGAAGGGAGCCTACAGACAGGAGGGGAATCAACTCTTGGAAAGGGTTGATAAGTGCAGGACAGGGGGAAATGGTTTGAAGTTGAGGGAGGGGAGATTGAGATTGGACAGATTTAGATTGGACGTCAGGGGGAAACTCTTTACAGAGAGAGTGGTGAGGTGCTGGAGCAGCTGCCCAGAGAGGCTGTGATGCCCCGTCCATCCCTGGAGGTGTTCAAGGCCAGGTTGGATGGGGCCCTGGGCAGCCTGGGATAGTATTAAATGTGGGGGTTGGTGCATGCAGCAGGGGGTTGGAGATTCATGATCCTTGAGGTCCCTTCCAACCCTGTGATTCTGTGAATGAAATCGGTTCCAGTGTATGAGCTTTTTGACAAGAGGGAAGCTAAAACAGTCTGGATATTAGTCCTTTTCAAATTGCTCCTGTAAATAATTCAGTATTTGCAGGGAGGCTCTCAGCATTGCGCTGAGTGCAGGCTTTGGCCTATGAAGGAAATTCTGGACATAGATGGTCTTCAACCACACTGATGCAACAGTTGCCTCTGCCACACTGAAATTGGAACTTTCTACCACTGTGTATCCCTTCAACAGAGAAAATTGATTATAACAACTTAAAGCAGTTCCTTTGGATACTGAACTGTGGCATACTTTGACAAGCAGTGCTTAAGGCTGCACTTCAAAGGGAATGTGTTTGCGAGTGCATGTTACTGCAGCAGATTTTTATTGTGGTGGTCCTTAATTTTGAGCTCTCCTCATTTCTAAGTTGAGAAGGGACCAGAAAACCAGTGGAGATGGCAATTTTGTGTTCTATGCCTTTTCCTAAAGCTTAACACCTTAACTCCTGGCCTTCAATCATCCTGGGGCTCCAGCAGAGCTGAGTGCCCCTCTGGGGCTGTGTGCCTTGCACTGCTTTCACTATGCTTGTGATCTCTTCCTTGCTGGAATGCTGAGAGACAAGACATATATTACTTGTGTGCTATTTCATTTGTATGTTTTTTAATATGCAGATCCTGACTGTTCTTTTAATCATTTGTAATCTCTGGTTTCAAATAGTGAGCGTGTGCAGATATCTAATGAAGAAATGACTTTTTGCTAGTGATGATATTAGCCAGTGCCTCTCTTTTGTAATCTGGTTTATTTGTTCTTTGTTTTCATATCCCAAGCTCTCTTATTTTTTGAAAACTCACCATTTTAAATATTTTCTTAGTATTTCTTTACTCTTTCTCAAAAAGGAGAGTAGTTTCTTTATTTACAAAATGCAGTACTTGAATAGCAGAAATTGTCATTGTTGGCGGTGCAGAGTCCGGTTGGAGGCCTGTAACCAGCGGTGTCCCCCAGGGGTTGGTGCTGGGTCCGGTCTTGTTCAACATCTTCATCAATGACCTTGATGAGGGGAAGGTGGCCACCCTCAGCAAGTTTGCTGATGATGCGAAGTTGGGAGGATTGGCTGACATGCCTGAAGGCTGTGTTGCCATTCAGCGAGAGCTGGACAGGCTGGAGAGCTGGGCAGAAAAAAACCGGATGAGGTTTAACAAAAGCAAGTGTAGAGTCTTGCACCTAGGGAGGAATAATTGCATGCACCAGTACAGGTTGGGGGATGAGCTGCTGGAGAGGAGCTCTGCAGAGAGGGACCTGGGTGTCTTGGTGGACGACAGGTCGGCCATGAGCCAGCAGTGTGCCCTGGTGGCCAAGAGGGCCAATGGCATCCTGGGGTGCATTGCAAAGAGCGTGGCCAGCAGGTCGAGGGAGGTGATCCTCCCCCTCTACTCTGCCCTGGTGAGGCCTCATCTGGAGCACTGCGTCCAGTTCTGGGCTCCCCAGTACAAAAAAGACAGGGATCTCTTGGAAAGAGACCAGCAAAGGGCCACAAAGATGGTGAGGGGCCTGGAGCATCTCTGCTGTGAGGAAAGGCTGAGTGAACTGGGTCTGTTCAGCCTTGAGAAAAGAAGACTGAGAGGGGACCTGATCCAGGTCTATAAATATCTAAGGTGTGGGGGGGGCAGAATGGCGAGGCCGGACTCTTTTCAGTGGTGAGTGGAGACAGGACAAGGGGAAACAGCCAGAAACTGCAGCATAGGAAGTTCTGCACCAATGTGTGCAAGAACTTCTTTACAGTGAGGTGACGGAGCACTGGAACAGGCTGCCCAGGGAGGTGGTGGAGTCTCCTTCTCTGGAGATGTTCAAGACCTGCCTGGATGCCTACCTGTGCGACCTGCTGTAGGGAACCTGCTTTGGCAGGGGGTTGGACTCGATGATCTCTGGAGGTCCCTTCCAACCCCTACAATTCTGTGATTCTGTGAAAAGAAATTACTTCTGGTGAGTCCTTGTTGAAGATGATGCGAAATCCCATGTCTCCAGCTGCTCTGGCTGTAACTGCAAATATAAGTCTTTTGGTAACACCACTTAGGAGTAATTGTGATGTGTTTCTGCGCTGCTTCCCTTCGTTACAGCCAGCAACGTGGCCAGTCTTCCCCAGCCCAGTGTTGCTCAGATTTGAATTAATTTTCTTGTTTTGGTTTACATCACAGCTCTGTAGACAGCCCTACTACTAACGGAGTGGTGGGATGTCAGCATGGGGTTGGGAAATAGCTGCAGGAGGCAAAAAAGGCAGTGCATTCTTTAAGTAGACTTTGTCATGCTTGTGGTGCTGTGAAGTCCCATTCTCACATCCCTGCCTGCTCAGACTGGAGGTGGTCATTCCCAGGCTCTCCCGTCGAGCACTGAGTTCAGAACATGCAGCTGAGCTACTTGAAGAACATATAAACATGATTGTAACTTTTTTGTTGTTCAGCAGCAAGCAGAGACTTTGTAAGAAAGTGCTGCATTTTGGCTTTTCTTCCCATCTGTTTTTGAAGGAAGGATGTGGCTTTCCTGAAACATTGCTAAATGAAGGTGGAAGTGTGAGCTCTCAGCCTCGTCTTGGTGAACTTCACAGCTGTGAACTTCAGCCTTCTGTGGCTATTTCTGCTGAGGGCTGTGGTGGCTGCAATGTCAAGTTGCTAATTTTTAGTCCGTGCTCTGAAGAAATACTTGTTATGAGGCAAGTTTCCTTTCACATCTTGTAGAGCAGGCCAGCTTTTAAAGAATCTTTGTGTATGCCCAGATCCATAAAGGTCTTTTTTTCTTGCAAAGTACCTGCAGGCTGTATTTTCAGTGTTGCTTCTGAGCTTTTAAATCCATACACATCTTATTATCTTTTTTCTTTTTTTGTGTGGATGATGCTTTAAGGAAAGTTAGTACTTCCTAGAAGGAAAAGCAACAAACTGCTGGACTACAGAACCAGTGCCATTGCCACACAGTCTGATCATTACAGAGTGCAGCGCTGTGCTCTTGGAAATTTTCTGATAGGTGTACGAGCTGTGGGCTGCAGACCACAATATTTGTTTTGATTTCTGTGTGAAGTTCTTAGCATATACAAAACCAGAACGTATAGGCATTGGTACCTCTGCACAGTTGGTATTTTTGGAGGAGTCCTGACCTCTGCTTGGTAGCTTTAAGGCATTGCCTGAGCTCAATGATGGAATGTTCCGAGTGGTGGAAGAGATTCCGGGACCAACCGGTGATGCTGCAAAGCAGTGGAAGCGTTCCTGAAAAAGTCACTTCCTTGAGCCAATGCAGCTTCCTTGTAAATGAGAAAAATGACCTAGTTGTGACTTCTTATGTATTTTACTTTCATGTGTGTTGTCCTTCCTATAAAGTTCTAACCTTGCAGAACAGCTGTTGATCTTCATATAAGCAGCAACCAATGAGCAGTGCTGCTTTCAGTGCAGCAGTAATTTAGGGACTGTGCAAGGGTGGTGCTGAGAATGTTTGACTCCAGCATGGACGTGTTCAGGAAGATGTCTTCTAATTAAGGGAGGAGCAAAAGATACCTGTTGCCTGTCAAGGGTGTTTGGTGTCTGTTAAAATTACATTTGGGTTACACAGATTCTCTTACCTAAAGAATTAATATTTGAGCTTTGAGGAACAGAAAACTGCATTAGCTTTGTGGATGAGCAGCAGTAGATACAAAGCCAGAGGCAGGAGCAGTTTCATCAGGCTGTGTACCTGAGAAGAGCATGGTGCTGATAGATCACCTCCTGGTAGATCTGTGGCCGTGTTACCTTTGTGCAGCAGAAGCATTTGAAAAGTTGATGAGTGCAAGGAGTGGAAGTGGTGACTACTTGGGATGTGCTGAAGCATAACATCTTCTGGTGTGTTGCTCCCCACTTCTTCTCCAGAGGAGAATGGCTTTTAGTGCCTTCTGTGAGACCTCAGGGAGGTTCTTGCCATTGGTCGCCCTTAGCAAACCAGGGTGGACTGTCTGTCTGGTTTAGGGTTTAGGCCTGCGAGGACCCAAGGAGAAGGACTGTATGTCACATGTTTTCTGTGGGCTCAGAAGTGATGCTGTATTTGCTCTGAATATCTTAATACATTGCTCCACAGCTGTAACCCACACACAGGCATAGTTAGCATCTCTGCTGTTTTATTAATGGTGTGCTGGAGTGAGTTGGTGTTGTTTGGTACTCATACAAGTAACAGGTGATTTATTGTGTAAGCTGTGGGCCTACTGATCAATTAATTGATCAGTATTATATTGATCATCTGTAGCGCATGTGTCAGCTGACTAGTTCTTCTCACCATAAACATATGTATGTATTCATAAAATTCATTCTGAGTTATTCAGGAGTGAGATCTCTATGCATTACTTTCAAAAGAATCTAAGTATTTTTCTCCATCTAAAAATACATAAAAGGCACTAAAAGTGCCTTCACCAGTGTCACCCTCAGTGCTCTCTCCTTCAGCTTGCTGGAAGGCTCATATTTGGCATGTAGGAAAATATCAGGCACAGGCTGACATGCTGAAAGCCTCGTAACAGGACTGACTACCACTTTAAGCCCACGTGTCAGTGGCTGAGGCTGTACAGCCACCAGGCTGCATTCCTGCTGCATCTGTGGTGTGAGAAGGGAAAGCAAGGGCAGCAGAATCTGCATCATTCAGCTGAGTTCCTTGCTGGCATCTGGATACTGCTGGGAATAGGTTACAGGGTTTAGGAAAATCGTTAGACACAAATCAGTAAAACCTATTGCTATCCTACTATGCTGGTTTTGCCCTGTCGCATTGTACAGTTGGCAGTAGGTCTCTTGTTGTGCCCCGCATCCCCTGCTCCTATTGCAGTGGCAGTTGCTCTTCACCCAGTGCCTCCCATCGCCCTGTTTGGCTCTTTATCCAAAGCTGTCGAATTAATTCAGTCAGTTCCTTGGGGGGATGCTGCCTGCTGCTGAGCACCATTTCACAAATGTAGCTGGCTTTGGGCTGTTGCCCTTTTCTGAAGTCTCAGGCACAGAGCCTCAACAGAGATTTGGCTTATATTACACATACCCTGAGCAGTTTTTCCTCGTCTTCCAGCTGGACTGCTTACTGTGCTGATCATCCTGTTCCTGCCTTTCAATTTGCTCTTTCAACCATGCTCCATTTACTTTCCTACACAGAGTACCTTCAGTGTCAGGAATGTGGCCAGGTGAGGGGCAGCCCTATAGCTATAGTTTTCCAGATCCTTTCTGGCAGGAATTTTGGAGGAGGAACTGTCTTGAAAACTGCTGATGTTCTTTCCATTAAAAACAGTGTTGGTTTTTGGCCCTTAAGTTTTTCCTGCTGCCATCTCAGCTGTAACTTTAAATTTAATTTCTACTTTTTTTTCTTGCACTTTTCCCAAATTCTTCATTCTCAGATTTTAAAGATTATTTTGTCGAATCATAATATCTAAATAAATGAAGCTGATTTCTCCATGTGTTGTTTTGTCTTGCTGTTATCCAGTTGTTCTTTTTGCACAAACTATCACTCTGTTGCTGTTGTCTTCCTCTTCAAACGTTGTCCAACCCTCCCCAGAATACTGCGCCCATTCTGGTTTCCCCCGAGCTCCTCTTGCTGACAGCATTACTTTTGAGCTCAGAGCTCTGTGTCCGTTTTTACCCTGCTGCTTGTTGCTGCTGAACAATGATATTTCTAAAATACGTTAACCTTTCCATGGATATAAATCACTTGCCATGGTTCCCAGTTACCATTATGTGACTACTGCCCCATCAGCCTTTCTGGTGAAACTGTTTGCCTTGATACAGAATCTATTTAAGGATGAGTTTGGCTGAGCACTGTGGGATTTCTCAAAGTCAGCTTGGCTGTATCTTTGTAGAAGTCATTCTTCCCTGGAAGCAGCAGAAAAATACTTTTCTTTCTCCAAATAGGAGAGATGGTAAGAATCTGCTATGAAAGATCCCTGCCAGCTGTGGATTCCAGCTGTGTGATGAGATATGAACCTGGCCTGTTTATGAAATAAAATAAACGTGAGAGTTCTTTAGCTAATTGTATTTGAATATCAGTGTTAAGGACTAGGGATGTTTAAATATAGTACTAATAGTCGATTTTGGAAGACGGAATCTTTTCTGTTTTCTTCCCTGAGCTCTCTGGTTTTTCTCCCAGTTTCTGCATAGGCTTTGTATCTGTAGCAAGCTCTGCAGCTGCAAACAAGTTGGCTGTGAGTTATTTCAACAGAGTTCATTTGCCTATAGAGAAACATCCCTTCACACACCAAAAATTGTGCTCATCTTCTGGTGATTTTATGAGGACCAGGGATGTCAGCACCAGCCCAGGAGGAGCCCTGCTGAGCAGCTGTGCTGTGAGGCACGTTGCTCTTGGCAGTGACTGGTTGAGTAAGTAATCTCCTTTGGAAAACGTGGGTAAATCAACTGTGTTAGCATTGTGGCTCTTCTGGAATCTGGCTGCAGAAATAGAGCCATGTGTTTGCTCCCTGCTGACACCGTCTGCTCCTGTGTTCCTCCAGCCAGCATCCGTCCTGACTGTGGGCTTGTCACAGGAACAAGGAGTGTGTCAAAGTGGCCCTGGGAATACTGTGCTTCCTACTCTGGGACAGAACAACTAAGCCAGGGTTGTGTCTGTGGGAGGGGTGTGCTTTGCCCAGCTGGGCTTGGATTTCTAAATCCTTTCCTGCTCATTTGTGTTCATGCTCAGTGTGCGGGGGCCCTTTATTATATCCATACAAGGAATTATGTTTGCCGGAACAGTGTGGCTTCCAGTAGTCTGTTGTGTTGTGCACAGGTGCTGCTGCAGTGGGTGTTGCCTGGTTTTTGCCTCCTGGCAGATCACTGTGAGGCACAGCAGTAGTTCAGCCTGGGTTACAGAGCACGTAGAACAAGGTTTCTTGTACAGCGCAGTGAAAGGCACTTGTGTTTCACGGTGCTCTCAGCTTTGCATCCTGTTGGCTAAACTCAAGATAAACAAGAGCAGCCTTTCTGACCTGTGCCCAGAGCATCTGGGTGACTGAAAAGGAGGAGAAAGTGAAATGGGTACAGATCAGCCTGATCTTGGAGGCTTTGCCCTGAAATCTAGCTTTCTTCCAGCTCTGACAGCTGGCCAGAAATCCCTGGAGAAAATGTGCCTTCCCAAGAACCTCTCAGTTATCCTGTAAGATCCAGTTTTAATTTCAGTTATATTGGTATCCCTTCAGTTAGCTGAAACAGTTTTAAATAGCCTGGCTTCCAAACACAGTTACATTTTAAATTAAAAAAACATATATATATATATATATATATATATATAAATTGGAACCATGCTCACTTTATTTGTTTGTGTACATCTTTCCTTCCATTTTCAAGAATTGCATCTCATGTCCAATTTCTTTTTGCAGTTTTGTTCAGTGGAGGGACTGCTGTATGTCAGCCATGCTAAAGGGCAAGTGATGGAGGCAAGTATTAGTTTATATATTCATAGTTATCTCATACCGTTTTTACCAGTTTCGCCTTTTTAACTGCTTTGTTTCTTTCCCACTGCTGCTGTGAAATAACTGCACAAGTGAAAGACTGTACGGGCATGTTCTGGGAGGGAACCATGTTATATGATCTGCTCAGTGTGACTGTGGATATAGAACAGCTAACTGTCCCTGATGTACTGTATGCTCATACAAATGAGAAGTGTTGCTGAGCTTCATCCTGAAGGCACTGCTTTTTTTCCCTCAAATATAGAACATAGAGTTGTTACGAGTTGAAAGCAAGCATAAGGATTCGATGTTATTGCAAATAGATGTGCTAATTTATTCTGCTGATTCACAGTTCTTCCCATTTATGAGTAAAGCAAATGTTTTTCTCTGCAAAGCTAGATACTAGTACAAATAAGTAGCTCTAAGGACCTTCGTACCAGAAATGCTCTTTGAAAAGCTTCGTTCAGACTCGCAACAGATTCACCATACGGAAATGTGAGCAGATGACCACAAAGCTTCTGTAGGAGCTTCTGAGTCATGAGTCAGTGTAATGTCAGCAATCATTCACAGAACACATGGGCATGGCAGTGACACGTTTGTGAACTAACTGGGCTCATTTGTTTCAGGTGAGTTTGTAAATTGAAACAGAGCTGATTGGAGCAGTTGATGGTTTCCAGCAGCTAATGAATGCATGGAACTTCAGTTAGACAGAGGTGATATTGTTTTAGATCACCAGTATTGCCAGTGGTAATCTGCATAGAAAGCATATGGTAGGTAGTAAAAATGATGAGTGAGGAATATGTTGGAGATCTGTTCTGAACTACAGCTTTTCTGCGAGACCAAACTGAAAAATGAATGCCAAGAGAGTTAGCTAAAATGGAAAGTTACAGGTCAGCTGTCAAGGCTGTATTTCGTACGGCAAGTAATTCTGGGACTCCTGCTTTTTTTAGCCATTGAGTTTTGTTCACTTAACTGTCTGCTTTTTTGTTTTGAATTTTGTTCACTTCTTTCTGCTGGGTGATGAGAAAAATCTATTTGTGCCTTTTTTTCTCAAAACCAGTTAATAGGAACATGCGATTCAACTTCATGAGAATCAGTTACGTAAGAAAAAAGTAGAAGTAACTTTAAGAAAGAGCTTAAAAATCCAACTGTGATACTGATCACCTAAGGCATTATGTATGTAAAAATAAAAGATTGGTGGTTATATCTTTTGATTCTGCCACAGTTCCATAGTGAACGTGGGTAAATATTTTTGCTTTCTTCTGAGGTGAAGCTTATTGCTTTGCCTTTAAATGGGTTATTGATTAAAATGATGATATATTTTAACTGGTGCTTTTAACGTGGTTTCAAAGTGCTCAGCTAAAATACTGTAAGATTCCAGTGGTTTGCTTCTGTAGTTACTGAACGTCATCTCACCTCCAACTTAATGCAGTGATGTTTGGGGAAAAGAAAAAAAAGCAGAAGGGAGTGTGATGCAGCTCTTGGATGTTTTTGGATGCCAGTTTAAAAAGCATCTTGGAACATCTGTTCTAACCCATTGTGTTGGGTTTCAGAAGTACGAAATTGAGAGCTCTGCAGCTGTAGCCTCAGTGCACTGTATTTCTGCAGCTGCTTCAAAATGCAAACGGATGTTCTCAAATCCCAAGCATGTGTTCCATTTCACATGAAATGTTTTTTAAAGCACAGGCTGCCTTTTGCCAAGATTGAGTTGACTTCTGTGGTCTAGTTTCTGTATTTTTATAGAAGCCTAACCAAAGTGTTTTCCTGCAAGAAAACAACGATCAGCTTCTGAGCACGTGATCTCATGGTGCTAATGTGAAACTCAGATATTGTGTCCTTCCTTCCTTCCTTCCTTCCTCATTCCTTGCTGTACTTCTCCAGCAGTGTGTTGTTACAAAAGTTCTCAGTTGCACAGTAGTGTAACCAGCTGCTTTCCGAGCTCTGCTGATGTGAGGAGGGGAGGCTGATGTCTTCTGGAGAAAAGCTGCGTGTTTTCCCTGCCGTGGAGGCTGAGCTACACGCTGTGGTGCTGCATTCTCTGCCCATTCAAAAGGGTTCCTTGATCTTCTTTTAAAAAGGAGTTTCTGTTTTCTCCGAGAATTATGGATGGGACTATGCCCATTGAAACCATTTCACTTGCCTGTCCTTGCTTGACTTTCCTGTCTAGTTTCCAGTGCAATCAATAGATGCTGGCAGCAATAAGGCATTTCTTACTGCTTGGAGATAAATGGTTAACTGATTTGGAAATGTTCTGTCTTCTTGCATTTATCAAATACTGTGGAGTTAAGCATTCTGCAGGAAAATCAGGTAGGCAGGACAGATGTTATGATTGAAGCATGTTCCTTTGATAAGGAACAAAATTAATTCTGCCAAAAAGTCTAACATGTTCTATGAAAGTGTAACTTCACGTTATGTTACATACTACTGTGGGCTTTGTGTTCTTAATAACAAAAAAAACCCTTGTTCTTTCCCTTCCTCCTTCCCCACTTTTGTAGACTTTTTTTCTTTAAAAGAAAGCCTTTCTTGCTTCACTTTGTGCTGTGCTTCTTCCCCTAGGCAATAAATGAATTGTCTCATACAAGCTTTGGCTTCTGCACACAGCCTTAGATGCAACTAATACCAGGATTGAGGGATGCTTGGAAAACCGATAAATCTGTTTTGTTAATGGCATGTTTTGTACATTGTTTTTTTTTTTTTTAACCCACTAGTTTCTGCATGGATGTGTAATAATGGCTCTTTTGTTTAACATTAGATAAGCATGAGATCACCGTGGCACAGCTGCATGTGTAGTCACTCTTGAAGCAATTGCACACCTAATTGGCTGACAATCTTGGCATTTTTAAAACAAACACAAGCCTTTTAAAGACAGGGGACATGTTTATTTACGAATAGTCAAATTAACCTGTGGGGTGTCATCAATGGAGCCCTCTGGCAGTGAACAGTTGTGCGATGACCCTGATCCTGGAGGCAAATCCCAAGATCAAGAGACCAAAAAACAACATGAATCAGAGCAAAAATTATCCAAAATAACCCATAATGCTTTGGAGAACATTAATGTGATTGGTCAAGGCTTGAAGCACCTTTTCCAGCATCAGCGCAGGAGGTCGTCAGTTTCTCCACATGATGTTCAGCAAGTTCAGGCTGATTTGGAGTCTGACATGGATTTGGAAAGCCAAAGCGCCTGCGCTGAAATTGATGGTGTCTCCACCCACCCTACAGCTCTGAACCGAGTGCTTCAGCAGATCAGAGTGCCACCTAAGATGAAGAGAGGGACGAGCCTGCACAGCAGGCGGGGCAAGACGGAGCCTCCCAAAGGAAGTCCCCAGATCAACAGGAGGTCTGCACAAGATATGCAATCAGGTCGTCCCAGATCGTCGTCCACTACAGATGCTCCCACGAACTTGTCCGTGACGGAGATTGCTTCTTCTGTCTGTGTAGGTGGAGAGGAGGCCACAGCAGCAGTAAGTTACTCAGATTTACCTTTGGTGTTTATCATCTCCTTGTGTGTTTTCTTAAGACTTTTGAACCTTGTTTTTAAAAGCAAGCGTCTTTCAGCAAACTGAACTACTACTGTGTTCAAAATCTTTTTGCGTGTGGTGAAGCAAAGATGCAAGCATTAGTCATTTTCTCACATGGCAGGTGCTTATTTTATTTGATTGCTGAAATGAGGACTACTTCTGCAGCATGTTAAGCTGGTCAGATGGTGCATTGCAGGCAAGCAAGGAATGATGGGAAGAGCAGCAGCCCGAGTAGTCCTTCTTAGCAGCTATTTCCTGCAACTGATGTGGCTTTTTTTCTTCCCTTCATATTTTATTGTGTATTTTCTAAAAGTGAGGAATTCCAGTTTGAGCAAATGGAGCAGTGGATTGTTCACGTTGTAGAGAGGCTATGGGGATGGTGGCTGCAGTAGGTAACTGAGTTGCAATGCCAGGGTGGCCAAATTTGTCAGTCAGCCCTACTACTGTGCTGAAATGAGCCTTTGCCAAAATGACAGTCTCTGTTCTGTGACTTGTTCTTGCAAAGTTATGTGTATTGGTTTACTGATGATATCAAGTAGAAGTATTTGTCTTAATCTTTCATGTTTCCCAGATCTGTTTATCTGAAGTGCTTGCAAGATCTTCAAATTGTGGCTTATCATTGTGATCTAGCGTGTAAACATTCCTCTTGGAAGGAGCATTGAGAGTCTAACTTTGAGATTTCTGTTCTGACAGCAATTAAAAGAAAAGGAATAGTGATATAATTGGGAAAAGTGGATGCTCTCCAAGAACCGGTTAACTTTGTGTCTGAATTGTATCAAAAGAGCTCTTATTTCAGGTTTCAGGTTTATTTCCTTGCAAGCTCTTTTTCATTGTGATTGGACTCATGACCTTTGTTTCAGGTGAACTTTGAAGAGAGCCAGTAATTTTCCAAGTTTGTATCCAAATCCAGCAACTTGAGTTATGAAGCATGGCAGCCTGTTTTGGTTTGTCAGGTTACAACCTTAGCTCATTTAGATCTGATATACTTGATTTTAAACATGCTTGCTTACTTACAAAGCGCTATTGCAAGTGATGTCTCAGTGTATGTGCAGGAGGGGATGCTGTTCTGAAAGTGCTCACATTTTCCTTTAGTAGTGGCCCTTGCATCTCTGTGATACGTGTGCAGTGTGAGAACCCTTTGTCACGAGGCTGAGGAAGGCCGTGGAAATGAAGTTGATGCACCTCAGCATGGCCCCTCTTTATCTCATCATCCGAAGTGTCTGCTGCTTTCAGACTTGCACCTCACACTCTGCCCTTAACCTGAGACAACCTCTGCGCTAATTTGGGATTGCTTCCTGACACCCCTCCTGAAAAGCATAGGTGGACTTTGAGATAAAATCCTAACAAACCCTTCAGGAGTGCTGACAGCATTTGTTGACATGTCTCTGAGCTTTGATGTTTTAGTAATGTTAGTATCTGTGTAGGCCCATGTAGAATTGGGAAAGAAAAGAGTGAGCAAGGGGGGGAATCTTAAAATGAGAGCAAGAATTTTTTATTTTTAGCAGAACCAACTAAAAGCCAAAGCCATGGCAATACTCAGTCATGAACTTTTTGTAAGCTAGCAGCAAGGGCCTCTAGTCATACAAGATTCAGTTTACGTCAGAGATTTGACATGCTTGTACACAGACTCAAGCTGAGACAGTACTGGCTCTGGCTTTGCACTTTCTTACACGTGTACAGCTACAAGGTAAATATCAGTCTTCAACATCTGGCTACTTAACAGCATTCAGTTTCAAATGCAGTGGGTTGCTAGTGCTCACTCTATGTAGCATTCTGCTGTTGTGCTTCTATATGGTGTGATATATATATATATATATTTTTTAATAAAAGGCTATGGAGTGATCATCTAAAATCATCATTTCCCCACCCTTGTCCTGAAATTTTCTTATTAACTTTACAAAAGATAGATGTGTGCTTAAGTTGTCAATCTATGTTTAACCAGCTTCAGCTATGACTGATCAAAGTTGAGTAGTGTCTGGAGGAACATCTGGCTCTTGCCAAAGGATGACGGTGGAAACAGATACCCTGAAGATAGTAAAGAAAACCAAAAACTGCCGTGGATTCCATACAGTGGCTTTCTGCAGTGTGGAAAATACCAAAACAAGCAAGAATTGGTGAAAATTGTTCTTACTGGCTGTAAATGACCAAGGAAACCATACTAGCAGCATGGAGCTGTGTCTGTGGTTCCTATCCCAGGCACTGGTGCCATACAGCATCTCATATCTTAGAAAAGTGCTGTCATAAAAGCCATGCCTGTTGTAGTCTGCACACAGTCTAGAGCTTCAGAGTTGCTTGGTTCTATTTTCCATGGGTGTCCATCATGAGTGTCCATGCAGTAGAAATTTTCAAGCTGGGAAGTTTCTGTTTAATTTGTCGGCTTATTATGTCTTTATTAATAACTAAAATCAGTGAGTTATCTCAGATAGTGTCAGCTGCCTGGCCATGAAAACATGAAGACATTAAAAAAAAAAACTTGGAACCCAGTTTGTAATAGAGAATTCTATGCAGCAGCTAATTGCTAGCATCTCTAGGTCTAGCAGTATAAAAGTATTTTCTTGTTCTTCCATTGTTTTACAAACTTCATTCAGACATGCATGGTTTTATCAGTTTTTGGTATAATCATATCATAGAATGTCTTGAGTTGGAGGCTCCTTAAAGATCTAGTATTCCAGATGGGGCCCCAAGGTCAGGAAGGACTAGAACAAAGTGCAAATAAATGACTGGAAAGGCTTTGTGATAGACAAAATACAGTTGAGATAGGCAAAGTGCAGAAATGACTGTGGGACTGGAGCTGAAGGAGAGGTGTGCTTGTGTCGGCCTCGGATCAGCTGGCTGTGCTCAGGGCTCTGGTGAAGAAAGTCAGGAATCTGCTCAGCAAGGGTCTGAAATCAGGAGAGCGCAGTTCAGCTGATTGTTGAATCGGTCTTATAAGAGGCATCGGTGTGTTTGGCATCTGAGAAGCAAATGTGGCATTCAGTTAATTGCTTTTTCTTTAGCGACTTGTATTGCAAAACTAGTTACCACACAGTTCAAATGATGCAGTTGATAAAGGGTGTTTAGCAACTTGTGTTGCAAAAGCAGTTACCACACAGTTCAGATGGAGTCAATAAAGGGCTAGGTAACATCTGGAACTGTTGCAGTAAGCTTAAATGGAGCACAGGGCACGTTAAGCATGAACTCAGCCCTTACACACTGTCTTTAAGTTATGAGTGGTGAAGTTTTAACACATTGTTACATCAGGGAATTGGGGTGAAAGTATTTCATCCACTGAACCTGCATTATTTCGCAAATCTTATGAAATAGGAATAAGTTCTTCAAAATACTTGTTAAATAACACTCTGGTATTTGTGGGGAGAGTACTCTGGACTAGTAGGTTCAGCTCTTGCCCGTGTGTGCTCTCGCCAATTGTGTATGCAGCAAATCTGTCCTTGATCTCATTTCATATTAACTTTCTCATGACTATGCCAAGTTATCTTCTTTTTGATCTCAATCTCTCATAAAAGATCTTTAAAAAATAAAGCACCACCAAGTTCGCTTTCTTGATGTTGGTGTTTCTTCAGTGGCAGTGTTTCTTCTGTTCTGTAGGGACTGTACAACTCACAAGGACAAGGAAGCAACGTATTCAGTGAAAATACTGTGATTTAGTAGTGACTGAAACGTGTAGTGTGTGAATTGCAGTTGAGCAGTGTTATTCTGTTTTTGTCTGCTGAATGTCTTCTGTCCTCAGCTGAGCCGCCAGCCCCCATCGCCTGTTGTGCTCTGAGGTTAGTGGCTGCCACTGTTGTGGAGCTCTTCTGCCCCCGTCAGATGCATGGTGGCACTCATCCCTACACCGTGCTCAGTGCTGCTCCTTGAGCAGAAATTCCTGCTCTGCTTTGCCTTCTCTTTTTTCTTTTCTTCCCAATGTTTAGATCCTGCCATCTAGAAGAACTACTAGGCATTTTATTCTCTTGTAGTGGTTTCATTATTGCAACGTTGCGAATCGCATTTTGAAATAAGGGGCAATGCATTCCTTTGCTACAGTGTTCTGTAGCTACTAAGTAATGCTGCATAGTGTCTGTGGTTATTAAGCCTAGAATTTGCCCGTGACTGCAAAAGATGTCAGTACATGTAAAGACAAAGTCAGTGGACATGGCTTACTGAGAAATTAGCTTTCAATTGTATTTTGTTAGGTGCATGTAAAAGCTTTTGCAGGCTGCTCTGAAGTTGTCAGTGCTCGTTTGTGTGGCAGGAGCCTTATCTGTTGCAAATGTATTTGTGAAGCATAGATGGAGAGCAGACCAAATGCTTCTGTCTAGAGTTTACCACTGAAGCTAAAGAGCAGTTAAACACATTCAGACTATTTCCATATCTTCCATATTTGCAGAGTCTGGCCCAATGTTTCATGCTTTGTCCTTCTGTGTGAAGTTGTGCTGCACCGTGGTTTAAATATATGCTCTCCTCTGCCTACAGATATGGTGTTCTGAGCACAGCGTTTGTGATTCATTGTGTTGTGCAGTTGGGCCTACTGTTATACTTAATTTTTAACACTAGGTGCTGTACTGTAATTTGGAGAAAGGAAAAAAAAAAAACTTCATCGATATGGCTGTGTTAATGAGGTAAGTAGCAGAAGTGAAAAATGAGTTGTTTTTTTTTTTAATGAGGTGTCCATTTGTGAAACTGAGACCATGCTGTCATGGGGCAGTTGTTAAAGATGAGACTCCTCAGACCTGAAGCAGATGGCAGAGCCTGCATTCCTGGACCTGCCTTTGAGGGTCCCCTTCTAGGGAAAAAGTTTTCTCATACCTGCCCCACGTGTGTAAGTTTGGCATCAAAGTTCCTAGCAGGGAGGGAAAAAAAAACACACAACTTACCAGACATGGCAATATTTTCTACTGTCAGCCCTGTTCCCCTGATCACTGCCTTTTGCAGTTGATAATTCTATTACCATGTTCCTACCTCATCTCCACGTTTTCTCCCCAAACTCTGTTATGACTACATGAGCTGGTCTTTGTTCTTATCCTGGAAACCATTTTGTAGTTGAAGTCTATCTACAGTTTAAGTCCTGTGTGTCACTCCAGATCCTGAGTACCAAAGACATCTTGTTAGGCCTCATTCTTCCTTTCCCAGAACCTTCTCTTTCTCCAGCATGCTTTGTGCGGCAGGTCAGCTCTCATCCATCTCCTGATGATCTACACCCACTCTTCCTTTTTTGTGCTTATAACCTCATTGACCCCCATACTAAGTATGCTGCCAGGAAGTTTAGGAGGTTAACATTTTCGAATTATTGTTTCCTTAACCCAGGAAGGGTTTTGTTTGCTTTGTCTTATTTCTCTCCCCCTCCTTTGTATGTGGATACTGCAAAGTTTTGGAGAGAAGAATCTTTATTTCCTGTTTGTCTTGCTAATCCCCTGAGAGCAGTCAGGACTTATATTGATGTTATGAGCAGTAACTCATGTTTATATGATTCTACAGAATAATGAGTACTGGGGAGCCCAATCCTGCGTGATGCTGAGGTCCTCTGTTCCAAGTGGGAGTTAAGGACACAGTGTTTTTGCATAAGGGAAAGTAAACTCTAAGTAATCCATTGCATGCAAGGTATTTTTAGTTCACAGTATTGTTCTCTTCTCTGCTCTCTTCAGTTTCTGTTGAATTTGAAGGGCAAATTGCTATCCCAAAACCACAAATCAGATTTGACCTAACACCTCATTTACAAATGTTTGCATGTGTAATCATCCTACTGTGTGTTGTCAGGGTTGTTTAAAAAAAAAAAAAAAAAAGACTCATGGCATGGAAAATAATGCAATAATTAAAGTTTTGTGGAGATATTTCATTTGATGTTATATTTCTAGTAGTGAACATCTAAATATTTTTTGCATAAAGCCTTGTTTTTCTATAAAAGCTGCCCTCTGAGCTGTGAAATCAGAACTTTGGTGGCTTAGAAATGGTGGTGTGAGACTGCTTGGGTTTCACTGAGCTTTTTGTGGGTTAAGGAGTTACAGGGCATGAACAAACAACAATATTAAAGTGCCAGAGCTACAAAAGTAGCAGCTGTACTTGGGTGAGAGCTTGCTCTCTGTGTTGGAACCTTACCAGCGTCAGTTCCCGAAGGAGGGCTGCAAAGAGCACGGAGCCAGGCTTTTTTGTAGTGCCCAGCAGCAAGTGTAGATGGCAGAGGGCAGAAATGGCAATGTGGCGGAGCAGGCAGTGGAGCACTGGGTCAGGTCACCCAGACTGGGGGCTCTCCCTCCCTCCTTGGAGGTCTCCAGCCTGGATGTGGAGCTGGGCACAGCTCTGGTGGAGGGCCCTGCCCACCTCTGCCAGTCTGTGGTACTGTGGTACGGAGTTGAGACTTCACATATTGAGGTCACTGACCTTTTGGATGGATTTTAACAGTCGGGGAATGATGAAGATACAGGGTGGTGATCATTGGATCTATGTCCAGGTGGAGGCCACTAACAAGCGGCGTCCCCCAGGGCTCTGTCTTGGGACTGGTGCTCTTTAACATCTTCATCAATGACAGTGAGGATGGAATCGAGTGCACCCTCAGCAATTTGCTGATGATACCAAGCTGAGCGGTGCGGTCGACACGGTGGAAGGAAGGGATGCCATTCAGAGGGACCTCGACAGGCTGGAAAGGTGGGCCCGCGTGAACCTGATGAGGTTCAACACGGCAAAGTGCAGAATTTTGCACATGGGCTGGAGGAATCCCAGGCATCCGTACAGACTGGAAGGAGCGGTGCTTGAGAGCAGCCCTGTGGAGAAGGACTTGGGGGTCTTGATAGATGAAAAGCTTAACATGAGCCAGCAGCGTGCCCTTGTGGCTCGGAAGGCAAACGGTGTCCTGGGCTCCATCAGCAGAGGGGTGGCCAGCAGGGACAGGGAGGTGATTGTCCCCCTCTGCTCTGCTCTTGTGAGGCCCCATCTGCAGCGCTGCGTCCAAGTGTACAAGAAAGTACAAGAAAGACAGGGAGCTGTTGGAGAGGGTCCAGAGGAGAGCCATGGAGATGATCAGGGGACTGGAGCACCTCCCCTACGAAGACAGGCTGATGGAGCTGGGCTTGTTCAGCCTGGAGAAGAGAAGCTGCGGGGTGACCTCATTGCAGCCTTCAGTACCTGAAGGGAGCCTACAGACAGGAGGGGAATCAACTCTTGGAAAGGGTTGATAAGTGCAGGACAGGGGGAAATGGTTTGAAGTTGAGGGAGGGGAGATTGAGATTGGACAGATTTAGATTGGACGTCAGGGGGAAACTCTTTACAGAGAGAGTGGTGAGGTGCTGGAGCAGCTGCCCAGAGAGGCTGTGATGCCCCGTCCATCCCTGGAGGTGTTCAAGGCCAGGTTGGATGGGGCCCTGGGCAGCCTGGGATAGTATTAAATGTGGGGGTTGGTGCATGCAGCAGGGGGTTGGAGATTCATGATCCTTGAGGTCCCTTCCAACCCTGTGATTCTGTGAATGAAATCAAGAAGCCTAAAGCAGAGCATCTCAAAGTTTGTCTGTGCCCGTGCCAGCACTTCAGTTTATGTTCCTCCACTGAGATTCCCCAGAGAGCAGCTTTCTGAGGCACTTTGTGCACTTCAGCTCTGCTGTGTTCTCACCCTGTTTTCATTTTCAGTGATTAGCTTTCATAAATATTTTAATTTTCTTTAGATATTGGCTGCCAACTTAAATCTATATTCTGGTAGTATCTGTATAAAAACAAAGACTGCATGTGCTTCAATTGTGTAATAATTGCTGGCCTGTACTTAGTGGACTCCTTAGTGTTCTCCTGTGGCAGTACTGGCATCGTGAGCGTCACATAAAGGCTCCTCACAGTAACCTGCTTTTCTTAGTTACTTTTTAATGACCCTTTCCAAACAGGCACTCTGGTGACATATTAATGGCTCCTGGAACAGCCACCTGTAACAATGCAGCAGCTTTCTGTATTGTTAGCACCGTGTGGAAGCATTACTTGGGCTGTCTGTAAAAGATTGCCTAAGCTGTCACACATCTCGCAAAATAATAAGCAGTACTCTCTGCAGCACGTTTGCTCTCCCATTCAGTGCCTGTAGATGGTAAATGTTTTTGGAATTTTACCATAATAGATTCTAAATAAAACATTTTGTAGTTCTCCCCCTGAAGCATCACTTTTACATTAAAAATAATTTTTCCCATATAAACAGATGAAGTCAATCAGGAGCCCTTCTGGAAATAATATATTAACTTGCAGTACATGCAGCTGAATCATGTTAAAACACCACAGATCGTGCAGAGTTGGTGTGGTTTGTAACGAGGAGGAGGAGCTTTTCTTCACTGTAAATAGGAGCGTATGCATACTTGGCAGTGATGTACCACAGAAATTTGGATGGGTTGGTGTGTGAGGGGCATCAGGATCATTTCAGTCTCAGGAAATCATTCTCGAAGGTAATGCTGCAAGTAGCTACTGCTACAGATCTGAACTTCCAGAAGATGCAATTCAGTAGCTGTGTGCAGTATGCCACAGTGACCACTGCTCTCCTGCTCCAGCAGAAGGGCCGCAACGCAGTGCTGTGCTTTGTGCAGGGATAGGGTTGCACTGTTTGCATCTTGCAACAAGATAAGATAATAGCAGATTGTGTAGTGGTGTAATTGCGGAGTGATAGGTCAAGAGTAGGCTGAGGGTTGTTTTACAGGCACAGAAATTGATCTTCAGTTGCTTAATCGCTTCGAATGATGATGTTGTGCCAGGCACTGCCTTTGCCTGCCTGGTGGCTGTCACCTTTGTGAAGCGCTGGAGTGACCTTGTGCTCAAAGTTGTCTTTATGGACAAAGTGGAAGGACACTAAAATACAGGAGAGCCAAGAAATTAATTTTAGTATAATTGACATCTGAGAGTCGAATTGTCATTAGTCCGGATTTGTTCCAGAAAATAAAAATGAATAATGCCAGTAAAGATGTTATATGCACACTTAGTAGTCTCTGACCCTTTTCCTCAGCCTGTGCTGATCGGTGCTGTGCAGCTGGGAGCATCTGGTGTGCATTCATCAACACAGCATGTATGGGGACCAAGCAGTGGCTGTGAGCACAGTGAGGGGTGGGTGCTGCATTTCAGCAGTGCCAGTAGTCATGAGTGTGGCATGCAATCTCTTGTTCATCACAAGCTAAAATGCGTAACTAATGGTGGTGACTATGTTGGAAAATAGCAATTTGTGTCTGAGCACGTGCTCTATCCAGCAGCACTGATGTGCTTTGTAGTTGCTGTAGTTTCTGGAAATAAATAGGAGGTGTTACTTCTGGAGTGCTCCAATTTGTCAGCACTGAAGGAACAGGTGCACTCACCAGAGCAGAACGGCATCCAATGAGGAGGGCAAGGAGGTCTGAATTAGCAGTGTTTGTAGTTTTTGAGTGAAGCAAAGAAATTTTGATTGAAGAAGCTGCATCCATTGACCTGGAATGCCACAACAGTGAGAAAAGTGAAGCAGGTTCCTATTTTCTGTTCAGTTGTTAACTTTTTCTGTACTCTGTTATTTCTGTGTTGCTATTTGAGATTTTTTTAGATGGGGGTGACATCTTTATGTCAGGATTTTTTAATGATCTTCACATGTGGAAAGCTTTAACAGGAAGTAATACTACAGATGATTTGGTATAGATGCAGATAAAACCGATGATGCCTCCGTACCTTTTTCTGTATGCAGAACAAGTGTCCTTCCTGCAGTCTCAATCGATAGAGGGAGCTCTGACTTTTCAGAACATCTGTATGCAAACAGTTCACTTCATCCATCCTGAAAATAAATAGGTTTGTGCTATTGAGTTGGCTTCCAGAAATAAGGGATGCTGTCCTCACAATGATTGGGAGAGAATCATGCTCACACAGCACTGAAACTGAGTATTTTCTGTGAAATGTAAATAATACAAAAGAAGCTTAAATTAAAAGATATGTAAATTTAAGCACCCTTCTTGAATCTAGTTTTGTTTTTCTGAAGCAACTTATGCGCTGTTGTGTGCAGAAAACCATAGACTGACAGCAACAAATTTAGCTTTGTGCAAACCAAAGGGCTGGGCTGTAGGCATCAGTTCTTCAGGCCCTGTCTAATAAATGGGTGTGTTTACATTTACGCAGGCAGATGCTGCCTGGTTATTTGTCTGGCCATGGAATTAAGAGATTTTGTCCCCGGGACAAAATACATGGGACTGGCTGCGGTCCTTAGGCACCATACCTTGCTGCTGTGGGTTGCGGGGCAGCAGGTTGGGGAGCGGTGGCTGCAGGTCTGCAACTGGGGGCGGTGTGGGGGTTTACAAGTCAGTGGCAAAGCTGCCACGAGGGGCTCTGAGTGCTGCATGGAGCTCACTGAGACACTGAGCTGGGAGCTGCTGTCCTTCACAAGGAGCAGTGTTGTGCCTGTTAGATAGTGGGGATGGCAGTGGACTTATCTGACCCCTAGAAATTGTAATCAGAGACTGTTGAAGGAAACAGATCTGGTAGTGTGTGTAGAGGTACGGGGGATGCGAGGCATTGGGCTCAGCCCCATACTTGCAGCAGGACCTGGCCGTGGCAGTGCTCACTGTGTGCGTGTGAGCATTTGACCACTTCATTGCATGGGACTCCCTTTTTGTAGTCTGAAATTCTTCTGCTGCTTCTGTAATTTTTTGTATCTCGCATTACTAACGGATAAGTTATCTCAACCTCCCCTTGTACTGTCACTTGTTTCCTGCAGACAGCCCAGGTATTTGCGCTGCTGACCTACCCACAGCCTTGTCTTTTCTATTTTCCGTAGCTGAATTCCACCTGCAGCATTCCTGTGACAAGAAGCGTGCACTGAGCCTACAGCTGAGGCATTGCACTGCGCTCCTGCACCATGTAAATCAATGCATGTAGACACAATGTGAAAGGAAGGTGTTTAATTAGCTCTCAGTGGTTTCTCTTGTAATCCCATTGTCTATGATACGTGTTGCTCACTTGGTGTGAGCTCTTAAATCTTGCCTATAGCACAGCAGGTTCCCGCAAGCCATGGGGCACTGAGGCTCAGTGAAGCAGCCTAGAATGGAGCTGCTGTTCAGGCAGCTCTGCTGTGAGGTCACTGCCAGTGTTCCTGCAATGGTTGATGGGACGGCACGCGCTTTGCTGTTATGCTCATGGCAGCAAGGCACCTAAAAGTGCTGTGAATTGTACTGCAAGTGTGTGGCCTTGTGTCAGCTGTCTGAGGGGAGCACAGCCACTTGTGCAAATCCCATGGGAGCAGTCTTTGGTTAGAGTGGAAGTGCAGGTACTAAAAACTAACTTTTTCATCATTAACCTAAGCTTTAATCTAAGCAAATGATTTTAACAAAATCTCCCAAATTATAATTACAAAGGGAAGGAGATGTGTGGAAAAAAAAAATATTGATTTCTTCAGGAGTGTGAAGCTTTTGGAAGTTGTAAAACCATGATGACCATGCAGTGATTAGAAGTGGATTGGAACTGTAGGGCTCTCACGTTTGGTTATAATGTTGATAAATGACATTGGAGAGTTTGTATACATAGCATAAATACAATATCATGCCTGACTTTTTCCACTTTCCAAGTTCCAAGTGTGTCTCTAAGCACACATGAAGAAGAACTTCAACCATGGGAGGAGGGTTGTCACAAGAATGCTGGAAAGTAGGGTAGAAAGCAATAAACGTGTGTCAAGTTTCTGGACACAGAGACTGTTCACAGTTACAGGTGTCCTGCACTAGGAATTAAATGATGTGCAGCAGGCTTCTGCAGAGTCAAACAGCAGAGCGAGAAGGTCAGTGCAGGTCAGCGTGGAGTGATGCAGCTGTAGGTGTGGGATGCCTGTGGTGCTGCTTTGTGCTCCTCCAGTGTGGGGAGCCTTCTGGTGTTCCATCCCTGGCAGCATTTGCTGTCAGCATTATGTGACTGTAGTAAAATAAGGGCCCGGTAGCTGGGTGGTGCACTGTGCATTCCCAGGAAGAATGAACATTCTGAAAAGGACCTGACGTTGTGGGAGGGAGCACTTTGTCTGTACAGAACACATTTCTGCATTGTGAAACCTCCGAGTTAGTAATGACAGGGCAGAGTGCAACCAAATCATGCTGTGATACAACTGCTGGGGTTCTCAGTGCTCAGGTGCACATCTTTTGATGTTAATTTTGGATGGTGGTTATAAAATAAACACCTCTGTTTAATCTTTTTCTAACCCTCCCTTTGAGTTCTATATAGAGAACCATGCTGACCCTTCTCATAACCCTTCCTGGCCCAACTCTCTTCTGTCTTTACCCTCCAGGCCAACTGTTGACATTAAAAATAGGCTACAAACATTTTTCCTTAATAAGGCAAATATGCTGGCCTAAATCACCCATCCTTCCACTATGCAGCCATGCAATAGAGCAGAGTGTCCTCTCCCAATACGTACTGCGGAGAGTAATTTTGTGTGAACTCTGTGTGCAAATTCCTCCAACTGACAGGCATGGCACAGGGTCCTGGGCCCTTGATCCAGTGTGCTGGAGCACAGCATGGGATCCTTGTGGCTTCCTTCCTTTTAAAGTAGGGTCTGAGCAGAGTGCTGGTGAGCGGCGCAGTGCTGGGTGATCCCTCTCTACCTGATACAGCCCAAACTCAGCTGGGATGTGCTCCCACCCCAGGTATTGAGAGCCGTTTCTGAGCTCCAGTAACTTTGACTGTAGTCTAGAGTTATTCAGAAGGTAACTTTGTGCAAGACTGCACAATGAAGGGGTTGATGCTATAGACACTTAAATGTAATGATTAAAGGAGCCCTCCCTGCTGGGTTCATGGTGCAATTCTGTGCCTACCTTTGAGTTGTACTGAAAAAATTGTACCTGATATGTAAGTTCTCAGACAGAATATTGAGGATACAGTCAGACGTGTTGTCTCTTATTAGTGAATAAGAGGTTAGCAGAAAGGAAATAGAAGCGTGCAGCTCTAAAGGCGCTTTAGCTGAGATCACATAAATCATCCTTCAAAGCAGTTTCTTCTGGCACGATAGCATTCATACACTAGAAGTGTTTAAGTTGTAGACAGTGAGAAGGAACATATTTTTAAAACTTATTAAAATGTTTAATGTACATAAGAAGTAGGAAAGCATTCCTGTTATCTTCTCTAATATAAAATTTTCAGATCTCTTCAGAGTATCATTATTTTTGTTGTTCAGATGTTCTTGGTGTTTTCCCTTTAAATATTGCCGTTCTGCTTCAGTGGATCATTGTGCAGAAGTTGTGTCATGGGTGCTCCGTACAGGAGTGTCACAGGGACCTTCTGACATCTAGAGCAGAGCACAAAAAAAAAAAAAAAAAAAAAAAAAAAAAGCAGCTCCGAGTTGAAGGAACAGGAGAAAATGAGAGCGAAGTTGCAGGCAGAAGGCAATTCCAAAAAGGCTTGGAAATAAAATCCTATGAAGTCTGAAACCGAAAATGCTGAGATAGGGCTACTTAAGAAACTGACTAATTTCCAGGTATTTTGAGGCCTTCATTGTGTTTGTGCCTTTTGTTTCCCTCTGCTCCTTCCCGCGGAGGTCTGCTGGCCGTGCACGCGTACCTGTGCTGCAGATAGAGGGGCAGAGCCCTACGCTGCCTTCTGTGTGAAGATCGTGCTGCATCCTTCACTCAGAGTGCTGGAATGGGAAAAGGAGCAAGTTAAGGGATCCGAAACCCCCTCTTACCAAGATGGTTGGACAAGTGGGAGCACAGCTGGGTACATATTTGCGGTGTGGAGTAGTGTTTGGTGGCGATTACAGCAACTCCTCCGCGTGCGTTCCCGTGGAAGAATTAAACCTCGCGCGCTGGAACGTGCGGAGGAAAGGACGGACGTGCGAGGCGGTGCTGGAACCGGGCCCGAGCCCTCCGGCCTCTCGTTAGCGCAGGGCTGGAGCTTCGTCCTCCTGCAGCCCCGAGCGATTCGGGCCGCGTCCCACGCGCAGCAGAGCACCGCCACGCGGCGACGGTTCCGCGCAGCCGCGCTCGTAGCGCTCCGCTCCCCGGGGACGCCGCTCTGTTCCGGGACGGCGCCGCGGGGCTTCGGCCGGCAGAGCGCCTCGGCCGGGCACGGCGCGGAGCTCGGGGTGACCGTGCCGCGCGGGTACACTCCTGCGGACGGGCTCGGGGCGGAAGCGCTGCGGGAGCGGCGCGTCCGCGCTCCGGCTGCGGGCCGCCGGCGATCCGCCGCGGGCGGGGCGGGGCCTCGTGGGCGGGGCCGCCTCCGGTGCAGGCGCGGAGCGGTGCGGGCACGTCGCGCCCCGCCCTCCTTGGGGGCTGCCGGCGATGGAGCGGCCCGAGCGCTGAGGGCGGGGGGCCCGGGCCCGGCTCCGGCTCCCTGGGCCACGGGCGCTGCGGGCGCGGCTCTCCCGCCGTTCGCCCCCCCGCGGAGCGGCCCGGCCCGGACCATGGTGCAGCGCTTCAGCCTCCGGCGGCAGCTCTCCAAGGTGGGTCCCGGCCGTTCTCGCGAGTCGACCTCCGCGGGGGGCTGGGGGCACCGCTGCCTTTTGTTCCCCGCGCAGACACAAAGGCTGGGTGGGACCTCAGGCGGCGCCCGGCGCGGTGCTGTGGGGCTCGAGGGAGGCCGCCGCTTCCTTGCCGATGTCGTCGGGCGCTGCAGAAAGGGGATGTGATCGTTATCATTTGTGCCGGTGCGCGCTGTGCGGCGCTGCTGCCGCCGTTCCTCGGGCGCGCTGGGTGCTGCCGACCCGCCGCACACCTGCGGGAGCGGGGCCGGCGCTGTGCCGAGAACAAAGGCGGTGCTCCGAGCGTCTCGAAGAGCTGCTACTGCGTGCAGCCGTGCGGTTCTGTCACTGAATCGATCCAGCGCGTTTGGTCGGATAAACGTTTGGGAAAAACTGTCGGTCGGTGAATAAAGTGAGGCTGTGCGCGGTCCGGGGGATCCCGCCTTGCAGAGCCCGGCGCGGCCCCGCTCCCGGCACGGCCGCTCAGCCCCGCGCTGCGCTGCTGCGAGTTGCGGTGCTGCTGCGCTCCGAAGTGCCGGGCTGCTTTGATGTTACGGTTGAACTTTTCCCCCACGATACGTGTTTTAAAATGCGTTTGTCAAAAATTTGAAGCGCTGTTGTAGGCAGTATTTGAAATAGGTTAGAAAGGCACACCCTCCAGACCACCTTGGGTGCCGATATGGTTCTGCTGCACCTTATTTGTTTCTGTTTCTCTGTGTCTCCTCATCTTGGAGAAATGGAGAGGAATGGTTTCGAGGTGGTACGGAAAGGAAAACTCGCTTGTTTGGGTCGTTTCCCTTGTCCACGTCAGGAGCTGTGCCTGCAGGCAGAGCTGTGTCCCTTCTGAAGGGAAGGTCTGGTCAGCAATGACTCTCGTGCACACTCCTGTGGACACTTACATGGGGCATCTCAAATACTTTTAAATGAACTCCTTTGGATAGCTCCATTTTAATTCTGTTTTATCCAAGCCGACTTTAAGCTAAGCCTACTTAGCTTGGCTTGTAAATGATGCACAGGTTCTGAAGTATAGTGAACCAGAGGAGAAGAATCAAAACTCAGATTTGCTTCTCTGGCATAGGGAATTGTGCAACGATTCACTTGATGTCAGTTGTGCTCAGTCTTTGTACTTATTTAGCGAAACAAAAAGCATAGTGTATGAAGATACAGTCAAAACAGATTGTTAATCCAGATTTGTCGGTGGTAGCAGAACTGTGTTGTCTTCTCTCCTCGCTGTCACTTGGGATGGGAATGGGAAGGTTAGTTTGTGCTTGAGGCTTTGGGAAGAGGTAGCAAATGGCATATAAAGCACTCTGCTTTGATGGAGAATTTTGCTAATCTGTTTTTCAACCAAATTTAGTGACTGTTAGACCACCTAACACCTGATGTGAAAATCTTGACTCCTTGCTTGCTTACTTATATTTTGAAGTTGACAAATGTCTGTATGAAAGTTGGAGCACCTGCTGCTGAGTAGTACATCATTAAATGGTTCACGTGGGTAATGCAGCTGCAAAGTCAGAATTCTAGCTTCTAGCAATCTTTAATGATGGAGATTTCAAATGCAATGTGACTGTGCAGATTTGAGAGCTACAAGCTGAAAAGTGCTGCTGCTGCTGCTTGGCACAAAACATCAGCTAATGAAGTGTAGAACTTCACACAGGAGAGTAGTAGGGCTTGGTGATATGAAGTTTGGCCTCAGCTGTTTTCACTATTCAGAATGACTGTTTGCACCACAGGGCTTTCACCAAATTCTGTAAGCTCTCCAAGCCTCTGTCATCCTTCTGTGAATGGGGTTAATGCCTTTCTCTGATTTATGTAATGGTTGTCAATTTTTGAAGTGCTGTTCTGGGGAGAGCTGCGTAAGTGTTTAGCTTTGCACTGACTTTGGGAATGTTTGCATTTGAGAACCCATAGATATCAGCAATTTCGGATAGTTTAACACAGACTCATCTTCAAGTGTTACTTCTTATTTCACATAGGCCAAGTCTGCCTTGTGCTTGTGTGTGACTGCATGGTTGCTGTGTTAGTTTGCCAGCTTAAACATCCATAACTATTAAAAGCAAGAGCCACAAATTACTGCACCTGTATTGCTAGGACTTAAGGCAAAATACCTGATGGCTTTCAGCTTGGTTTGACAAATATCTTTCTCAGTCCAAACTAAGATTGTTCATTTTGTCTCTTTTTTTTTTTTTAATGTTTTATTTCTTCCCCATCACTACCAGAAATATTTTCTCGGACTGTTGGAGGTCCTCGGACTGCTGTTACTCAACCCTCAAGAAGGGCCACTGCTGTGTTATGGTTTAGTTGGGGGATTCCTTTGCTCTTGGAATGACTGTACCAAATTGTGCAGCTTTTCACTAAGCTGATTTTGTTCTGGATGTTTGAACTGAGTTTATGGAAGTAAAATAATGCAAATAAAGCTTCTTCAAATACAGTTCAGTCTTCTAAGTTAAAATACTTACCCTTACTTTTAAAAGCCTGCTTTCCCAGGAAAGCTTTGAGGATGAGCCAAATCAGAACTCCACCCAGATGTGAAAGCACTGGCACAGACCAGATTCAATTTAAAGAAAGAGAAGGAAAAAAAAAAAAAAAAAAAAAAAAGAGTAGTTTTTGTGAGCTGCAATGGTATTTAATTAATTTAACTCGCATGATAATGTTGTTTAAAAGCTGTAGACTGAACTCCTTTGCTCTTGGTAAACGGGCTTATTGCATGTACTGTCTGTACTGTGTGTTTACACTAGTGTGGATTGAGTTTGTTTATGGGAAAGGAACTTCTATGGACTGTGCCAGAGCAGGTGTGGATACTCTCACTTGAGCTACTGGATGTTCACTTGAATCCTTGAAGGAAGTCTCGTCAGGTTGTCCGAAGCTGGAGTGTTTGGGTCGGCGGTTCTCTGGTGTGCTCAGGTCTGTCCCTGACGGACCGCGCCATGACTGCTGCGAGCGCTGCCCTGTGCCTGGCAGGGGATTCGCTTCTCATTGTCAGTGCAGGGCAAGCGTTCAGAAAAGTCCTGATGCTCCCAGCAGAAAGGCTGGTTGGCTTCTGCTGGCTTTTCTGACTGTCCTCATGTAGACAGGCCGGTTCGAGGATGCCTTTGCATTACTCATCACATAATTTAGCTTTGAATCTGCTCCCACACACGTGCTCCTTAAGGTATACTGGACAGAACGCGTGGCTGAACAAAGCTGAAAGGCCGTGGGATGTAAGTAGTTCTCAAAGCACTGCTGGCCATGAGGGTGTGGAATGAGTACTGGCAACAACAAGGAATAGCCATGAACTTTTCTGGGTGGAATGGGGCACTCAAGAGGAGAATGAGCTTCCGCTGCATCATCTTGTTCCTAGAATGTGTGCGGAGATGTTACAAAGATTACTTGCATCTTAGAAAAGGAAAATGAGCTTCGGGCCTTCTGCTTAAGAAAGCAGGAGTAACAGGTTTCATGAGGTGGTTGTCCAGGCTCAGTATGACTGCACTGCTAAAGCATTCACAAAGAAAAAATAAACCAGACTTGAAGAGTCTTCCCACATCCTGTTGTTGGTAATTAATAGGGGTTGTAAGCCTATATCTGCAGAGATATTCGAGGTAGGAATAGAGTTTTCTCTTCATGAAAGAAATATTAAAATAGTCCAGAGAATTACCTGTATACATGCCAACTGTGTCTGGTAAATTGTATGTGATAGCTTATTGCCAAATATGCTTACAGTGTTAAAGGATGTGAACGCAGTCTGTGGATGGGATGCAGCTTACATGAATTCATAGTTCCTTTTAATAATGAAATTCCGCAGCTTTTGGCTGTCTGCTTTGTAGTAATATAATCATACTTCCTAATGGGTGCTTACATGGAGCTGGATAGCAATAACAATTGGAATTTCCTCCCAGCAGTGGTCAAAGGAAGCATTAGAAGTGTTGGCGTCTTTATTCTGAACAAGTTACCATTAAGGTCCTCAGGAGGATTGAAAGCTGTCATGTTTCCTGAGTTTCCCATTTTAAACCATTTGACTGCTTACTCAGCTAGAGTTTATTGAGAGGCAGATAATGGTTTGCTGTCATTTTGTAGATCTTTCAATTTTCCGCATGGCAGTCAATGATAAAAGTCCATAAAATGGTCCTTTTCAGAAAGGACAGAAAAGCTTTTGTCACTTGAAGGTCTGAGACACCGGGGCAAAGTGTAGCAACAAGAGCATGGGCTGATTGGAGCGAGGCTGCCATGTGCATTGCACCTCTCTGGGCTGAGCCCTGCTGGCAGGTGTCAGTGCTTCTGTGTGGGGTAGGGAGGGCGGGCTGATGGCAGTGCTGCGTGCCAGGCCTGTGCCTGGCTTGTGCCACACTGGGGCTGGGTGATGCCGTGCACCAGGGCCTGTGCCTGGCCCGGTCGGTGCCGCACTGTGGGACGTGTGGGACGCAGTGAGGCCGGCCTGCTGGATGTGATTGCCGGCAGGCCCAACGCTGCAGGGCACAGCTGCAAGCAAACGTGGCCTGTCCTCTGCCTTTGCACTGATTGTTCAGAGAGAAAGCAGATAGCCCCTGCTTGCTGTTCTGCACAGGAAGGAAAACTCAGGGAGGGAGAACAAGAAAATGGCTTGGTAAAGAAGCCAGAAGGAGCCTAGCAGAAATACAATGTGGGTAGACGTGACATAGTCGCATATACTGTCTCCCAATGGAAATTAACTATTAAAATCTCCTGAGCAGACTGGAACTGCCGTAGAGTTGTTGGAGTAGATCAGTGATTAGCTGCAAAGCAGATTTGGTTGAAGCTACAAACTGAAATTGCAACTCGCACGTTCGGTACCTCATGATCTTCAGCAGGTGGCTGTAATTTGCAGTGCTTTGTTTTGCTACCCAGACCAACTCCACCATCTCTCTGTGCCCAGCTAAGAAGCTCCATATTGGCTGTAACTTTCGTGGTCCCATGGAACCGCAAGCGAACATGACTATGATTCAGACATAGTCTGATGGAGGTTTTGTGTTCATAACATTTGGACAAATAGCTAGCCCCCTCTTTATTTCCAAGAGGGGAAAGGGAAATGTAATCATTTTCATTTTGTGTTAAAGTGCCTGTGATCAGCAGTGCCTTGGCTGTTAAACATGTGTTCTCCAGTGTTCTTTGCCTGTACCCTCTTTGCCATGTAGCTTCTGAAGGAGCCTTCTCTTTGAAGGTGGTATGCATGCTAAGTGACTTTTGAATGACTGTAATTCAGGCAAATCCACTTCAGTACCAGTTAGCATTAATGCAGCCAATGGAAACAGTCTGGAGCTTTGAAACAGAAGGGTCTTACGTGGGTCATACGTGATCCCTATCTGCAGTGTGGGAGTACAGTAACATTCAGATACAGGAATTTTTTCTTCTTTTTAGCCTTTAGCCTATAAATAATGCAAAGGTATTTTTTAGCAGGGGAAAATGAGGCTGTGGGACCCATGTGTACATTGACAGCTGCACTTTGTGTTTGATCTTCATGAAAACGTCTTGTAGCATTAATGTATCTTATCACCGGGTAAGGTTGGTGGTTTTTTTCTGCTTTGTGGTATGTCTCACTCACTGTTTTTCCATTCCTATCCCTCTGTCTCTTTGTTAAAGAGATCAAACATGTTTTAAAAAACAAACAAACAAACAAACAAAAAAACCCAAAACAACCCCATAATTGGAAGGAGAGTAATAATAATGGGCTTAAGAGTTTAAATCATATTGATTATTAACATAACCAAATGCATGCTAAAGTCCATTTTAATGAATCCTGGCACTCTGAATAGCAAAATATAAATTTCAAGGAGCATCTTCTCTGCGTTTTGGTATCACAACCTTTGATTGTTGGAAGTAATATGGGACCACAGCTCTGAGATAAGCTATTGTAATTTGAAAGTACCAAATATGTATATTTAGCATTGCTATCAAAATTCTCTGAACTTTTCTGCCCACCGAAAAGAAGATAAGATATTAAACAGTCTAGCATGTAACAAGCAAAAAGAGTTGATGAATGGACTGACAAACACTTGTAATGAGATACCAAGGGAGGTCAAGATGTGCTATAATTTGGGCAATTTTGACTAAAGCAATAGTTTGTCTTCATCATGCCACGTAGAAAACGTTATAAAAATTTGTGCTTGATATTCATAAAAATTCAGCATGCACTGCACTTCGGTGATGTTTACATTCACAAAAGCTATGGTCTTGTCTTTGAGATTCTGCAGTGTCAGATTAGCCAAACCCAGCAAGAGCACAGCAGCTCCTCTGAAATGGTAAAGGATGCAAAGTGATCATGTGTGTAGGAAGTTCTGTTTTTCATGTATCTGTAACACTCAACCTAAGATTACAGGCGTTTAGATTTTCTCATTGCCTCAGTGAGCGTGGAACGCAGTACTGCTGCTCAGACGTGTAGAGAAGAGAGCTTACTCCAGATGTCACTGGAGAGCCTTTAGTTAAACTTTGAAATTGTATTATTTCAGGATCTCTTTGTCTGACAAAGTAAATACACCTTGAGTAAGTAAAAAAGATATTCAGATGAATGGAATTGTTGTAGATTCGTAGTACGATTGTGAAAACCAAGGGATAGCTGTTTGCAGGCAGCCCAGCCCTGCCTTTCTCCTGCTGTGATAGGATCGTACTACAAATAGTTTTCTGCAGCGTTTGGTTCTCTTTGCTATCTTAAGAAATGCTCTCAGCTGACATGAATTTGCACCTGAAGAACGCACTCTAAATGTCATGAAGTTGCTGTTTGTGACTGTTTTCTTGGAATGCGTCAACGGCGCGCTCGTGCTGCTGCTCTCCTGCACTTCAGCTCCTCTACTGACTGCGGAGAGAGCTATGGCAGTTTCCTCATCAGCTGAGCTGAAATCTTACGTCCTGCTTCACTCACAAACAGGCACTGGGTGAATGGGTGAAAAGAGACTAAATAAGAATTCTTAATTATCTACCATGATAGCACGCTTTCGTATCTTTTGTGTAGTCTCCTTCCCTTCTCCGGCTGTGTTTTGGAGTTTTTCTCTGCGGCTGCTGATCTCGGCCGCCTTCCAGAGGAGCACTAACCAATTAGCATAGTAATGTGTTATGGAGGAATTCCCTTATTTCCTTACTTTTCCTCATTGTCTCCATCCCAGAAGCTCACTGTGCCTTGTCTGTCCCGTAGCAGTATTTTGTGACACTATTACTTTCATGGTGCTGTTTGGTTACGTATTCCAGATAGTATTTAACAGAGCCTCATGCCACTCAGGTAGGTATTTCATCTTCCAGTTCTGCTGTTTTCGTATTTGTCAATAATAAAACTTATCTAAAATGTTTAAAGAGAGAGATTTTACAATTAGAAACTTCAAAATTAGAATCATTAACAATCTGAGTAAAAAGAATGGCTGGTTCTTGTCTGAGCAGAGCAGACCCGCGTCTAGCTGTGTTTGTCATCAGTATAATCTACTTAGGGAAAGAATTGAAACTCTGCTGTATTTACTTGGGAAATTGACTAATCCGACATTTAATTAACAAACAAACACACACATTTCAGATGCTCTGTTGGATGGTGCTGTGTGCTGCCTCCAGCCTGTGCCCAGTTCTGCTCTGAACACTGCAGCCCTGGGTGGGAGGCAGGAGCCCACACAGCTTTGCTGTGGTCAGAGTGCTTCACACGAGGGGTGAGATGATTATATACATCTTGAGGTATGAACTTTGATATGAAAAATTGATTTTAAAGTAATTTATTCTTTATTCTGCTGTGTTTATGTGATAGTTGTTAGGATTAGACGTGCTGCTGTTCTCCTGAGCAGAGCTCTGCTGTTGCTCAGCTGATGGCTGAACTGCCAGCTGGCAGGCTGCTTGGTTGGGTTAGTTTTCAGACTCTCTGTAAACTAGGTTAAAATGTATATGAATATATATATATGTGTGTGTGTGTGTGTGTGTGTGTGAAAATAGAGTAATGGGATACATTTTAATGCTGCTCTAAGTGATTTTAACTAAAGATGCTTTCACGCTGAGTTACTGTGGACAGTTTGTAAGTCCTCTTTTGCTGACATTGCCTGTGTGTGTCCGTGTTGTTGCTGTGTTGCTGGTATAACTCACCCTGCAGTCTGGATGCTCTGGAGCTGGGATCAGGTTCTTGTTGACAGCTGTTTGGCGTTGGGTTACTGAAGGGCCCTCATGCCCTGGGTGCGGGAAGGCTCTCGGTGCTGGCGCTGTGGGCAGAGCAGCCCCAGCCGGTGGTTGGGTGCAGAGCCCCAGCTGCTTGCTTTGTTGAGGAAAACCCCTCTGTTGCACAGAAAATGCACAGTTAAGGAGCCTGGGGCGAACTGAGGGGAAGAGATGCCCGAAGTGCCAGCTCAACCACGCTCCCACAGCCTGGGATGGAAGCCAAGAAGCTCTCACCAGTCCGGCATGTGGTGAACAATCGGTGAAATTTGTGCAGCTTTGCACTGTTTGAACTTAGCATGGTTTTATTTTGCTGGCTCGATTAAGCCTGACTGTTCAGCCTGTTCCACAGTTTCCACGTACCAGCCCTCCATTCTGGTCGTATTTCATCTAATGCACAATTCCGATGGTACATGTTGCTCAAGGGCCATCCAGCTGTTACCTGCTTGTGGTAGTGTTATTCTCAAGATGTTTTGTTGATCTGGCCATCTAAACTGTGACTTTGGTCTTTTTTGCATTGTTTATTTATGTTCTGTAGTTAATGGTTTTAGCACGGTAAAGGGGAATTTTATGAGGGCTGCTCCAAAAATAATGCCTCCTGTGTTTTGATGTTGGCCCACAAAGTCAGAGGTGGTTGGAGGTGGTGGGATAGCAGTAGAGGTTGAACTTTTCCCCAGCATTCTGTTATGTTTTGTTGCTGTGTGATACATAGCAGCAGAGGGGTACTCTGATGGAATGGCAGACCAGCAGCAGGCAGCTGAGATTTTGTGTTTCCCACCTGAGCAGTCATTTAACGTCTCCTCCAGACACAAGGCAGCAATGCAGGGTGTCGTAAGCTGCTCCACAGGGAGTTGAAATGTACTGTCCTCTAATCTGATATCAGTTTACAACTGTTTCTTCACTTAGGTAAGACTGCTTCTTTCACAGTAAATTATATTGCGTAGGTATTACTTTTGCAAGGTCAGTATATTTCCTCCTTGATAAATGATGATCTGATGTCTGGTTTCATTTGACAATAGATCCAAAATTACGTGTGCTGTGTGATTGTGAGGTCCAGTCCCTGTGCTCAAAGCCAGAACAGCTCAGCAGGCTGCATGGCAGTGTCCAACTGGGTCTGAGTGGCCCCAAGAATGGAGTTTCTGCAGCCTCTCCAGAACTTGCTGCAATGTTTGGTAATTCCTACAGCTATTAAAAAATAAAAAAAATAAAAAAATAAAAAGTTTTTTGTGTGTGTTTGTTTGCTTTTTATTTTCAGTGCATCTCCTATGCATCCTTCATAACTTTACAGTGAACAACTTTGGCACAGATAAATCTTTTAAGACACCTGCTCTTATTTGAGGACTTAAACTTTGAAAATTGCAGTTGATTTAATGCTGTGGCTCACAGGTCCTACTGAACTGAGAGAATTTGAGGAAGAGAATTCTGATTATGAACGGATTTTAAGGAAAATGCAGAGCCCTTCATGCCCTCATATACTGAAAAACATGACTGAGATAGGAGGGGGGAGTAGGAGCAAATGTTTACGGTGCTGCAGTGCGTGGCTGTTTGTAGTGTTCTTTGTAGAAATCTGCAGTGAAAGAAAACAGCTGCTAAGTATTTTATGTGTGTTCTGGTTAATATGCACAATAAGGCAGTTTTCTGCAGTTTGCCTCAATAGTGACTAAATGCTAAGAAGATTTGAAAAGAAAAACTTGACTTGATTCTCTAAAAGAGATCAGTGTGCGCACAGCATGCAGGTCTGTGTGACTGCAGACGATGCCTTTGCACGCAGCTCTTCTAAAACCATAGGTGTGCTTTTCTCTCATTGTGCACCATCTCCTTGCTGTCACTCTGGTCACGTTTCAGGTTACTGAGGATTGCCTCTCTAGAATTTCTTTTGCTTCCTTCAGAGTAAACCTGGTTTCTAAATGAAACTGCTGCTCTGTTCTGGGTGGTAATTACCTGAATGGTTAGTGGCTCACGTGTACTGAATGGTGGTGATATCTTGGCAGCCTTAGTAACATCTCAAGTGGAGTCTTGCTGCACTGTAAACTTTGTTGATTTCATTGCTACAAAATTAGGAAACAGTTTTTATGTCGCGTTGTATAGAAAAAGGACATTGCATTAGATCCTTTTTATGATGTGGAGAAGCACGTCTTAATTATTCAAGCTCAGGAGATACTTCAACCAAAATTCTTCCTGCTGGTGCAGAATATGTTTGTATTTATAACATGAGGTGCTCTTCTGCAGTTATTGAGCAGAGTTGCTTCTGAGAGGGAATTTCATGCGCGACTTCTGGCTGTCTTCTGGGTGAGGTTTGTGTGATCTTCTGTGCGTGCGCCTTGCTGCCTTACAGCAAAGCTGAGCTGTCTTCAGCTGATCAATGATGGTTTCATTAATAGTGAGCAGAGAAACTCTGCTGAAGAAGCAAACAACTCAGTACTTTCAGGAAAGTCATACTGTCCCCTTGGAGGCCAGGTTTCTGAAGAAGGGAGAGGGCAGGACTCAGGGCTGCGCAGTGGTGTCTTTGTTGCTCCCTGTCCTAGATGGATGCCCAAGTTTACACAGCTGGAAAAAGGAGATGGTACCGGTGGTGGAATTTGCTGTTTGATTTCAGCTGTCCTCTTATAACTCTTAAATGTCAGTCAAATTAAGCTGGGTCAGTGCAAAATGCTCTGCTTTAACCACTGAGTTAACTGGGAACATCCTACCAAAAAAATAGTGAACAACTCAGGAAGCAGCTGTGAGCAAAATGAAATAATTACCATAGTGGCAAATTTTGCTTTAGCACCAGCTCAGGGCTTCTGGTCATTTGTATGGGGCTTTTTGGGTGGTGTTGAGTGGGTTGGTTTGTGTGTTATTTTGTTTGTTCTTGTTTAGTTCTTCATTGTGGGGTTTTTGTGGTTTTCTGGACGTTTTGATTTTGCTTTTTCTTTCTCTCTTTCAAGCACTGCCATACATCCACAAAGTGTTTTGAAGCAACATGTGCTGAGAGCAAGAGTGCGTGTATGTGTGTGCAGCAGCTGCAGCTGCTGGGCAGATCTGAGGCACATTCCTGCAGGCAGTGCTGGGGCAGTTCCACAGCCCCTGCCAGGGAGCCAGGGGATGTTACCTCCTCCAGCTGGAGTTACCAAGAGCGAGGCAAAGCCTGCATGGTGAGATGGGAGTAAGAGTAAACTAGTATCACTGGGATCTCTGTGTTACCGCCACGAGCCCTAGAAATGTGCTAACCTGAGCTAGACCAGAGCTTCCTTAATTCATTGCTAGTCTTAGAACGTGCTCTGAATTTACCCAGTCTGAGGCACCCGGAACGTTGATTTATTTTTTTTGAAGGAGGAACAAGAAAGATTTCCTTTCCACTTCAACACTGAAGAGCTTGAAGTGGTGTGAGCCAAAGGAGTAACGTGATGATTCTGGAATGTTGTAGAATTATCGTCGGTCTCACTCCAGTGGCTTCTGCAAAGCTTCACACTCTCAGTACGAATTTAGAGCATGCTGAACCAAAAGCTACCTACGTACTCACTGAGCTGGAAGGTGGGACAAGATTCCCTTTTAAAATTGGTGATAATTACTGATCTGTTGGGGCTGCTCTAAGCAAAAGATGTGCTTACTGGCTGAGCTTGAAATGCATCTATTTCTCAAAATTGTAAACCCAGGTAAGGCACCCATTAAGCTAAAAGCTTATGTTTTCCACTCTGAGCAGAGTGGAAGGACAAACACTGCCTCTTTTCCATCTTTTAAGCCCAGATCTTGTTGTTACCACTTTTCAAAAATATTTCTGCATTTCTTGCACTTTTTTACATTTTCCTCTCTTAAAACAAGGACCTTTGAGCATGCTATCATTTAGCCGAGCTGCTCAGCAAAGGCAAAAGTTGGATTGGTGGGAATAGCGGCATTTGAGTCTGCATCCACATCCTGATGGGCTGTTCTCAGGACAGTTTGTAATACGGCAGACTTCCCACTAAAATAGGGACATCAGAAACTTCTCTGGCTACTGCTTGGGAAGTTACTATTACAAATCCAGATAATATCATAATTTAGATTATCTGTGTTTATGACCTGAAAAACGGCAAGGGGAATATGCAACGTCATTATCTCTTAGGTTTAATATCCACCTCTGCTTATACGAATGAACGATGGACGGAAAACCGAAGTGATTAGAAGCCAACAGGATATAACCCGTGTGAAAACATGCCTGATGAATAAGTCAACATTTCTTAAAAGCAGCTTTCTTCTTAAGGTGACTCTAAGCATTGCTGCTGTACTGCAGGGCGGTGGGGTAAGGAGGAACTTCTCTCACTCCTTCCCCAGAAGGACATGTTGTACTGCTGCCCGACAGCTTTCCAAGACATATGGGGCAAGCACTCTGTGCTTCTGCCAGGCATAAAATAAAAGCCTCGTCTTGACCAGTTTCCCCCCACGGGCTCATCTGTGTTGTCAGACTTGTTTGGGATCTGTCCTGCCCTGGGACAGCGTGTGGCTGTGCAGGATAGGAGGAGGGCTCCTGTGTGCTCTGGAGTGCTTTGCTGCAGCGCTGCAGGGCAGGGGCAGCGGTGTGCCCCGTGTTTGAGACAGCTTGCCAGTTCTCAGCTCCTTCTCCTATTCTCTGGCCATCCTAGGTGTAGTAGGAACACTGTGCAGGTTGCATCAGTGAGATGTTAGGTGTTTCATTGGCCTCATGTGGGAGCAGGGAACTTCGGAGGCTTCACTGCCATCGGGAATGTAGGTTTTGGGTGGGTTTGCAATAAGCTCCTTACCTTGCAACAGTGGTCTGAACAGCTTTGTTCAGGTTGTGGATTTTTAGATTGCAGTTTGCCTGGAGTTCTAGAAAAAATCCAAATTTGTCCAACCAAACAGTCTTCCTGTTTGGAGAAAATATGAGGCAGTTTTCTGTTCATTATTATTATTATTATTTTTAAAGCAAACTTCCAAGACCATTGGACCATGTATTTTCCTTCTGGATTCTGCTATTTTCCAGAGAACTTTGGAGGCGTTCCTGACGGGGTCGGTGCTGAGGTATTTTTAGCAGGCGCAGTAACTCTTCTGCAGTGCATTCATGCCTCTCTTGCCTGCAGTTACTGTTGCTTTCTCAAACATGCATTCAGGCTTCTGCCAGCACACCCAGGGTAGTGCTGCTTCATGTTACAAGATCCTGCTTTGTCAGGGCAGGGCTCAGAGCCCGGCAGGGCTGGGGCCATCTCTCTAACGTAACCGGGCACGCAGCATGCTCGGTGCTGGGCTGGCACCGCGTGCTCCCCTGCCTGGCGCCCAGCATGGAGGGCTCACCGCCTGCCTCCGAACGAGTATGTCCTGCGGTTCCTCCTCCCTCGGGTGTCGGTGATGCTGCTGTGAATATTGCTGGGTGGCTGGGTAGAGAGCAGGGTCGTGGGTGGGAGGCTGGGATTCGTGCTTTGTTAGTTGCTGCTGCTAGAGTTTGCTTTTTGAAGTTCAGTTCGCTAGCTGCTGCCGATTGCAACAGCAGAGGAATAAAATTAAAGGTCTTCTGTCCCTTTAATTTTTTTTTATTATTATTTTTTTCCTCTGCTGTTGTTCAGTAGTTAGCTGTGTTTGTTTCCTAGCATAGGTTCAGTACTAAACTTAAGAAAACTGCAGTTTGCACTGCTGACGTACTGTTAAATATTTGTTCTTACTGTGTGGGTAAAGATTTCATGCTGGGAGAGAGATTCCCCAGGGAGCTGCAGTTTGAATGGCTTTGTGTAAGGCTGTGGTCAGAGTTTGCCTGGTTCTGGTGATGTCCTGCAGGGAGCTGTGAGGTTGGGCTCCAGCACAGAGCACAGCACAGCACACAGCTGGCTGCTCGGCGCGTTTGGTGGGCGGTGTGAGTGGCACAGGGAACTCTTGGCTAAGGTCAGCTTTTAACATTGCTGAAGATCTCTTTTGCATGTAATGATTGTGTTTTATCAGAATATTCCGTTCCATGAAATGCCCTATTCTTCAAAACAGAAATGCACTTTTTTGGAACGTCTACCCGCGAATCCTGGTTTCACAAGAGGTACTTTGGTTGACTTCAAAATCACGCATTTCAAATCAGTTCTTCATTAGAAAAATGGTGGCAAATCTCATAGTGCTTTCCTTCTCTCAGACTTCAGAAACTTCCTAAATCCCCAGGTTGCAGAGAGCATTAGCAGTGATTTTTGCCCGCCCGTCCGTGCTGTGCTGCTGCACTTGGCTGCCTTTCTCTTTTCTGCTCACTCTGCCCAATGAGGGCTCTGTTGGTGCCGGGGCCAGGCAGGGCTGGCTGCACTGTGGGCGCGGGGCCGGCAGCTCGCAGGGATGGCCGTGGAGAATGACATCTGTGTTGGGCGCGCGTCGCTCCCGGAGGACAGAGCTGCATTGTTGGCACAAAGAGAAGTGAGAATGCTAAAAGCATTTCAGTTATTTTCTTTCTATTGTACAATACTTTTTTTCTGTTCTGTTGGTAGCCCTGAACGTAGAGCTGCTTCCAAAAATTAAGTGAGCTGAAAGTGGAAAGAGCTCAGTTTGTGTCATTTTTGCTTTTTGGAACTTACAGGAAATGAGTTTTTAGTTTTATACTGGGCATTATCAAAGCCAGGCTAAAGTGCCTGGAGAACTGGTACAAAAGCTAGGTGATAACTGAGCTACTGAAAAGGAGGCATTACTTTCAGTCTCTCTAGTTTCAGCTTTTTATTTGTGAATTTATTCGGGGGGAATGAGGAACATACTCAGTTTTGGTAACTAATAATTACGATTTTAAACATTCAGCTTTATTGTGTCATCAGTTTAGCTTCACCTGTCTGGGTCTTCAGTACTGTTCCACAAGATTGGGAAAGACCAGAATTTCTGCTATTCATATTGCACGAGGAATATGTGGGGTAAAGGGAAGAATTTATGTAGCAGAGAGGACATGTTATGTGTGTGGTTTTATAAACTGTCAGTGGAAAAAAAAAATAGCACAGGGCTGCATGTTTAAAAAAAGCCCCTTTGTAGGTCATCTGCAAGGAAGAATTACATCTTGGTTGTCAAAAATGATATTGAGTTGTGGGGTTTTCTTTTTTGTAAAACAAAACATTGTTTTTATTTCTGCTTGTATTTTCAATACTGTTTTGACATTCCACTTTCACCAAAGCCACCAAGAAGAATCAGCTCTGAACAGTGCCTTATTGTTCAGCATGGTTTGTCATTGCTGTTTACAGTGCTGCAGCTTCCTCACATTAACCAGGCTATTAAACTAGCTGGATGTTATCGATGGGAAGCTTTGGCGTTATCCAGGAAAGATAGCTGTTAAAATAGGGCAGAGAAGCTCATTTCTAGCAGATCTATAGTTCAGTTATATCCTGAACAATATCACTGCTAGACAGATTTCCTTTCCTGTGAGACAGTCTTAAGACCACAACCCAAATGGGAATTAAATCTTTTTTTAAAAACACAAGCAAACAAAAAAGAACCACCCTAACAATTTCAAAACAGTGAGAGGGCAGCAGGGGAAAGGGAAAGTTCCAGAGCAATAGAAGTGTTCTAATAAATCAGTACGTCCTCACAATGGGAGCCTGAAACTTGAGACAAAAAGAGTGCAAGTTAATTCAGAGCATCTGGAGCATCAAGGGGCAGAACAGGACGCTCACTGGAGAAGGGTCAGTGGGAATAGGGCTCAGGAAAGGGGAGCCAGAGTTCCTGTGGAACTCTCGTCTGCTCTTCTTCCTAGAGGCTGGTTGGCAGACCTAGGATACATTCTTATGCTCCAAGCTGGAATTTAATAAACAAGCAGAAGCACAGAGGTTCCGAGGAGAAGTAGAACACAGGTCGAGCTTTCCTGGTGCGCACAGCTGAGCTGAGAGTGAAGCTTCTCAATGAGGAAGCAGTTCTTTAGGTTCAGGGAATGCTCCCTGTGACTTTTGACTCTAAGAGTGAAGGTAGGTTGCTCTTGAGACAGATAAGAGTGTTTGGAACAAGGCTGCTGTCTAAAAGGACAGAGCTATAAATGATATATTTCTTAGGCATCTGTGTGCAAAAAGCAACGCTGTAATTCGGTGCTAGCAGTAGGAGCAACATGGGATTCAGACCAGTGAAAAGAGATGGAAGAGTAATATCTTGCTGAGCAGCTCATAGCATTTTAAGGTTTTTAATCAAATAAATCAAAGAGAAATGAAAAAGTTAATGCTTCAAGCTTTGTCAAGAACTCGGTTCCAAAGATCCCATTAATTTGACAGTTTCTTCTCCATTGGTAACGTACCACTTTGGATTTAAGATCATATATGCTCTAAGCTGTAGAGCAGTGTTTATTTGGGGGGAAGTAAAGGGATGCTAATTTGGGGAAGACTGATGGAGAAGACAAAAATAACCTGAAAGTAATCAAACACAGATGCTAGTTTCTGTGATAGCCAATTGCTTTCGTACTTTGTGGGAAGGGATAGAATTTCCTACTTTCTCTCATTGGATTAAGCCTGAGTACATACAGAATGATGTAGTTTCATAAACTTCTGGATAGAATTACCATTGAGCAAAGTTTATCAGAGCTCATGACTCCCAGATCAATCAAAGAAATCGTTCAAATTATTATTCTGTTTTTTAAATAAGGGAATAAGTAGGGATTGTTGTGTGCCAGATGCTGACATTGGCGGCTTCTTGCACATTATGGACCCAGAGCATGGGCAGAGACGCAGTCCACATTCTATTCAATACTCTCTCTGAAACCTGCAAGAGCAACACCATTTTCTTTTGTTTCAATTAATCCATGCAATCAGTGACCCTGTTCACAGTTCGCATTCACATCTTGGTTCTGTGTTCTGGAATGAAGGAGCTTTCTGTTCAGTGCATTTGCATTCATTTATGGCTCATGGGGATCTGCTTTCCTCGCCCCCAGTACGTTCGATGTTCCTTCTGACTGTGTAACTCATCAAGAGTTTACTTTATGCACTTCTATATGCAGTTCTAAAAGGTGGACTTGCTGATTTTGTGTGCTGAGTTTCATTGGCCTTTCTATCATTAGGATTTTTGTAGAGGTTTTGCAAATTCCAAATATCTCCGCATCTTCCTGTTTTCATTGCAAGCTGAGAACAACACGCATCATCCTCAGTGTTGATCTACAGGCTTCAGCTTCTGGCACATGCATCTTGCCTTGCCATTGCAGCGATTGGAACAACTCATGTTTTCAAATGCAACTAACGTGCAGCAGCTCAGTGTGTCAGCTGGGTTCTTTATTGACACTTTGAGGGAAGTCAGGCCTTGAATGCTAAAAGCTAAACCAGCAAGATACTTAGCAAATGCTGAGAAGATATTTTTGATTGGTTTGTTTGTTTCCTAATCTTTTATTAAGAAGAAGGTGTGAAAAGGAAATTTTTTGCACAGTCAAAAATTGTTAACAGTGTGATAACCAGAAATAATCATTTTAGTAGATAGATATCCAACATAGCTGAAATCTACGATGTGGTTAAAAGTAAACTAAAGCAGCTTGAACTACAGCTGTCTGCCTTTCCATGTTGTTATTGGGGAAAGCACAGCAGAAAGGGAGTATGTGGGTTCTGTATCAGTTAGGATTACATTAGACTCTATGATGATATGCGTGCCAGCAGTACTGAAAAATGGAACACCAAGGCTGCTTGCAAATTTTCCATTTTTAGGTTGCAGCTTTACTGGTAAACTTACTGCTTTACACAGAGTGGGCATTTCTCCTTGACTGTGGCTTCTGCTGAACCATAGTGGTGTTACACAGTGTGCTGACAGTCTTTATTTTGCTTTCTATCACGTTGGGAAAAGAGAATTCTGTAGACTTTGAATAAATAAATAGCACTTAAGAGCTGTGAAAGAGGATCTGAGGTATCATATGCGCATCCAGACCTGCAGCCCTCTGCACAGCATTAGCCAAGCTCTTGCGGGGCAGGAAGGGCTCAGTTTCTTCCCTGACAGGCTGGGCTTTAACTGGCACTGCAGGTTCTGGGTGCCTTCCTCTGCGCTCCAGGCTTGTTCTCTGGCATCTGCAGAGCTGGATGCTCTTCAGTTCTGATTCCAGACCCCCTCTGTGAACCTGGGGTTCTTTGTGCCTTGACTTTCTGTACCTCCTTCCCACCTGTCCTTCCCTCTCTGTGAGGCAGAGGAGCAATTCTCAGTGTTGGTGTTTTTAAACTCTGGATCAGAGCTAAGACGGCATATTATGCTGAAAAATTACAGTGGTTGCCGACAACTGCCTGTCTGATTTGTTAGCTCTTGAGAGCCAGTTGAGGACAGTAGGTCTGATTAAATAATATTCCAGGAGCTGAGTGCATCTTCCCACTTCCCTTTGTGTTCACTAGCATGGACAGAAAGTGTCCCAAAGTTTGGAACTGATTGCGGGTGAGTATCTGCATGTGCTCAGCGCTTCTCCATTGGCAGTGTCAGCCTGCAAGGGCAGTGGGAGGTGAGGGCTGTGGCCATGCTCAGTGAGGCATGGCACCCAGCAGGCAGCCATAGCAGTCTGCTGGCAGCCAGGGCTTACAACAGTTCTAGAAATGCCCATTGCGCTGTTACTCATCTGTAGGTTACAAACTTCTTATGAGGAGGGTCTCTGCTTTCAGGTAAGCAGAGAGATAGCAAGTGGGCTAGTGATGCTGGGGTGGATGCGCTGGCAGCCACTTGCTGGGTCCCAACCTGACAGGGTCACTTGAGCTATCCTTGGGCCATTCCCCACAGAATCACAGAATCGTAGGGGTTGGAAGGGACCTCCAGAAGGTTCCGAGGCAGTTGGGGTGGTGTGTGGGGTCAGGGTGCCTGTGCCTCAGATTGCCCAGAGCATCACTGCATGCACCACTCTGCTGCAGAGCAACCCAAGGTAACATGAGGGTGTTCCTGCTGGGACCATAGGAGCAGGCTGTGAACACTGCGCTGACAGCTGACCAGAGATGAGTGGTTAGCTGTTACAACCATAAGATCACAGCAGAAAAACACAGTAGTAGCTGAGAAACCTACAGCGTCAGAATGTCATGAAATGTGCTCATTTGGATCCTTCTGCTGTTTCTGAGAGGAGCTGAGCCCTTCCCTGCCGGGGCCATGTCCTCCCTGCAGGCCCACAATGTGGCCCCTCATAGTGCAGGCCACAGGCTTACTGGGCCAGAACTTTGCTTCTCACCATGAGGGAAAGCAGAATGCATCCCAGGCATCCGTAAGGTAACCACAGCCTGTGAATCCTCTGACTGTTACTCCTGGGTTTGTGTGCAGACAGCAGTCTTGGATTTCTTCTTTGTAAGTGCATGTGCAAATCTAGTCTGGTAGCAATGTGAGTGCTGCCATCATTACTGTGGGGAAAGTTCATCTGATGCAGCCATAATCAGTATTTCTTGTAAAATGTCCGTAGTGTTGCCAGTTTCCTAAAGGATGAAGAGCATCCTCATACGCAAATGTAATCCCTAAACCAGTTATTGGAGCCATCTGCTGGCTAACGACAACACTAGCTGCAGGTTGTGGTTGGGCATGACTTCAATTGTCAGTGGCATCAGCATAGCTCGCTCTGGGCTCCTCCTGGAGATTCAGTATGGTATGCTTTGCTGAAATATCTACAGTGTTATAACTGAAATTTTTGCACTTCACATCAGTGCTACCAATGCGGTATCTGTTCTCTGCCTTCCTTTTTAAATTTTTTTATAAGTGCTTGTAGAAACATTGCAGTGCCTTTTGGAAGAGCATGTGAAGAAGTGATGGACTGTTTATCTTAAGGTGATTAAAACAGGCAAGAAGCTGCAAATAGTCCTATACAGACCATAGTCTGAATGAAATAAATCGATAGAAGGCAGAGAAAGTCATTACTAACTTTTTCCCAGTTGGTATTTTCAGAGGAGGGGATCAGCAGTTCTGTGCAGTGACTTTGTAGCCTCAGAACTGAAATTAAAAGGTTAAATAATCCATTGTCTTAAAGTGCTTCTGATACAAACAGAACCTTATACCACCAGGTTACTGTTGCTTTTAAAATCACACATAATTTTGCAAATTTGTATATGCTAACAAGAGTGGCAAAGTGATGTTAGCCCTTGTGCCTCGGGCAGTGAGCACACAGCAGGCCATTGGTTTTCAGTTCTGGCGTTGTTGTGGATCAAGCCAAGACATCTGCAGAGTGCCGGAACTTATTACTCACCTCATAGTTAACCAGAGAGCCTGGCGCAACATTTTTGTATCACTGAGATTGTTAATTCAGGAATAGTGTTTGGCTGTTAACTCTTCACTGTATAGGAGTCCATATAAAGCTCTAGATAACAAGGGTAAATTTTGGGGCAGTGCATGCATGTACGTGCTGTATACGTACCATGCAACATATTTTTTTTATATTGCGTATATAATAAATTAGCAAATCAACTAGCAAATGAGATTTTTCTCTTAAACTTGCCCACAGTACTGTGGGCCTTGCAGTACTGCTCAGCACCACTGGTGATGCATCTGCAGAACTGGCACTCAGCTGCACGTTCTGTAGTTCTTGGCCTCAGCTGCATGCAGGTTAGTTGTCTTTCCCCTGCCCCTGACGGGTTCTGGATATCTGTGGCCTTGATGTTCAGTGTTGGTGCAGCCCCAGAAAGGGACACCAGATAAGGAGCCCTTGCACTGCAGGCAGGCAGCCGACTGGCTGTGCTCGGTGCTGTGCCCCGGGAACCTGGCATGGATTTTCAGTGAGACCGTCATGAGCTCCCTGCTGCTGGTGTGTGCTGAGCACCTGGAGCCAAATTAAGGATGCCTCGCTATGGTGCTGGCCTAGTTTCTTTCTGGTAATTGTGTTCTGCCTCTGTAGACTGCTGCTGCTTCAAGGTTTTTTGTTCCCTACAACTGTTGCTTGTGACCTCATTTTTTCAATCTCACTGATGTAGCTCTTACATTTTTGTTGTGAGGAACTTGCTGAAGCTGCTTATGCTGTCAGTGCAATGGGCACCCCAGGAATCCAGAGATACTCATGTATGTGAGGTACTCTGGGCTGGTGGGCAGTGGACATCACGTTTTTGTCACAGTCTGAGCACTGGCATAGGGGACAGCACAGGAATGGTATGACTGCAAATCAGCTTTCAAATTTTCCACTGTTTTCTTGCTGTCTTACTTGATGTTTTGCATTGTTTGATGTTTGGCAAAATTCACATTTCACCGGATGTGTGGATCTATGTTATTTTTTCCCTAAAATTCTCTGTTTTGGTCTTTGAAAGAGCTCTCATCATGTTACAAGGGTCATATGAGCATCTAATCTCCACAAGTTTTTAAGCCAGCCACAAAAAGCCAACGTGCCTCTCTCCCATCCCTCCAGGTGATGCTCAGCCTAGGAGCTTGATTTTTGTTTGTTTGTTTGTTTTTATTGCTCTGTAAAACTTGCAAGGGCTGTGCAATCACAGTAAATAAAATGATGAGTCCATCTACGTGTATTTTCTTAGGTTTGTATGTTGCTTTACATCATGAAACGGTCTTTGTAAATTGCAGTGGAATTCCTGTGAATTGAGTAGATTTTAGCCAACGTAAATTGCTTTTAAGTAAGGTGAAGGATGTTCTTTGTACACAGTGTTCCAGTCTTCCCTTTTGTGTCTCTTAGATGGGATCCACTATTATTAATACATGAAAGAAATCTGAAGGTTTCTCAGTATAGATGTTCATTTGGAATGAGATCTACCGTGTAACCGTGAAGCGGTCCCTTAAAAAAGGGACTCTACCAGGCATGCAGTCGTGTTGAACAGGGCATGGCTTCGGAGCAGGGCATGTGGTAGCAAAGTATTGCAGAGTGTGGTCAGGAGGAGGCATTTACTGATGCACCAATGCTGATATTTGTTGTTGCTGCCTGTTCATCTTTGGCAAAATGATTGTGAACTCCAGTGCAGAACACGAATCTGTGCCGGAGACCCGTTCCACGTGTTACAGTTTGGTGGCTCTGTGCAGCCTGGTCACAGAATTCACTGCGTCTGTGTTAGTTGCCAGCTTCCTTTTTCCTTTTCCTCCGCCCTTCACTCTTCATGTCCTTTTCTCTAACCTGACAGAAATCTCCAGGAAATGCTTTTGTGTGAACAACTTCTGGTATCTCCACATCAGTGGTGTCTATCTTCTGCCATAGATCAGACTTTGTATTGCTCTTTCTACATGTGATGCTTTTATTTGCCATTTGTGTCTAAGTGCCCTTTAAAATATACTTGCTTTTCCGGAAATGTCGTCTGAGATACCAGTATAGCTCAAAAGCATGGTTTTTTAGCTGTTTTTTCTCTTGTTCTGGCCCCCACTAAAAACTGAATTGTGCTCCTAAGAATATTTTCTTCCACACTGCCTGTGTTTTGAGTCAGTCAAAGGTTTTCTCCTCGCTTATACTGCTGGTACTAATTCATACCCTATGAATTAACATTTCAGCACAGAATTTGATCCTATCAGAAGGGACTGGACTTTAAAAGTATGGGATCATACTTACGTATAACCTGTGCATTGCTGCAAGTTAAGAGAATGGGAAAAAAAACCCCAAACCCAACCACAGCAACTTCTACAGGCCAATTTGCGTTCTGGTTTTGTTGGTTCCTGAAGCCCTGAAAGCATGCTGCATAGGTATTCTGAATTAATGGTTTTGAAGATGTCCAACTCAGGTTACACAGAGCTTACCTTTGAGACCATCCATCTCTGTCCTGGGCAAATAATAGTAATATTTGCTACAAACAGAAAATGTTAATGAGACAGCAGTGAAGAGCAAGGGGAGGAGAAGCCGTGAGGTGATGGCTTTTCAAAAGTGAGTCTGAAGGAGCAGGACTTATGGCAACTGCTGGTGAGGGTCAGAGCTCAAGTGGTTACAGATGGGTGATGCGCGTTTGCTTTACAGCTTCTGCACAGCACAGCGAGGCACCTTTCCTTTGACACAGTCAGTGCAGTTTCTTCTTGCACCAAGGACAGCTAAGGTTACAGTGCTGTTGCTGTCTCTGTTTCGTACTTGATCCCTTATATGACAACTGCTTCCTTAGTAGAGTTCCTTCCTCTCGGAAGATCACAAACATCTCCTGAAATTTTTCTTTAATGATTTCTTAAATAGCAGTGTTTCTGTGGTGGTACGAATAGAACATATGGTTTATAGCTGGATTTGTGTCCTCTCGTGCATCTTTGAATCTGTTTTTAACTCTGCTTATGAAGTGAACTGCTTTCTGTGTGCCGAGGAACGTGTCATCCTGCTTCTGTTGATTTGCTGCTGATTTGTCTGTCTGTCATGCTGTCCAACTTATAGGCTCAAATGTGCAGTTTTAAAATAGTGCCATGCGTAGAACATGGAATGGAAAGCCCTGTAGCTTTAAATCCAGCAGACCCGGCCCTTCTGTACATCTAAAGCAAATACTCGGGCAGAAGAGGCTCACAGCTTGAGCATGACAGTTTGCTGCAGCAGCGCAGGGGCTCGGCAGGCAGTGATGTCGGCTGCAGGGCGATGCCCACAGCTCCCCCAGCCCTGCAGGCGCATGGAGCGGGGCGGGCGGCAGCTCGGCGGCGGGGGGGAATGCGGGGATGTTGATGTGGTGCTGCTGCACCTCTGTGTGCTGCCAGAGGGACTTCTGTGAGCCAGCAAAGGTAAGAGGAGCACGGGGCATCCTCCTTAGAATGGCGTCAGTCATCTTATTTGGCTGCTCTGTTCGGATCTCCAGAACTTGACCTCATTTTGTAGCATTAGCCGTGGAAATGCTGCATTTTCCTCTGTTGGTAAATTTATATAAAATATAAATATATAAATTTATATAACTTTTCTTCACTTCAGAAGCTGGGAAGCTTGAAGAAGGCTTTTGTCTGAGTGACTGCTGCAATCCATGCAGATCAAATACGGTGCTGCTCCTTGGAGCGCTCTGTTTTTTCTCATTTGGGGGTTTGGTGTGTGTAATGCAGGGAACTATGAAGGAAGAGGCTCGTGCATGCAGCCTGGTATCAGGGAGATGTTGAACTGGCAGCTTTTTAAATATGATGTTTTGCTGTTCTGACTGTGCAAAATGTGTTGTCAGGAAGTAGTAAACAAACTGCAGATTCAAGTTTTACTTCAGGTGAAAAAAAGAAAACACCTTCTCATGGAATCAGTGACCTTCAGAAATAAATAAGTAGTTTTCTTTGGTCTTGGTTAGCCCTGTAGCCATGTGCAGCTGTGTCACAAGCCTTAGTTTAAAAAGTGAGCTGTATTTCCCCCACATTTATTAGATACCGAAGAGGAAACAGTAAGGAATTTAAGACTGATCTCTGGTGCAAATAGAAGATAATTCTTTTGAAGTTGCTGCAGCTAGCTTCCCCTTGCATTGTGACTCCAGCATTTGGAAAAAACAAACAAGCAAACAAAAAGCCAGAAATACGGGATGCTGATGTTATGCCTTTGCCGTAGATGGATGTTGACCTGAGATTTGTTATCTGCAGAAGACCTTGAGAAATTGCATCGTATTGCGGTTGTGCTGGAAGCATATATGCCTAATCACATTTGTTTAGCACACTCACTATATTCCTCTGGGAAGATCTGGATCTCCTATGCTGGGATGTGTACTTACTGCATCGTTGTGCATGTACTTACTTTCATCGTTGTCCATAATGCAAGTGATGCACAGGTGGCTCTTGAGCACAGCTATGTTGGAAATGTGGAGATGAAGTGCTTCAGACAACAGTGAAGACAGAGGACAGTAAGAAAGAGTGTTTTTTATTCCATGTTTCATTTTGATAGATCTGTGTACTTTGCATCTTGGCATCTGTAACATCAGGCTAATGCATCACCCCTTGAGAGCTGGAGGGAAAAATGATTAGAATAGGGTACTGCATTCTTGCTTTCTGCATCAGATCTGGGCAGTTTGCTGTCACTGTAGTTAGGAGAAGCTTTTGAGATTGGGTAATGGAGATGCTAACAGCAATGTGTGTGCTACCATGAGTGCGATGTGTCTCTAGGTGGAGTTCCAAATCAGGAATCATGGAAATACTGAAAGGAGTGTGCTGACTTCAGTGTTCACTGAGTGCAGTGTTTGGTATGGACCAGCACTCTGCTGCCTTGTTCTGCTGGTACCTGCCCTCTCCTCCCTTCAGTGCAGCCACCTCCTTGTAGTCACACTGCATGCACTTTCCTTTCAGATGCCAGAAGGCACGTGCCACATGCGCGTCCATTCCCTGTGCTGCAGACTGCCCTTCCTACACTGCTGCTTCTTGTGTGTTAAGTTTGCTGCTTTGAGCAACATTGTGGGTTAAGTGTAGGAGTACCTTTGCAGCACTTAGGGCTGATCAGCAGGCTGTGTTTGCACAGGAAAAGAATCTCTGGGGCCAACTCTTTTGCATAGCTCTCTAGCAAGTGTAATATTAGCTGTGTGTATGTTACATTAGAAAGGCTTAAATAAGGGAACAGTATGTCAAGAGATTATATGTAGGAATGACAGAGAAATGTGTTCACAAGAAACACGAATCCCGTGTTGTGAAATATTTATCTTTTACTGTACAATGTTGTTTCAGTCAACTTTGAAATATTGGTTACAGTCGCACTCTGCGTTGTGTCTTCAGAAAATACAGCTGAAAAGTAAAAAGAAGTGACAGTTGTGCTCCAATACACAGGCTCATTAGAATAAGTATGTGGTGGTGACTTGCATGTGAGCTTTTAGCAGAGGAAAACCCCTTGAGAAGAGGTGGGTCCTGCTCTCAGCACGGCAGTTTTGTGCAGAGTGGTCGTGGAGGGATGTTTGTTCTCCCACACTCCAGACGTCTGAATGGTCGACTCTTTTCTTTATTAGTGTATATGTCAGATGCAGTAATAATCTGTATTTTTTCAGATAGCAGCTTCAAGCATGAGAAAAATAAACAGTACTCTTTGGGAAGTACTAACAGTAGTTTTGTCTGTAAGTTAATGAGATGTGATTTGAACATTCTGGGGAAACCAGAATGTGTTTATAAAAGGAAGGGAGAAAATCATTTTACATAGTTATTTTCAGATAAAAGCTTGTGTAAACTTGTTTCTAAATCTATCCTCTCCTCCCAGTATCTACACTTAACTTTTTGTTCAGCTTTACCTCATTTCCTATCCTTATTATTGTAACTTCTGTCCTGATTGGCAGTCTGCACTTGATTAAAAGTCTGCAGCTGCTAAAATAAACATCCATTAATGTTATTCTGGCCATATTTTTATTGTGTCGTCCTCTTTCACCTCAAAAATCAGGTTCCTGCAAGTCCCTGCATATAGTTCAGTTCCTTCCTATTTTTCTGTTCAGACTGTGTTATTCATTCCTGTTGACCTGCTTTGCCCATAACGCTGTCATTGTCATCCTGTTTATTCAGCTAGCACTGCTCATTTTCTTATTGACGAACCTGTAGCTTTGGGAAACCAGTACTGAATTGGACCACCAGGCTTTACTCCTTTTGCATTCAAAAATTTACTTTTGAATGCAAAAATTTTGTGAATTCAAGGTCAAGAATGGGAGGTCTTTGACAGCAAGTAGGTTTTAAAAAGAACAGAAGGCAGCACAGACGTATTATGAAATGTTGCTCTGCTGAGGTTAGTGGCTCACCTGCCTGCCCTTTCCTGGAGATCTGCTATCTCCTCCCGTTCCTGCAGCATGCAGATGCATTGGCCACGCAGGAATGCTGAGAGCCACATGTGTTGCTCTGGATTGGCAAAGTTAATGTGAGTGCAAATGTTTTAGTAATCATCACTCATCATTGTTTAACTGCTATGAGTAAGGGGTAAAGCCATTTCCTCTTGGTGTTGCCTGTGTTGGTTCCTTGCTCCAGTTGTTATCTTAGATGGGCAAAGAGATTGGATTTCCTTACTGTATTTTTTCAGGGCCGTTTTTCATTTCGTTGCATTCTTTTCCCCATAGCCAGGATGTTCTTTTCGCCATCTTGAGGATTAGTTGCCTGCAAGCAAAGATTGTTTACGTCTTTCAGAAATCCTAATTATGATCTAACCATTGAGCTGCAGGAAAATACACAGCGAGACATCCTTGAGCTATCCATCTGTTCTTATGCTTTCCTTAGCCAGTTTTGAGTGTGTTTGGATTTAGGCACTGCTCAAAACAGTTTCTGACAATGGTGACTAGCAGTTTTTTGTGAATGAGTAGAATGCAAAGCTGCTGTAGTTCCTGAAGATTTAGTCAGCCTATAAAATTCTGCAAGATAACTGCACAGTGTGTCATAAGGAATCATGCTAGACCTGTTCTTCGTTGTTTTTCCTTTGTATTCTTGTTGGCAGCAAAGCCATGGCAGAAGGTGTTTTACACAGCGCAGGAACTGTGTGCACATTGGGCACTTACTGAGGGAGGTGGCAGGCTGTAGTTCTCTCTTCTTTGAGTCCATACGTGAGTGATCTGTTGTGTCTGTACAGGTGGTTCAGTGCAGCAGTATTTGCCTCTTCTGTTGGTCCTCAGTTTAAGGGTGAATGAACAGAAATCTCCTGCCTTACATCTGCTATTACGTCTAGATCATGAAGCAGCCTAGACTCAGGATTTGCAATGATATAAAAATATACTTTGCCATGTATAGTGAACCAAAGAGTTGGTAGTATCAAACGTATGGCAATTCTGCAGCAGACTGATAAAAAGGGGTATAGGCCCAAGCTTTCATTACCTTCCTAGACACATGAGAAGGTGTAATATGTGGTTGTGGAATCTCCATCCTGGGAAATGCTCAGAAACCACCTAGCAATCTGTATTAGGTGGAAATCTGGACAGCCTCAACCAGTCTGTGAATTTTTAACATCCTGTAAGAAGCAAAGTATTAGAAAAAACTGCCTTAACCATAGGTCATAAAGGACTTACTACGTTGCCAGTGTAATTTGTAGTATTTCTTTTGTCCATAATTCAGGACCCACAATAGATTTTGCAGTATTCTTTATCCTGATTGTGTTCTTCCAGGATCCAGTTCACTGTCTACTCTCCTGACTGTAGGGCTGATAGCACCTTGACTCAGACATTGTCTGAAGAATCATGTGCTGCATGCTGTGTGCAGGGGAGGTGACATTTGACTACTGACTGCCAATTACATTTAGTTTTATATGTTGAGCTTGCCTTTCGGTAATTCACAGTGTTTATATGCATCTTCACTATACCTCACAGGGATTCTATATATGGCTTCATAAAAGCAAGTATATTTAAGTGGTTTAATGCAGATGTAAAATCATTTTGTAGCCTAATGGAGGTCATTTTCTGCACTGTGCAAACACTGATATAGAGGGAAGTGAGGGAAAACACAGAGCCAAATGTCTGTAATTACGAGAAACTGAGGTTAACACCTCTGTTTTTGTATCAAGAGTCGTGGTTTTTCTGTAGCTGTTTCTTGTCAGATTCTTGCTCTCATACCTTTTGAAGACACAGCTCTCTATGAAGTGCGGGACTCCTAGAGCTAATGTGAATTTTGGGTTTGTTCTTAATGCAGCACAAACTGCAGCAGCGTCCAGAATATTGGTTCTGTTCTGTGTGGTTCGTTGAACACGTGCTGGTCTTCTACTGTTTTGACTCCTCAAAATAAGAGATGTTACCACAAACATACTGGAGTGGAAACAAGAAAGATAAAAATAAATTTAAAAAATCATTTGTTTTGAGTGACTTCTCACCCCTTTGGTGCAGATATCTTCCTGCCCATGGAATTTTTTGAATCTCAAGGGACTTGATCCTGAACTTTATCAAGATACATTTATTCTAAATCTACTTAGTGCAATTTGCCATCTGTTTGGTTTTAGAAAGGAAAATAATATACTGTATTCCACACTGACATAAGCAGGAATGAGCTTATTGGAAATGGAATGGACCTTACTAAATTCTCACCAGCCATGGTTTACAGCAAAGTAGGAAGGAAGAAAAACCAACAAACTCCTGTTCTATGGCATTTGGTTTTTGCATCAGAAGCAAACTGTGAACAAACTTTGTGCAAAATGGAGTGTAACACTGCAGAGTATGCAGCTGCTCCAAGCATAAGAAAAAATGTCCTCTCCCAAGTAGTAAAAATTGTAATTTGGCCCGGCAGATCTGACTCACCCCTAATGGGGGCTACAGAGCACATGGCTGCCACAGGATCACGGATTGTGACTCTTTGAAAAAGTTGTGTGTTGTGAGGTGGGAACTTCTAGTCTTTTACTTGTTTTGCTGCAGCTAAAAATCAATGATCAGTGTTTCTTGTTTACAATATTACTCTAAAATGGCAATGAAATGGCTTACCCAGTTGGACATCAGCTGTCAGAGATCAGTTTCACTGATTTGTATCTGCTATCAGATTATTTTTAGAACTGCAACTTGGCATTTCTGTGAATAGTTCCTCCAGGCTCACAAGAGTGGAATCGCAAAATATCTGTTCCCTTTGCTGAAGTGTTTTTATAATTTTATTAGAGCCAGGAGCAATGAAAAGTGAAGTCTTCTGGTACTGAACCTCTCATAAGGGACATCTGAGATAATTCTTTGTAAAACATGGCTGTGTTTACATGGGAGACTGGATCAATTTTAACATTCGAGTATGATCTTTTCCAAAATAATTTTGATCCTGTTTTATAGTAGTGCTCTCCAGTTCCAAGATCCACTGTTTTTTTTAATCTTTGTTTTGATTTCCAGAGATCTCAAGAGCTGTTCTGCTTGTCTGCATCCACTTGTGAGTATTCTTTTTTTCCCTTAAAGCTTGCCTTTTTGGCACAGAAAATATAATTTTAAAAGTGCCTTAAAACAACCTTCCAATTTGCTGTTCAGAGTCACTACTGAACATATCAGGGTAGGAAGTAAATGGCTTTGTATCTAGCTGAAAATATAAGGAGACGCGGGAGAGGTCAAAAGTAATTAGGCACCCCAAGCACATAGCTCGTAGCTTTAATAAACACCAAGCACGTTGTGGGAGTGCAGAGGACGAGCAGTGGGGCCTCACTTGCTGCCTCTGCTCAGGGCAGCAGCTCCGTGCCTCGCAGCCCTGGCTGGGAGGGCGCAGGCCGGGCCCATGGGCTGCAGGGCAGGCTCGGGCCTCCAAGGCGCCGTGAGCCGGCAGACGTGGTCAGCATGAAAGGCTGTCTTTCTTTTTTCTCCACTCTGATCTTTATTCCCATGAGGTGCTTTAATTACAGGTCTGTGTAGTAAGAAGTCTCGTGTCTGTCACTGCAGACTGCTGTCCCCGCTCTGCTGCCTGAGGCGGGAGGTTTCTGTCTCCTGCTGTGGCCCTCCTGCAGCAGCCGCAGCACACCTGTGCCAGCGCTCATCCCCAGGCAGGGAACCCAAGGCATACAGCTTTCTGGTGGTATGACTTGCACTGCTTTAACTACAGCAGGGTGGGACAAATGCCCGCATTTTTTAGCAGTTAGTTTATACAACTGCACAGGGCTCAGTCACTGGGAGATGACTAATGGCATCCGGGGTTGCTCTCAGCTCTTACGGTCCCCGTTCCCTTTTCAGCTTCCCTATGTTCTTCTATACCAAGTAGCACAGTGCATTGCAGTCACGCTTTTAAAGCTCTGCGTGAGGGTGGAGGGGGCAGGAGCAGGATGTCTCCCTGAAGCAGACCTGTTTGGAGTGCTGCTGTTTCCCTCAGCCAGCTGGACGGTTTGTTCTCAAAAAAAAAAAAAAAAAAGAGCAGAGAAAAACTTTGTAAAATCCTGAAGTGGTTTCTGTAGAGGGGTGACACATCTGAAATGAACATTCGTGTCTAGTCTTTAGCAAAGCCAAAAGGCAAAACCATAGGTTCTGTATGGGCAGTGGTTGTGAAATGAGCATGGAGGAACACTTGTACAGAAGGGAAGACCCGATGGAGGTTCGATGGGGAGAAGGAGAAAGGAGTTGGTCCTCTTGACTCAGTCTGCTGGGCAGCTCAGTGCCAGAGCAGCCTCCAGCTCCCCGCTGGTGGGGGCCGGTAGGCTTCCTGTTTGGACTGACTCGGGGGTGCTACCAAACTGTATTGCAAGGGAGAATTGCTGATTGACTGTAATGCCTATTTCTGTACAAACGTTGACCGTTACAATATTTTGTGCACCAGCATACTTTCAGGACAGATTGCCAGTCATCCTCAATCGATAACGCGTCGCAGCACTTCCTGGTGTGCTGAGGGACCTGATTGTGCTGAGTCTTCCCAAAGCCCCAGTTCAGATCCAGAACAGAGCTCCTTTACTTTTTAATTGGAAAAAGCTGCTCTTGTTCATCCAGAGTAATGTCCACACAGCTGATAATTCTAAAATAATTAACCCAGGATGTTTTATTCTAACACAGCTCTTCTGATTTATTTTTTGTCATGAATATAGGAAAACAACCTGAGAAGATATGCTGAAGTTGATTGACGCTAAAAGGGAGAAAGAGAATGTTTCTGCAGACTTTTTCCTCCCACGAAACTCTTGTCTGAGAGGACAGAGTATATTGATGGTGTAATTTATTGTAATTATGCACAGATGTTACTTAGATCCAACTTGCAGTAAATTAAGCTGGTAGAAACTGCTTATTGCAAAGTAACATTGAAGTCCCATTTAGCTCCTCAGCACTGGAATGTGCCGAATTTTGCTTGGAGTCAATCTGTATTGTGGGTGAGCTCCCAGCCAAGGAGTTGATGGTACTGGGCATGGGATCAGGCACTCAGCTCTACTGCCACCAAGATTAAAAGTGCTTCTGTATAAAAGGGGTTACTTTAAATTAATTAAAAAAAGGAAAAAAAGCATACTCATTTTGTGAGGCAATTAAGAGGAATAATAAGATTGTGGTAGTGTACTGAATAAAGGAGTCTGCAGTGTGCTGTTTTGCAGCCTATGGCAAGCTGGGAAAGCAGAAAATGGAGTGGTGTGCTACAGCTTGTAAGGATCTGCTGACAGGGAGCTCTGTGCTGCCACATGGAATTGGTGGGCACTGTCTAGATCATGTATGCCTGATGCACACAGATCTTTGTTTCCTCCCAGACCATAGGAAGACACTGGAACAGTGACAAACTGAACTCCTCTAGAAAATAAGGCAGCTGAGTGTTCCGTGCATCCAATTGGTTCTTCTTGGTGAAACAGCAGAGAGCCCCAGTGCCAAGCTGCTGGGAAGAACCCTCGCTGCACACGGCATGCAGTGATGCTGGGCTGCAGGAATGGTGAACATAAAATGTTGGAACTGGAGAAGGGATGCGGTTAATTCTGATAGTTGTTATTTGGTAAAGCTTATATTCACCAGACAGATACGGTAATGTGTTCTGCATTTGAGGGTGAGCTCTGAACTGTCTGGTAGTTGTGTAAGTAGTCGGGATGCTGCCCAGTGCTTTGATCAGGCTGCTGGCTCCAAGGAGACAAACGTGTAGCACTAACACTTGTTTGCTGGACAGCGAGGGGGGCGTGGATCAGCCTGCTCATCCAGCGTGCTACAGAGCTCCTCGCTGCATCTGTAAAAGCCAAAACGAGTATTTGTTTTTGCATCGTTAAATAGAGGTGGTACGATGGAGGCACCATGTTAGGGTCTGCTTTTCAGAAAACCGCTAAGCTACGGTAAACACAGCAGTCCCGTAGATGAGCAGGTGCTGGTAACATGACCTGGAACCGAAAGTGAAATTGTTTCTAGCTGGCCAAGTCCTAAGAATAAATAAGGAGAGGGAGGCGCGCCGTCCTCCTGCCCCGCTGAGCAGCCTGGGGGCCCGCTCGGGGTTTGTTTCCCTGGCACTCGGGGGCGCGCGACCGGCAGGCACCGCCGCTGCCCGGTTCCGCCCGGCCGAGCGCTGCCTGCCGATTCTCGGAGCCGGGTTTCCCCAGCCCGCCCGGGGCTGCGCGGCCGCTGCAGCTTATGCCGCCGGGCCGGACGGGCCCCGCAGCGGGGCGGGCGCTGCAGCCGGGCGGGGCGGGGCGGGCCGAGGCCAGGTGGGGCGCCGCGGCGGAGCCGGGCGGGTGCCGGCGGGAGCCATGCGCTGGGAGCGGACGCTGCTGCTCCGCACGGCCAAGGTAGCGGCGCCGCGGGCGGGCTGCGCTGGGGGTCGGGGTCGGCCGGGCCGCGCTCGGTGGCGCCGAATGAACCGCATTGGAGAACGGAAGGTGTCACGGCTCTGCTGAACTGCCGGGCTGCTTTTTTGATCCCAGCCGAGGGGGAAACTTCAGCGCTTACTCTGGTTACTTAATATGGTTCCTTTGTGGTGAATAGTTAAGCTTTTAGGAAAAAAAAAAGTTTCTTTGAAACTTGTCTGTCCTCATGCTTGTAGGTGCCCACTCGCTCCTGTTGCTGGCTGCACACGGCATGCTGAGAGCCTGAGGTCTCAAGTTTGCTCTAAGCACTGACCTTTGTAGATCTTTTGCTTTTTGATAACTTCTGTTACTGTCTTGCTTTCTGGTAAATACACGAAGTGCTGAGAATTACTTGGACTCACTATATACTTAAGCTGCACGGTTTTTCTCTTTCACAGTTGCCTTCTCTTTCTTTTTGTTCCGTTGCTGCCTGAGCTGTGGCTACATATCAATACTTTGTAGGTACCGGTCTGTGAACCAGGATTCTCTGTCTTGCTCTGGCTGCTCAGGGCCGTCAGCTGACTCAAGCATTTGAGAGTTTGCCCTTTTCCTCATCTTTTGTTGGATGTCTGTAAAAAGCGTGAAGCTTATGTTTTACTTTTAGAAGATCAGTTTGTTGATGCTGTACCTTGGCCAGCTGAACAAAGGTGCATTTTTGCGGACTTACATCCTTGTCAGTTTGATTGGTACAAAAAAGAACAGCTGGACTTTAGTGCTCACATTTATCTTTCTCCTTGTCTAGATTGAACGACTGGAAGTCAGCAGCCTAGCACAGACCTCCAGTGCAGTGGCCTCAAGCACTGATGGCAGCATCAATGCAGACTCTGTTGATGGCACCCCAGATCCGCAGCGTACAAAAGCAGCCATCACACACCTGCAGCAGAAGATACTGAAATTGACCGAGCAGATCAAAATCGAACAAACAGCCCGTGATGACAATGTGGCAGAGTACCTGAAGCTAGCCAACAATGCAGACAAGCAGCAGAGCGCCCGCATTAAGCAGGTGTTTGAGAAGAAGAATCAAAAGTCTGCCCAGACGATCTTGCAGCTGCAGAAGAAGCTAGAACATTACCATCGAAAGCTGCGAGAAATCGAACAAAATGGGATCCCTCGGCAGCCAAAGGATGTCTTCAGGGATATGCACCAGGGATTGAAAGATGTTGGAGCGAAAGTCACTGGATTCAGTGAGGGAGTAGTAGATAGTGTTAAAGGTGGGCTTTCCAGTTTCTCCCAAGCCACACATTCAGCAGCAGGAGCTGTGGTTTCCAAACCCCGGGAGATTGCCTCTCTCATCAGGAACAAGTTTGGGAGTGCGGACAATATTGCTAATCTGAAAGATTCCTTAGAAGAAGGCCAGGAAGATGGGACAGGAGGCAAGGCTCTAGGTGTTATCCAGAACTTTCAGTCAAGCCCAAAATATGGCAGTGAAGAGGACTGCTCCAGTGCTACGTCAGGCTCAGTGGGAGCCAACAGCACAACAGGGGGCCCTGTGGGAGCTTCCAGCTCCAAAACAAACACTCTGGATATGCAGAGCTCAGGGTTTGATGCAATACTACATGAGATTCAAGAAATTCGAGAGACACAGGCAAGACTGGAAGAGTCATTTGAGGATCTTAAGGTTCGCTATCAGAGGGATTACTCATTAATAATGCAGACTTTGCAGGAGGAACGGTACAGGTAAGTACTTTTTTACTAGTTTCCATATTAAATGCTGTGGGTGTAGAGCACGAGAGTCCTGGAGAGTAGTGCTCGGCAGCCTGGTTCAGGTGGGATGCTCTGCAGTCAGTTTGGGATTTTGCTTTCCTAATATTGTCTTTTGTAAATATCCTTATTCTGCTGCTCATTTTCCTCTCTCTACAAGAAAGGAATAGCAAGAATAAAGGTCATTTCATACTTTTTTCCTCATAAGAAGTCAAACCAAAGAAGTTAGAAAGGTGTCTCCCTGTCATGGAGGTAACATGGCTCTGGAGGTGGACCAGCCCCATACTTTGGTCACTCTTTGCCTTGCTGGAAGGACTGGGACTGGGAAAGCAGTGAGGCTGCTGCCACAGTGCCAGTCTCCAGCACTGCAGGATATATAGAATCCTCCTCATCAGAGCAGAGGCTGCTCCCCAGCTCCACAGGGGCAGGAGGAGGGGATAGCTAGAGGCTGCCTCTCTGCCAGGCCCCCCCAGGACACCACAGCCTAAATGCAGTGTGAGTCTTCTAGTGCACTTTAAAAACTTGGCATGAAAAATGCAAGGGACCCAACTCCTCATTCTGATAGAGGACAGCAGGCTTTTGTGAAAAGCTTATTTGTGGCCTTCATCACTTAGACCAGGCTGGAAAGCCTATGAGGCTCAGCACACCTGTCGGGTTTGGGGACAGGCTCTCTGAAGTACTCTGTGCCATTTGCTGCCTCAGTTTGATTTGCTCCATGCTTCATAGTCACTCTACAGCTTTTCAGACATGCCGGTGCCAGATCATTGGAAAAACATTTGAAAAGGCTTAGCCTGCTGGGATGTTGTAGTGACAGCAAGCTTTCTGTGTGTTTTGCAAAGCTTGGCTAGACAAAGCCAAACCAGCATCACTTTCTAATTCCACATCGCCACAGTCAGCAATTTGAGTGAAACCAGAGCCCAGCACAGCAACTTTGGTTCCTAGTACCTCACTGTCATCAGGTCACATTGTGAAGAGAAGGGGAGATAGCGCTTCCTCTCCACAGCAGAGACGGGTCTTGTTTGGTGCTGTGTGGGTTGTTGTTTTGCACATACAGCAGCAGCCATTCATAGTGGAACGCTATATGCAAGCACTATGCAGCTGAAGGAGTGGCCTGAAACTACAATAAAGGAGCTTGGCTGGGGACTAATGTGTGTTGGCAGCTAAGTGGACTGTATTCCCTGACAGCGTTCAGCAAAGTTCACGGAGGTCCTTCTGTGAGCCCAGCATGAAGCCCTGAGGGTAAATCTAGCATCTACCCTCTAAAGCAGCCTTGAGTGAAGAACTTTCAGGAGAGTCTATATTTGATATATACAGACAAAAATACGGTGGTTGAGACTTGCCATTGGAAAGCTGATGCAAATTAGTCGAAGGTGTGACCTCTAGAGAGGACTGGTTGAACTACGCTAAGTGCTCTGCAGGCTTTCAGAAATGAGCAGGTAACACAAGGAGCTCATGTATTAATACATGGAGAGAAATTGTACGAGTCTAGGTTCTTGTTTGACAGCCTCATTTTTTAAAATATCAGGAAGATAAAAGCCAGGAGGGCAGTGTGACGTGTGACAGCAGAGAAGATGTTCCTGTCCTGTGTGGAAAGCTGGCACTTGTTCCTCTGGCCATTAACCCTTCCTTTCCTTCAGAAAAAGAAAGGAAAGATGGAAGTGGAAGCTGACGTTCAAGATGGGGGACTCAAACAAATCATAGCCTGCCTTTGAAAGCTATTAACGCCTCGTAACTCTGCTGTATTTCTGGATGCTTTCAAAAACAAGCACTGAGCCCGAGTTCGAGTTTTTAAAAATGTGTATTTTAGAGAAGCCTTTGCTAATAGGGCTATGTGGAATATTTGCATCATCTGTGTAAACTGGAAGAAACAAAACAGATTGTGATGTTTTCTCATCCAGTCTTGGTCCGTTTCCTTGTTCTTAGATGTTCTGCTTTTCTGCAGGTTCTAGTGTTTTGTCTGCATACTCATTTTATTTCTGCTTATCAGCCAAGGTTCTGACTCGCTGGTGTTCCTTGACCTGCTCCATCTGCCTCCCGTCCCCATTCAGCTCTCCTTGTCAGCACAGCTGCTCTGTCAGCCATCTCCGCAGGCTCCACTGGTGCAGCCACCCCAGCCCTTGGCCCAGGGGATGCTGGGGCGGCCTGGCAGCACCCGGGAGCACGTGTTGGCAAAGGGTGGCCCCACGGGTCGTGGAGGCAGGAGGACTCTGGCCTGCACCTTTGCGCTCACTGTGTTGCCTCCACGTTGGGAACGGGCCCTGCAGCAGCCTGCTGCTTATCTCAGCAGTTGGAAGGTGGCAGTTGTTTACTGATATGAGCAGGGACTTTCTGTGCTATTGAGACTGACATAAAAGTTCCTGCTGAGTGTTTTCATCTTTCTTGTCCCTTCAGGAACCTGTTTGTACACAGTAAAATAATGAGCTCATGCGATTGGAGTGTGGTCGCAGTGAGGTCTTGGGCTCCTTCCCAGCCCGGCATCCTTGGAAAGTGTGTTCTGATCCCCCACGTTCCTGTCAGAGAAATCCACCAGCTGAAATGCTGGGAGCTCACACTATCCTTGCTGTCATTTTGTTGTTGGGCTTCAGTCTGTTCTCATTTATTTTAAAATAGATCAAGTGTGCTGAAATTCTGGGACTGGAAGATTGAACGGTACAAGCTAGGGCAGCGAATGCTTTGTGCTCAACATAGAAGGATCTTCACCCAAGTATGAAGCATTGAGATGTTTACACAAAGCTATTTTCTCTCACCAGAGGAGGTCTTGAAGCTGGAAGCACAGCGTGAACAGTGACACAGAGCAGCTCTGCCCCTCGAGCGTTGCTTAGGTAGAAGTCTTGGAATATGCTGCTAATAGGTATTGCTTTTAGCTATACTGCTCTGCTGTTGGAAGCAGTGTGTTCAGCAGCACGAAAAACGTACTAGAGAAGTAAAAGTTGGGTGATGTTCTGTAGGACGTGGCCCCTCCCTCCGCAAAAAATGGTATCTCGAGAGCTGTTTGAAGAGATACTAAAATACGGTTGCTTCTTTCTAAAGAAACAGGATTTAAGCTGCTTAGCAACAGCTGTTTTGTGAAGGGTGTTTATGTAGGAGGTTAAAGTATGTACTCATGGTGTTTTCAGAAATGGTTTAGTTCCTTTTGGTGTGAAAACCCACTGGAGGACTTTAAAATACATTAACAAATGGAATATGTTTCAAGTGATCTGTGCTGCCTTTGGGACTCCTGAGTGAGTTTAGTTGTGCTTTCTTGGTTGATGGCAAGTTTTGTGTGGTTTTTTGTTTGTTTGTTTGTTTTTAAATGAGGTGGAAACAAATGGCAACGTTAATTATCTGAGTTCCTTCTTCATTAGCCAGTCTTCACGTGGCTGCTCTCATGCTCAAGCTTGTAGTTCCTGGGAAACCAGTTCCCTCGTGTGCCCTGCTGCAGTGGCACAGCAGCCCTGGTACCTCAGGGTCAGCTGGGTTCTGTCTGGGGCTCACTGCTGCTCAACCACTTGTTGGAAACTGCTCTGCTGAGCCCGACTCCTCCTTTTTACTTTAGGTAATTGGAGCATTGAGAATGTGAATGAAAATTTGCTGCAGACTTTTCAGTTTAAAATAAAAACCCCAAAGCATTGTTCAGTACTAGCTTATGCCTACGGATTGTGAATATGTAGCTCATGAAGCACTGAAAAACTTGGGGGCTGGGGGAAGCAGAATTTTTGGTTTACTTTCAGAACTTAAATTGAACTCAAATGATAAGAGCTGTACTTTAAACTTTTTCCAAGCTGTTACAGTGGACTCAGTCAGTGGAAATCAGAGTGGGAAGAGCACGGTGGCTGCAGTAGTTGTACCCGTACCTTCCTTGCCATCAGGGCATTGCTGATAACGGACCAGGAATGAGGAAGCACAGAGGAGAAGGCTGGTGTGTCGGCTGTTCTCGGCCATGGGCTGAGCTCTCTTGGTGTTTACCTTTGGGAACAAGACAAATACTTGCCTGATTTTTAAAGCATATTGAAACATGAGTTGCTAGTAAAGGGCTTGAAATTCCAAGGGTGAAGTGCTGCGTACAAATACAAAGTATCCCTAATGGATTTTGAAGGTTCTGAAATGAGGTGAAGCTGTTGCTGAAGTCGGTTTAAAACTCTCTCAGTGAGAAACGAAGCTTTCTCAGAAATGTCATCAATACTTTTCTGAGCAGCCCTCTTCTGCCAAACTGCTCTCAGACTGCTCAACACAGCAAACTGAAAAATAAGCCTGCAGTTCAGTGATTCATATGTCCTTCTTGTAAGTAATACAGTGGTCTTTGCTAGTTAAGCTGAATCATTTGCAAGAGATTAAAAATACATCAGTAAATCAGACTTCTGTGCAGTCTCATGTGTAAAGACTAGAAAATGCTATCGTGTTCTCCAAGGCATATAACTGCATATAATTTCATTGTCATTTTTATTGCAATTACTTTTCAGGCGTAGAGGAAATTGCTTAAGAGTTTATAGTGTTAGAAGGGAACTTATTCAGGTTAAAACAAAAGTTTGAAGAATAAATATGCTAATTCTGCACTTGATTTCTTCCTTCTCTTTACAGTCGTCATTTCTGCTCTCTGCTTGTTGTTCCCTGGCTCAGAACAAGACTAATGCTATCTTACCTGGTAGAAGGGCTTTCTTGAATTCCCGCTGGAAGGGCCTCACATTGTTCATAAAGCAAAATTCTGTAGGCACAGCCATTTTTAAATGACAAGTCTGTCACTACTCAGTTGTTACTGGTCTAACAGTTGCCTCCCTCTTCTCAATAAAGCTGCTGAACCATGTCATCTCATTTCTAGATGTGAAAGACTCGAAGAGCAGCTAAATGACCTGACTGAGCTCCATCAGAATGAGATCCTGAATCTGAAACAGGAGCTGGCCAGCATGGAGGAGAAAATTGCCTATCAGTCTTATGAGCGAGCCCGGGACATCCAGGTGGGTGACAGAAATGGGAGCACTGAAGTCTGGTCTTCCACCTGCTCCCTCAGTAACTGTTTTTTAAATACTTCTTTGATTCGGAATTTGTTGTAAATCACCATAGATTTATTGCTAAACTTTACGCTGAAGATTTCCGTAAGATCTTTATTCAGTCCCTGACCCCCAGATATCTCCCCAAATAATTATTTTGCAATGAAAGGCTGTGCACATTCAGTGAGCAAATTCATCCCGAGGGGACCTCCACTCATTCAGAGAAGGGTTTTGAAATGGCTGATAGCACAGTGGAAGCCTGCATTCACTTTTTATACTGGCTCGATTTGCAGGGTTTTGTTTGGATATTGGAAATTAATGGTCTCTGACCTGAAGTTTTGTGTTTTATTGTTTTTGTTTGTTGTTTTTTTTTTTTTACAGTAATGTTCCCAGTGAACTCATTTGGGATGCATTTCTGTCTCATGAATTTTAGAACAGTCACCAAAGACATCTCAGGAAAAATACAGTTGGCTTTGTGTATCCACTGCATTTTGTCAGCAAACAGTTATTTCCGTTGGTTTGCCCAAATACACAGTTTTGAAAGAAAGGTTTCTTCAGTGTTTTAAGGACCAAAGCTAAGGATAGTCTGTACGATGGGAGGGCCTTCCATAGGCAGACACAGAGCAAAGACCTGGGCAATGATCTGAGCAGCAGCTGGACCTTGTCAAGGCCTACTCAGAAACAAATCTGTCATCTATTTTAAATTCTTGTCGCATTTGCTTTAGCAGGCATCTCAGCGTAGATAACTGATGTGAGATATTTATAACGTGAGTGGAGAACTGTAGGTCAGAGTTCTCCCTTTCCTCCTCTGAAGGAGTTCCACCCAGGTGAGACAAGGCAGGCCTGGCTGGTGGCACTGGTAGGTTCAGCTGCAAGGCGAGTTGAGTCAGTGTCCGTTTTGGGGTCCTTGCTTCTTGCAGGTGTTGTTCAGTTACCTGTTATCTTCAGGTGGCATAACTAAAGAGAAGCCTTGTGCTTCATTGACTTCCACAGATGATACACAGAGGCAGAGAAATGTAACAGATGGCAGTGACCTTTAAGTTAAGTTCAACATAAATCAGTGTCTGTGGCCTCTGGCAGTAAACAGCAGTCTCTCCCTTTGGGAAATGTTGCAATATTCACATTTATCCTCCTTTCTAACTTCAGCAGCAGGAAAAGTTGAGGTTGGAAACTTAAACTGAAGAGGGATATTCTCAATAGCTTCTTCTATTCTTCATTCCTTGGCTCATCACTTTTAATATAAACTTTAGTACAAATACAGACCGGCTGTTCCACAGCATTGCTGGGGGAATGATAAATATTCAGTTTTCTTGCATGAAGGAGCAGTGGGGGGCATAGGCTGGTGCTGCAGAGGAGCAGCAACAGAGCTTGGTCTGCAGGCACAGGTCCTGGTTCAGATTTGATCATCAGTCTGGGGGACATCGCTGCTCTGCTCAGACTTCTGACTCCTACCAAAGTCAGCATTCAGGTCCTGGGAAAAGCAGACCAGAGGGAGCATTGAGGGCGAAATTGTAACTTCATATCTCTGCAAGCATATTGCCTTAAATTCCCCTACTTGTTCTAACCCACCCACTGGCTGTTGGTGGTGGGTGTGTTGGCCAGGTGTGGTAGCAGCTACTTCTCCTGGTTGCCAACTGGGCAGCCCCAGCCCTGCATCCTCAGAGCTTTCCCTGGGCTTGTTCAGCTCAATAGCCAAGCAGGATGCAGCTGAGCCTTTTCAGTTAGTTGTTGCTGTTTCCTTAGTATTGTGCCAGATTGAATAGAGGGTTGAATGGGAGTGAGGTGAGCACAAACCAGAGGAAAAAAATGATGGAAATGAGAGGCTCTGGGAACACATAGGATGAGGAGTGCTGGCAGAACACAGTGCCTTCATCCCCTCAGGGGTCTCTCGAAACAAACTGAGATGGGCAGCCCTCCTTTCAAGTAGGTGAAGTCTGACTGCTTGCTGAGGGCTCTGTGTCTTCCTTCCTATGGATCTGACCACAAAACAGGGAGGGTGATAAGGCCTCTGCCATGTGCGAGGACAGACAGCTTATGTGCAAAGCGTTGTAACAGAGCCTGGCTTCTGCCAAAGCTGTCGCCTAACGCCTTCAAGACTTATTCAGGGAAACGAGGTCACACGGTGTCTTACACACTGCCGCACTTAGTTGGTCAGGGCTCCTCAATCACGTGAAGTGGCACCGCCTCTTCTCCTGCTGCAGGATATGAAATCAGCATCGTGACTTACATCCTGCAGAAGGTGCATGAGGCAGGTGGCCCTGCTGTGGTTCGGTTGCTAAGATGAGAGCCCTGGGCTGCTGCAGCATCAGCCCGTGGGGCGCTGGAACCGAGCGGTGTGTTCTTATCTACAGGAGGCCCTGGAAGCGTGCCAGACCCGCATCTCCAAGATGGAGCTACAGCAGCAGCAGCAGCAGGTGGTGCAGCTGGAGGGTCTGGAGAATGCCACGGCCAGGAACCTGCTGGGGAAGTTTATCAACATCCTCCTGGCTGTCATGGCCGTCCTCCTTGTCTTCGTGTCCACTGTGGCCAACTGCGTCGTGCCCCTCATGAAAACTCGCAATAGGACGTTCAGCACTTTATTCATAGTGGTTTTAATTGCCTTTTTGTGGAAGCACTGGGATGCCATCTCTGGCTACTTGGAACGGTTTTTGTCTCCCCCCAGATGATGCCATGAGGAATCGGCTGCATCGCCCCCTCCCAGCACACTCGGTGAGCAAGCGTGGCAAAGATTAGTCAGCAACTACTCCGCTGAAGTTTTAAAGTGTCTGAGTGAATTTGTTTACATTTAGAATAACGTTTTTTCTCTGCGAGATGCATTGCAATAGTATTTTTTAGATTTTATTCAAGAACTCTTTTTGGCGAGAATCCCGGATAATTTTTATGTAGCATGGTTCTCTTTGGATGCAAATCTTAAGATTCTTTAAAGTGTACAAAATAAATAAAATACCGAAATTTGGAGCATACCAATGGGCAACTTAAACTGTGGCTTGAACTACTGTACTAAACCTGTCAGGAAGAGGAAGAATGTGATTAACTTAAGATGAGCAAAACTAAATGTAGTGCACGCAGCCTTGAGGGATGGTACCACAGCAAACCTGTAACACTAAACTTTTACTGTGAAGTCTGCTCACATTCCATGTCCAAATGTATGGGTTTGGAGTGGTTTCTTTACAAGACAACAAAACAACGTGTGGATCTCTTTCCCGACTCAGCGTCGGGTTTGCCATTCGTGCTGACCTGACTGAACAGTGACTTTCTATAAGGCTGGTTAACTTTGCTAAATGTATGAAGTGGAAGCCTCGTGCCACATACAGAAACTGCACAGTCGTGCTGCAGTATTTTGAAGTAGTCCTTGAAACACTTACCTTTAAGCAAAGCCCTTGGTCGCACTTTTAAGGTTTTTTTTTAATGTATGTATATTCACAGATTTAAAAAAAAATCCAAACAGCATACTTGAAGAGTGTTATACTCAAACTCTCAGTGCTTCCTTATCGTTTCTAATAGGATTTTTTATTATTATTATTATTATTATTATTATTGGGTTGTTGGTTTTTGTTGTGGTTTTTTTTCTTTTTTTAAAGGGGTTGGGAGGGTCATTGCTTTTTTTTTTTTTTTTTTTTTTTTTTCTCCTTTTAAATAAAGAAGTGATGTTTTTAAATGAAGAAATGCGTGAATAATTGTGAGCTGTCTTGTCCTGAAACAGTTTTGAGGAGGACAGACGGTAGTTTCTAGTGCCAGCCTGTCTGGAACACAGTGCTGTTCATATGCCATTTCTGTCCTCCTGAGCACACAGATGCAGCATCAGGAAGAACATCCATCCTCTCCGCACTTTCTTGTCAGGCAGGTGTTTGTTTTTTTTTTTTTCTTTTTCCAAATGTGAAAGAGAATACGTCTATATTTCTTGCTTCAACATCATCTTTCATTCCTGGCCTCGGGTTCAGAATAGGGAATTTCTTTGCATACCTTCCTAGGCAACATTCTTTTAAGAAAAGAAGTGCTGAATCAACAGTCTGCTTACAGGAATGATTGCCTCAGAAATATTCCTGATTCAGTTTTTAAATAAACTCCTAAAGAGTGAAACCAAAGTTTTCCTCCTGTCAGGCTCTAATCAGATCATCTGTGTAGAGATTAGTAGACTGTATCTGTATAGTGTGCCATAGACAGCATCCTCTTCTTTGTCTGTGAGGGCAAGCACTTGTGTAGGTACACTGTCAGAGCTCTAAAGGAAATGTCAGCTCCAGCCGCACCCTCGCAGGCCCAGCAGTGCTGCTGTTGCTGACGGCTGTTGGCACTGGCAGGCAAGGCCGCATGGCGAAGGAATACGGATTCACTCTGTTTTCTTTAAAGTTTGGTGCCCCTTTCTGGCGTTACAGTGTCAGCATACAGCTTCCATCTCCATGAAATGTTAACAGGCTCCAGGAGTCTTTCAGCACCGTTTGTGGTGGTTACTCAGATGTGCTGTTATTCTTCCCTCCAGGTTTGTGTTCTCTCTAGGAACTAAATGTTGCTCAGGTGACCTAGACCAGTTGAGATCATACATACACATACAAGGAACATGTGCATTATATATACTGTACTTGTATATGTGTATATGTGTGTGTGTATATGTATATATGTATATATATGTGTGTATGTATGTATATATATATATATATATATATATATATAATATATGCCATGCCGTGATGCAAATTCTGGCCTCTAGAAATTCCCCTGAACTAGGTTAACTGGCTGCTGGCCGCTGTAAGCCCTCCACAGCTCACCCATTCTTCGGAGATTCTTTGTGTGTTTTCCATACTCACAAAAAACTCAGGTACCCTTGCAGGGATCCCAGCACGCCTGCCTTTGTCACTGTATGCACTGATCTGCTCCTGTCGTGCTTCAAGCGCAAATTGCCAATTGCAGTTCCTTAAGCCAAAAAGAATCGTTCTTCTCACAGAGCTGCAGACAGAGCAAAGGTTGCATAACCGTTCCCTCTCTGGACAGTTCTTCTAGCTCAAGTGAAACTGCATTCTGTTTACCATCCTTATCTGGCTGGTACAGATTACATGGATAATCATCTTCTTCCGTTAGGTTTTGTCAGAAATAACAGCATGAATAACAGTGAGAAATAATTTGGTACATAACAGAAAAGCGTTGTTGCCTTTATTTGTGGTTCCTGGCCTCTGCGCCTCTGTTTTCCTCCTCTTTGGTCACTCTAAAAGAGCTCACGGTAGGTTTTCCTGTGGTCAAAGCAGGAGGCAATTGGAAGCCAATGGATTTGGAGGCTCAGTGCCACTCATCTGTAGTATCTGAAGGCAGTGATTGTCTTTCTTCTTTATATCCTAACTTCATTTAGTGTCTCAACTGTGTCACGGTCAGTAAATGCCGTCTGCTGATTTGCCAGGTGTAGGCTTGATAGAAACTGATCACCTCAAAACTATTTGGCGAAGGCCACAGGTGTGTGTCTCTAGGCTGCGTCTGTCCGTGTCTCTTTCTCTCTCGACACTTTTTTTCCATTCCAGAAAGTCATCTGCAGTAATGCCACATATGATGCTGCATCCACTTTTCTTATCCTAATAGGACTGCCGTGTGTTTTGCCTTTTGCGCTAGCAGAATGTTTTGGGTTCCTCCCTCTTCGATTTGAAGGTCAGTGGCGATTTCTGATAGGTTAACAATGATTATATTGTTGGAAATGTGATTCTAGCTTTAAGGCTCCCTTTCCCTGTAAGTGGTTGTGTTTGCTTTCTTGATTAAGCATTCCTGGATGATGCGTAGAAGAGTACGTGGTGTGGGTGTGCACGTGTGAGTACCTTTTGTGGGCCTCCTTATGGACGTACACTATTTTAGTGACCATCTCTGAGTTGCAGAATGTTTTCCCCAACATTTCCTATTCAGAGTTGGAACAATTCTGGAATTATTTGGACGTGTTTAGCGCATATCAACTTGGGATATGAAAAGGGAAAAATACAATGGACTGTGGTAGTTGGGGAAGCAGCAGCTCTTCAGAGAAATTCTGAGGTTCGAGTGAAGTTCATCTGTTTTTTCCTATTTGTTTTCTCAATGTAAAAAAAAAAAAACCCACAAAAAAGTCGTCTTGATGCAAAAAATGGCTGGTTTTGATTTGATGAATTTCCCTTTCCTCTCAGCTTCATTAGTTTAGTTTAATGATACTGAGCATGCAGATACAGCAATGATTTCATTGGTTTATTCCAGTCCTGTGAGTTTTAGGGTCTGATCAGATTAATTATTGAGTTCTGTACATGTTGCACTGGGACAGAAAAACACTGTCTTTCAGCTTTGACAAATATGCATTTTTTTAAATTAAACAAAAAGGCAGCATTATAACAAAATAAGCCAAGCTACAAAAGGGGTCCGAGGTTGGGTAATTCTGACAGTTTTTAAGTGAATTCTGAATGTGGCTAAAGAGTTAAAGCCGTGTGTCTGTGTCGTGTATGCCAGGTGGTATAGTGGTAGGCAATTGATTTAGCTGTAAGTGTGTTTCAAAAGTGTAAAAAATAAACTGAAAAACTCACTTGCACGGATTGAAGAGTCCAGAGATGACACATGTGAACGTAACACTGTAGTTTGTAGATCTTAAGCTGCTAATCGTTGAGAGAGATTTACATTTGTCTTGTCTGATTGTTGCAGATTTATCTGTGACAGTTTTACTGTATATAAAAAAAAAAATAAATAAAGACCTCAGCTATTAACACTGGATTAATTGGAATGTTTTCATGGGGCTGTGGGAGAGAAGAAAAATAGGGGGTGGGGAGAGGGTGGAAAGTGCATTGAGCCCTAATAGCTCGAGTTTGATCGCGCCCTCCCCTATAAGAGCTTCAAGTTTGATCAAGTTCTCTTCTTACCAAGCTTCCATCCCACGGTGGGCCAGACCCACCTGCCTTGGTGAGAATGAAGGGGCCGTCCTGCACAGCACCGCCCCGACTCCGGCAATTCAGCACAGCTCAGCGCAGGCACCGCAGCTCCTGTGGGTACCAGACTGTATGTGGGTGTGCATGTGTGTGTGTGTCTGTATTTGTGTGTGTGCATGTGTGTGTGTGTCTGTATGTGTGTGTGTGCATGTGTGTGTCTGTATGTGTGTGTGCATGCGTGTGTGTCTGTTTGCGTGTGTACATGTATGTACACTCATCCGGGCATGCTGCCTATTTCAGAGAGCTGTATGGATCCTGGCTGTAACGGATGGGCTGGGGTGGCTCTCATGTGTTTGGTTCTTTCCTCTATGGGTTGGTAGGATGAGCTCGGTGCTAAGCTGCCCATGCAAAGGGGGCTGTGCTTGTGGGGCCCGGGCGGCACAACAGCACTTCTGCCGAGGCACCCGGGCCCTGAGACTCGAGCGGTGAATCATCCTCACTTCAGTTATTTTAAAAGATTGTCGTCGTTCTAATCCGATCTACGCTCATCTGAAAAAGCCCCAGGCGCGAAGCCGCGTCGGAGCGTCCCGCAGCTGCGGGTGCTGCCTGTCGGGCCGAGGAGCGCGGGATGCGGGGCGCGAGGCGCCCACGACGCCCATGCCCCGGTCTCTGGCTCCACCTGGCGGCCGCGCGGCAGCACCGCGCCCTGTCCTGCGCCGCCTCTCGCGGCCCCGCGCCGCCGTCCGCCCGGCCCGACGTCGCCGCCGCGGTCGCTGCAGAATTACCGCGCCGGTCGCTGCCGCTCGGATCCGCGCCCGTGTGCACGAGAGCCCAGCAAGGGCCCGTTGCAGCCCGGCGGGAGCTGCTCCGCGCGCGGCGGAAGCCCGCACGCGGCTCTCACGGCGCTGAGACGCGGTGGCGGTTGTGACTGCAGTGAGAGTTATTTGCCCGACCCCGAGCTTTCCTCTCCTCCTCTCGCAGAATGCCTGGCGTCTCCTAAGAAGCAGCAGAGCGCTGTTCGCTGCCTCACCCGACACAGCCGAACCAGCCCGGCCTCGCTGAGTTACGTCTGCCCCGGGCCGCCCCGTGCGGCCGTGTGCTGCCACGGAGAGCGCACGTAAAAGGCGCCTTTGCTGCGCTGCAGGACAGGCTCCGGATAAAAAAAGGAGGAAAATCGGGAGACTGGGAGCTCTCTAAGGCCGGGATGGAGAATGCACAGAACAACGGCCACACTGATAGAGCCCCGAGACCTGCTATGGCTGGGACGGAGGGACCTTCCCTGCGCCATGGAGTGGTGCATGTATGGAGCCGCAGGGATGCTGTAAGGCTGAGCAGCCTTAGGATGCTCTCTCCTGTCATTAGAATGCCCCTCATCTCCCTGCCATGTCCCTCACCCCAGGTGCTGCTTACTGCCAGTGCCTTCTGCCAGGTGCTTGCAGTGTCACTAATCAATGGGGCCTGGTGGACAAAGCCAGCACCGCAGTGGGGGAGATGGCACCGCCTCCAGGGTGAGGATGGGGTTCAGTTGGGGCTGCAAAATTGGCATCTTGTGTTTCTGACAGGGCACTGGTGGGGAAACACCTCATAACAAGACACATCCCTCCAAGCTCACAGCGTAGTGCAAAGACTAGAGAGCCTCAGTCCCAGTGGCAGCAGCAGAGCAGCCCTGTTTGTGCTCCAGGAGACTCTCCAGGCAGTGCCTCACCCCTTGGACTCATGAGCTGCTCTTATTGCCAAACTTTCAATTTCCGCTACTTGTGGCCACCCCTGCAGGCCGAATCCAGCTGCAGCTTCTAAAGATGCCATTCTCACTTCACCACCAGCAGCTCTGGCTCTGACTCACTTCCTTTCCCACTGCACTCCATTTTGGCCAGTGCTGGAGGAAATCCCACAGCGAGCAGCCTCAGGCACACTCCGGTCACCTCCTCCAGCAGGAACCACCACGTAGCACCACACACACCGAGCTGAGCTCAGCTCTGTGAATGCCCCCAGAAACGCTATCCTTGCCTGCTGCCACTTCATAGGAGCAAGCAAGCCCACATAGATCAGTTCTTGTATTTGTTTTCTATTATTGCTGGCACTGAGCCTGCCTGCCCTGACTTGGAATGTTTGATTCTTGTCTGCAGCACCTGGGAACACTCAACATTTCAGACAACACAGATTGCTGTCACCACATAGGTCATCCGTTGCTGCTGCACCTTCAAAGAAGGAAGATCTGGGCAGGTCCTGGAGAGGGCTACATGTTTTACACCAAGGAGGCTGCTAACACTCTCGTCCTTTGCCTGAGGATGCAGTAATGAATCCTCAGGGCCTCCTGCCCAGCGGCCTGGAAGAGCAGCCCTCTACCAGCCCAGCACAGAGTTGGAGTGGCACATCTGAGGGGACAGACCGTGGCTCTGGGAAGTGGACCCTGAGCCCTTTGGGCCATAGGCCAGGAGCCAGGCTGCCCCTGTGCGAGGGCAGCAGCGGGTGCAGGGTGCCCAGGGTGCAGGGCAGGCTCAGGCTGCCCATGTTGGTGCCGCTGTGGCACAGCATGAGGGGCTGCGCTGCTCCCAGGAGCCGCAGACTGGGAGTGGCTCCGAGCACACACAGCTCAGTGCACTGCTTCTGTCCTTCAGGCTGGGACATGGAGCGGATTTTGTCACACTCAGAAAAGAATCCCATGAAGCCTGGCCACTTTTGCACCCTAATTTACTATCATCTTTCACAAGCTCCATCTTTTGGCTTCTCTGGTACTGCCAGCCATGGCTACTGTTGTTGATTCGATAGTATCTCTAATCTGGCTTTCTTGAGAGCGGCCATACCTCAGAGCTGCTGTTCTCCTGCTGGAGCCATCTTTCCTCATCGCGTTCTTTCTCTCTTTTCCAGCTGGGGCCAATCTGTCTGGGAAATAGTCCAATTTGCTTCCATCTGATGGGAGCAGATCCCAGCTCCATTCCCTTCATCTATGCCAGAGTTAAAATCAGCCAAGGTTATTACTCTGAAATCACTCATTTTCCTTCTCTGCATTTTTGTTGCCATTTTTCCCCCTCTGTGCTGGGCCAGGTGGGCAGCAGAGGCACTGCTGAACATCTCTTTTCCCTCAGGGTCTGCACTCTGTGGGTTTGGTGCCACACGGCACCACTGCCCCAATGAGATGTCCTACAGTTTGTGGTCTCTCACATGTCTTCAGTGGGAGCGCAGCTCAGTGCCAGGCAGAGCTCAGACTCTCAGCAGTGCTTGGCAAATCTACCATGTGCTGCCCCAGGGCTGCGAGTCACATGGGGATGGGATGCATTGCCACAGGAGCTCCATTCCCCCCCCCCCCCCCCCCCGCCTCCATACCCAGTGCCTCCCTGCTACAGCCCTGCTGCAGAGTGCCAGCTCCTGCAGTGCTCCCAGCAATGGGCATAGCCCAATCCAGACCAAATTGCTTGGGGTCACTGGGGGCTGCTGTGCCCAGCGCCAGGCTCACACCTTGACGGCCCTGAGTCCTCATCCCGCCTCAGAGCTCATTTTAGCTCAGGGCTTAAACACAGGGAGAGGGACTGCCCCAGAGCATAGGGCTGCATGGTGCTGAGGCCTGCATCTGCTATGAGCTGTCTCATGCACTGCTGTTGGCTGGGGTTGCATGCACATATCCAAGATTAAACACTCAGAGCCCAGCTGTCAGCCCCAGGAAGCACCATCAGACGTGACTACAAGAAGCTGCTTGCACCTGGCTCCGAAGCATGACTGAGGTGAGGGGTGTGCAGATCCTTGGGCAGGGGGTCCTGCACCAGCTGCATCCTGCGGTGCTGCAGGTGTGCAGTCAGCTCCTGGCATGCCCTCCTCCCTGTGCTGGGAGTTGGCTCACCATCACTTCCCAGAGATCTCCCAGCTCTGTGAGGCAGCATGGCTGTGGGGCAGTGCTGCTGAGGGGGGTGGGTTGGACCTGCAACCCACTGGGCTGGGCTCAGCAGGACGCATCCCTGCCTGTGGGTGGGCGCTGGGTGGCTGCTGCCTGGGGGCTTTAAGCTGTAAACTTGTAAGCAGAGTGCTGTGTGTTTGTAAACAATGAATGTAGATCATGGCAGATCCCAGTGCTCCTGAAGGAGGGCAGTAGCTGTGCGTATGGTGAGGAAGGCGGAGTGCAGTGTGTGGGTATCTGCACCCACCGTAGTGCTGAGGGGACTCCATGCTGCCATGGAGGAATTGTGTGCAAAACGGTCACTGAGCCTCTTGTGATGTGATGGTGATGAAAAGAGAATCACCGCTGAGCTGTGTCATTTACAGAGCCCCAACCTTAATTAACTGTGATTGATAATCCACTGCCAAGATGAAAGATGCTGTGGGCTTATCCATATAATCCCTGCTTGTGTGTTTAAAGACTGATAGGAGAGCCAAAAAAAAACCATCGAGATGAAAAGATAAGGCTGAAGATGCATGGTGATGTCTTGGAAATCTAATATAGCGTAGAAAATATCCCTTTTAAAAATACACTATTAGCTGCTGTCAAGTGACAGCCATTTGGCCCTCACATGCTCCAGATGAATGCAGCCAAGTTGTGTCAGAGCTCTTCTGAGAGCACCGCCTATGCTGCTCACCAGGCTGCTTCCTGGAGCACACTGGATGCATGAAATCTGCATGAAGTCTTTGTGATGGCCTTGTCAACAGAGCCCACAGCTGGGTTATGAATCACCTCATCTGGTCACGTGAGCTGGTTTCACACCAATATCTCTAGAGGGAAAGCGCTGGAGGGCTGAGGGAGGCAGGAGTGGGGATGTCAGATGCAATCCCCTACCCTGGTTCCTGATGGGAATATTTCTCCCCCTCCACCAGCTAATGACTGGTTCTAATGTAATAGAACAGAGCGAAGTGACCAACATAAAGTGCATGTATTCTGTTTTCGCATCTGAGCCTAACATGTCCACGAGTCACAGTCTGAAATGATTGGGGGTGTTACTGGTCACACAGTCTGACATTTTGCCAAAAGGTCTCTTCTGTCTCTTCTCTGAAGTGTGAAAATGAAGGATGCTATTTCTTGTGTTCTGTAACAAAAAAACGGAGCTGCTGAGGCTTAAGGAGCCATTGGATGAGGGAACCAAAGGAGAAAGAAGGTGGAGGAGGAGGATGAAAACACCATCACCGTACAACAGAACCCAGACTCCTGGTAACCGCACAAATATTGGATCTTTAGTGATGCTTAATGGAATACATTGTAGGGAGTACCTGAAAAAATGCGGTGGAAATTTCCCAGTCCAGACATCACAACATATCATCTCTTGCATCCTTTACCAGGATGATCTTGAAAGCTCAGTTTGATTTTGCTTGGTTTTATATTTATTTATTCAGTTGTCATTAATAACAATGAAAATGAAACTGCCCACCCCTGACCGAGTTCCCTTGGCACTCAGCTGAAGCACAGAATTATGCAAACAGGCAGACTCCCACCACACGTTATCCCAGGCAGCAAAACACAAACCAAACATCAGAGACAAATTACCCACCCACCAGAAGAATTACTCACTGTGGACAAGGAGACTTTTACAAGGTTGATTTAAGTGTGTGGATGAATGTTACAGCTGGTGAGAGTTCAGCAGGCAATGAAAGTGCAGCAAAGGAAAGAATAAAGAAGAGAGAAGGAGATGCAGGTTTGTTTTTGAGTGGAAGAGGTGCTGCACTGCGCTGCTCAGACGGAGCGCCCCATCCTCTGCCATTCTCAGATCAGGAAGGCATTTGATCATATGTCAAACTTTAAGCTCTCAATCATTCCTGACAAAAGTAACATTTGTCTTAAATACAGTCGCACTGCTGGATATCTTGCAAAGAAGGCTCTGCTTCCCAGGAGAGGAGCAAAGAGTGAAAACGTGTAATACCAACGCCTTTTTCTGACGCTCTCAGTGTGCTCCCCTTCTTTCTGTGCTGCACACACAGCCGGGGATGTCGAAATCCATCTGACTGTTTTGTGGCTGCTCACGCTGGCCAGCACTGGGGCTGGTTCACATGCTCTCAAACCATCCTCTCCTGGTGCTGAGCAGCCACTCCAACCCTGCAGCTCTTCCCTGCATGTCGCAGCTCTGGCCTTGTGACAAGCAGCTCCCCCCAGCAGCCATGCTGCAATGCTGGTAAACAACATTTGTGGCGATGTGCTGCCGTAAATGCGTCTGACGCTTTTGCATCACTGCTCCTTCCGCACAGACGTGCTGCAGACCGGAGCCCACCTGTTGGCAGCAGAAATGCAGGTGGCTGCAGAGCACCGCAGTCCTCCGGCGGAGGGCGTTCATCTCCCGCAGGAGCAAAGCGCAAACGAGCTGCGCCCTGCAGGCGGCCCTTCCGAGTGCCGCCTGGGCGCAGTGTTAACCCGAACGCGGCAGGACGGCTTCCTGCTCTCCTGGGCATTTGCTAAAGCTCTTTGTTCTGCAGTCGCCTCCTGGGATGCTTCTTCCTCTCCTTCTCCTGTCTGTGTCCGCGCTGAGCACTCGAGCAGGCTGAGGAGCCGGACTCCCAGCGTTACGCGTTGGCTTCTTTGCTTTGGGAAGAAGAACTGCATCCAGTTCTTAGGATTCAGCCTCAGTGTGAAACAGATGCAGAATTTCACACGAGTGGATTGGCATAAGAGAGAGCAATTGTACTGCTCTCTTTCCTCATCTGTTGTGTGGGATCAGCGCTGTCAGATCTGCAGCTGGTTAAGTGTGAGACCCCAGCATGGGAACAGGAGCATTGGCTGCTGTTTCTCAGTGATTGCCTGGGGGGTGGGATGCAATGCTCCCCTGAAGCACAGCCCCACACACACTCCTGCCTTTCTTCCTCCCCCAGCTCTCCAGAGTACAAAGAAGGAAAGAAAGAAATATTAGAAAAGGTTTGCTAATAGTGCCGATTTGGAGGCAAATAGTGCATTTACATTCCAGACCTGGCACGAATGTCCAGCTGCAGAAGTCCCAAGCAAGGTGACAGCCAGCAAATGAAAGCAGCCAGACAATTGCAGCCATTTTTCTGCCTTGTTTTCACTGAAGTAATTCAGACAAGGCCAACTGTGTTACTTGGATTCTCTAAGGTATAATTTAGGCATGAGTTGTTTACAATCAACTCTCATTTGCATCACCCAGGAGGAAAGCATGGGTTCTGTTGGATATTCCATCGGGTGGATTAATGACTACTTTTTAACCGCTAATATTTGTTCAACCTTCTGCATCCGAGCAGCCACCAGCTGAGCTCTGCCCCTCGCACCTCTGCGCTCACTCTGCAGGACCGTGCAGGAGGCACTGCAAGCGTGGTTTCAATTTTGCTGAGCAGAATTGGTGCCACAGATGGGTTGTTTGACTGAAGGCCCTATGAGTGCTGGATCAACATGGGAACAACTCCCTTTCTGCAGTCCTGAAAATGACCTCCAAGATCAATCCTGTTTGCTATGGTCCATCCTGTCATCCCTGCTACTGAGCAGCTTAGTGAATGGCATGATGGAATCACTGTGGGATAGAAAACATCAGTGAGCTTGGGGTCTGTTTCAGGGTGTGTTTGGATCATCCAAGAGACAGGATGTCTCGGGAGCAGAGAGGCAAGCAAACTATGAACTCAGAGCAGCACAGAGGGTTACGAGTTTTATTGCACACACACGGACCTCCACTTAGATAACCCTAGTAAGCTACAAGTAGAAACTCCATAATCAAGTGCACTGTTACTTACTGACCCTTGAGAGACAGTGAAACACTGAGCAGGAGCAGGAGAAGGACTGTGCTGGCAGTGGATGCGATAGGCAGTGCCAGCAGGGCATCCCCTGCTTCGAAGGGCACTTTGCCTTTCATCCCCACTGCAGCCGCTCTCCTGCTTTGATTCTCCCCAGGGTTTGTTCCATTGCATGCTGTACCCATGTGGTCATGATGATACAGAGCCCAGGTGGAACAGCTGCCTGCAGAACAAGTTCTTGCTCAAGATAAACTACCACCATGAGCTCTCTCTACAAAACAAGATATTTGTGGCTATAGCCACAAACAGTTCCCTTAAAACCATCAGAATACTTTGTTCCATCCCAGAATCAGTCATCGGCCTGCAGGTTCCCGACATGATGTCTGGCCCCCAAACTCCTTGCTTGAATGCTGTGCAGAGGAGGCCAGATGCTGCTCCACAGGGCTGGACTGAGCAGGACAATTGATCAACAGCTTTGATTGAAACCAGAAGCAAGTTTTGCTTTTTTTTTTTTTTTACCCAGGCTTAAATAGACATCACTTAGAAGAAAAACATTGATTGAAAGATAAACCCAGTGCACAAGAAGACCCCGAAGTTGAAAAGTACTATTAAGTGTGTTAAAAGAGCCTGCCCTTGGTGACAAGCCATTCTCTGTGAGGACAAAGAGCACCGAGAGGGAGATAAGGAGATTATGAGGTTGGATTGCAGGTTATGGACACCTCAGGGCTTTGCTTTGTCCTGAGCCCCTTTCTGGGCTACAAGTGGGAGTCGAACATGTGCCAGCTGCAATGGGTGCTGCTCACACTGCTCTGGGAACCAGCCCAAAGCCATCGCTAACTCTCATGTTCCAGTGGCTTCTGAGGTGGGAACAAGGCTGGACATCCCTGCCCCAACCCACCCTGCCAGCTGCTGGCCGAGTCTCCAGGAGTGAGGCCACATCCTGCTGGTTGGTGCTGTGCAGCTGGCTGTGCTGCAGCACTGCAGGGGGATGGAGAAGCTGCCAGAGCCCAAACCTGGTCTGATGACATCAGAAATCGGTTCATGTGGGTCCCGGAGAACAAAGATCCACAGCACCAGCTGCTGTCACCTCCAGCACAGGACCAGCACCTGCAGCTCGTTAGTTATGCTTTAACAATAACAAGGTGTTCTTTTCAGGTGAACTCCATGAAGTTAAAGGGTTGTTGCCATTTCAGTAATCCTCCCAGGGGTAGGCAGGCTGCAACGTAATAAAACCACTGCTCTGCACCCCAATGTAAGCAACTGCAACACTTGCCCTGAGCTCAGGTTGGATGGCAGTGTTGTTTGTGTGATTCTTTCTGCTCTCCTGGGGATAGAAATGCTGAGAAAGGGGCATCCCGTGGCAACCACAGTCCCTGAAGTATGCCTGTATACAATGGGATATGTGGATGTGTGAAAATAGCATAAAGATCACTGTTCAGCTAGAAGGATGGAGTAGCTGACATTCAGAAATACTCCAGTTTCTATACGTGTGGTGTTTACGTTTTAAAGAAGAGTGAGCTTTGAAAGGTGATTTTAATTATTCAGGCTGTGTGTTTGCCTCTCCTTTTTCCTTTCCCAGCTGTACCAGCAGATTGCCCCACCTGCTGTGCAGGGTTAGGGCCGCAGTTGCTGGTGGGTGAAGCAGCGAGGTGCCCGTTCTCCCAGGTGCCCCAGTAAGCCAAAGACAAAGCTGTTTCCATTATTATAAAAAGACTTGTGGATGTTTCCATTGCTACGCTGTTTTCAAACATTGCCTGTTTTACAAGATTGATTTTTGCAGTGAGTTCACATACAAATACATCTCTGTCATATGGGCATGCACTCTGTATGCTGTCTCCCTGCAGCCTGGACTGACTGAGAGCTCTTTGTATTATAGCTTTTCTGCTACGAAGTCCAAAATGCTATGACTGGTCCAACATAGGACTTGCTGACACTTTAAATATGTACTTGGATCTGTCTTTTGTGTGTGTGTGTGTAAACGTGTGCATTATGTACGTGTGAGACTTCTACATTTTGGCTTATCTTTAAGATTAATGGATGTGTTGACTGCACATAAGAAAAGTGTAAACCTCTGAGACTGTTGGGGCCACCAGGGAAATTTCAAGAACGAGATTGCACTGTTTACATTAGGTCCAAAAATACACAACACCAGATGATACCCCACTGGTGACACTATAATGACAGACAGCTATCAGTATCAAAGTAAATCACACGCTGCTGGACTCCACATGCCACAGATTTATCTCAAAATTGCAGAGAGTTGGGCTCTGCAAGATACAGGTATGGGAATGTTTTAGGTTCCCTGGTAAAAACAAGTGGATGAATGATTTGTAACTATGTTTGTTAGCGAGATACCCTGTGTTTCTGTTCCAGCACCAGGCCACGGTGAGAGGACTGCAGGACCTGATCAGCCCCTGTGGAGAACAAAGAGGTCAAAGAGGACATTTTCCAGCAGCTGGGTGTTGTTTGCCTTTGTATGGGGCGGCATGGGCGCCTGCCGGGCAGAGTTTGAGTCCAGGCAGTGTACAGGGCAGGGTCTGGCAGATGGCAGGGCTGGTGAGGATCTCAGGCACAGCACTGGGTGAAGGTCAGGGTACTGGAGGCTGTGGCCAGGATTGAAGGTAATGCCAGCAGGGCCCTGGCAGGATCAGGGTTAGAGGTGATGATGAGCCCAGTTCATACCAAGCTGTGATATTCACTGGAGGGGTGAGTTACTTAGGTGATGCTGTGGGGTGATCCAAACAGGGCTCCCAGCTGGGGCTGGCTGATGAGAGGGGGCTGAGGGTCAGACTGATAGAGCCATGAGCAGAGTTACAGCTGGGTGCAGAATCTATGGGACTGTGCCTGAGGTTGGACTGGCAAGGGCTGGGAGCCTAACCCACAGCTAGAACAACTCATAACAGGATGCTGGAGCTGAACTCACAGGAGCATTTGGATCCACACGGCCCTGGGTCCTGCAGCAGCTGCTGGGCAGTGGTGCAGCGATGGCTGTGCAGAGCTCAGAGCAGGCCAGCTGCAGCTGCACGGTGCCACCAGAGGGTGGGCTCTGCTGCTGGCGGGGCTGCAGGGTCAGGGGGGGCTGTCTGGGGTCCGCTCTGTGTTGCACAGCAGAGAGCAGAGGTGTGGGAAGTGGAGCACGGCAAATGGAGTTGACTCAGAGCTCAGTGACATGGTACGTTCCTTAAAGTACTGTGAGATTTTAATCAGAATGCCTGGGTTTGTACTGAGGTGTGCAAAGCAAATGACATCCGTTCGGTTAAACACTTTTCCAGTCCTTTCATTTAAAAGCACACAATGAGCATCAACGCTGAATCCTGAGCAAGGCCTGCAAACGTGGGGGAGAACAGCACCGAGGCTACTGAGATAAGTCAGATTTCTTTGAATTAACAAAGGGGAGTGCAGACTGCAATAATGAATTTACGGCCTGATTGCTAAACTGTGGGAAAGAGGGGATGGATTTAAACCACTATTAAGTTTAAGCTGCATTTTAGTGCAGCTGGCCCTTCAGTAGCACAGAGTTAGACATGCCGTCTGTCAAATCCCGCTGACATATTTTGGCAATAAATATTTCCTCTAATTGAAAGCAATTGTTGTGTTGTAAGCCTTCCTCCCTTCCGTTTTGTTTTCGTTAACGGGCAGCGGTGGCCCTGCCTGAGCACGTATTGAGCAACAGCTCGCTGCAAAGTTAGCACATTGCGAGCAGCGCGGCACGAACCTCTGCCTTCAGAAGGAAAAGCTTCCTGCGGGCGCTGGCAGGGGCTGCTGGGGCGAGCGGGCAGGGCCGGCACCGCCGCAGGTCTCGCTGCGCGGTCGGGGCAGGACTTCCCATCCCGGCCTCGCGTACAAACGGGGCTCGATCTCGGCTTTGTTTGGAGCAGCCAGCCCAGCCCTCACCGCGAATCCCACGCGGGGACGCTCTGCTTTATGTTGCGCCCTCTTCCTCTGCTGAGAGCCAGGCGCAGCGACCCACGCTGCTGGAACTCGGTCAGAAGCGGCGGGACTGGGCTGGCCGTCCGGCACTGCCGCGGCTCCAGGCGGGGCTCCCGACACCGGGGCTGCTGCCCCCGAGCGCTCCGAGCCGAGCGGTGTCCGCGTCCCCGGGCTGGATCCGACGGCAACGGCCCGCAATGACGAGAGGCGGGCAGGGGGTGAGGCTGAGGACGGAGGGGCGTCACCGTGAGCGTCGCCACCGCCAGCCACGGCGGAAGCTCTCGCGGGGCGCAGCTGGAGGTGCGTTGGGGCCATGGCCTTATCTCCAAGCAAAGTGCGAACTGCGGGCGGTGAGCGCAGTTCTGAGCCTTCGGAGAAACGACAAAAGGCAAGCAGCACATCACAGGTGGACCTGCAGGAGGGAGGAGCCTGGGACTTCTGCATCCTGACGGACAGCCCCACCTGTACAACCGAAACTCCGTTCCGCTCACAGTGCGAGTGGCAATTTCCAGCACAGGATGCGGAAAATAGACTCTTTTATTGCCTTTGACAAACCTCTTTGTCTTGAGGATCCCGTCATTATGTGTCATTATGTGTGTATGAACTTTCACCAGCGCCGAATCCATCACTCGCCAGGGAAGGATCTCGTCGTGCTCCAGGCTTTGTGCACAGCTCTCTCTGGAGGCAAATCCCTCACGAAGCGCGCCAGCCGCCCTGTGCTGCCGACAAGGTTATGGCTGCGTGACGTACTCAGCTCTATATTACTCTGGGAAAGGTTCATTTTTGAAAACAAAGAAGGTTGAGGAAAAAAGCATGATTCTGCTCAGGAGGCACAGCACATCCCATAAATCCCTCCTGCCTTCGCTCGGGCTGGCGGCCTGGGGCAGAATGGCAGCAGAGCACACGAGTGCCATTCCTGCTGTAGCCATCTGCAGAGGAGCGTTGGCCCTCACCACTGCTTGTGCTGAAAGGATGTTTGGGAAAGGACCGTGCCTTATTCTTTCTGCTGAGCACCTATCAGAATTCCCATGTGCTAAATCAGTAGTAATGACAGCCTAAACTCCATGAGCTGCAATACAGTGCCTGCAATAGATCAGTAATAACAAAACAGGAGCTCAGTCCATACTCATCCAAAAATACACTGAGCATTACCAGCCAGTTTGTTTCCACACTGCGGTTTCTGAGTGCCCGAGGTGTGTCTAAGCACTCTGCTGCTGTATCCTCAGTGCCAGTCGGCACTAACACCAGGCTGGCAAGGCAGGCAGGGCTGGTGAGCACCAGGTAAGTGCAATGATTAGGGCTGTTCGAGAACAGGCAGTGAGTTCTATGTTTAAGCGAATCTCTGATCCCCTTCGGTTCCCTTGGCACATGATACTGGGTCAGCCCTGCCTTGACCACAACACCCGGCCTCCCCTCGGCTCCTCCTGCAGCCTTTGAGGCGAGAGCAGTTCATGTGCTGTGCCCTTGCTGTGACCTAATGCAGCTATCCAACGGTGGTTTCCCATTGTTATGCATTTAAATAGCAAAGTGCAGCAGAAATGCTAAGTCGCTGCCTGAAGCAGTGGTGGAGCACCTGGTGGAAGGCAGGGCCAGCCCAGGGAGCTCAGGTGCATGCAATGTACCTGAGTGATGGAAGAAACAGAGCCGGATCCACCCTTTCCCAGATCTCTTTTGAGGGCTGGCAGTGGAGGTGGGTCTCTGGAGGTCCCTGTGTATCTGAGGCCTTCTAAAGGTAAGTAAATCTTCTTCCTATGGTTTTCTATGGTTGCTGTATTTAGGCTCGTCCTCATTTGCTGCGGACTGGGATTGGGTGACTCTGCTATTTCTGCTGTACTTTCCATCACATTCTAGCATTACAGCATAATGCAAAGCAAGTGACTAAAAGGGACTCAAAACAAATGTCTGCTGAATATTGGTGAATCTTCTCCTGCTTGCCATCACTTTGAAAATGAACCACTGCCCCATTCAGAGGCACAGCAGGAGAGAGCTCAGCAGAACTGAGCACTGCTTGGCCCAGAGCAGTGCACATCTTGACCACAGCAGTCCCCATGTGCCCGTCTTGGGCTCAGCTCAGCTCTCAGCTGCTGCATCTGACCCTGCTCACCGTGTACAGATCCACAGGCAGTTTTCCTGGAGGAAATCCCCACCACATATATAGGTATTTATGCTCCCTGTGTTAAAGCGCTCAGATCCCGTCAGCACTGAGTCAATAGAACCTGAGTAATTGCATGAGTACCTCGTGTTTCCCCTAAAGGGAAACTGTTCTCGTGTAAATATATTTATTAATAATTAAAGTGTTTCTGAGTTCTGACGCATGCGGCCCCTCTCACCCGCAGAGACAGCTGAAAGCCCTTATCTTTGGACCTGTGTAGGGGTGGCAGGGGAGGGGATTTGGGGGCTGATGGTCTACTGCAGGCAGCAGAGGTTCAATTGTGACCCTTTTTTTTTCTTCCTGAACAACAGAAAAAAAAAATAACAGTGAGAAGTGTGTATGAGAGATTGAAGCCCTTTACTGCTTCATTAGGAATATTGCCCTGAAATACTCTAACAGCCCAGATAACAGGGTGGAAAATCATTTCTGGAAATATTCCTTTCAAAGCATCTTACCAGAGGATTGTTTCCTCAGCAAAGAAATCTTTGTCAACCAATCCTTCAATACCACAAATATTTGGGCTTTAATTCTACCAGCGTAGACAACAGCTCAGCAGCGGAAATGGGAACCGGGGCTCCCAGGGGATTTCTCTCTGGCAAAGGCAGGGCTGTATACCTTGGGCAAGTCGCACATTTCTCTGTGCTCTTTGACCTACATATATATATACATACATATTAAAGTGACTGTAATCTGGAACATAGTTCGATGTGCTTTAAAAGGCCGATTTCTCATGGAAGATGCTCTGCTATCAGGATAAGCAGCCATAAGGAATCCTAAAATAGGCAGATTAAGGGTTTGGGATCATGGAGGTTTATTTCTATGTAATTAAAGACACAATCACATTTAAATATTGTTAACTTGTAGTTTTAAAGAGACCAAACAACTGGGAGCCCCACATTCACAATTAGCTAATAACTCTACTAATTAATGACACGATCAGCAGAGACAATGAGTTAGATAAGGTGAAAGCACAGCATTTTATTCAGTGCACATTTTTGGTGGACGTGGCGTGGCTGAGGCAGCTATGTGTTAATGAGTGCTCTGACGAGGGTGAGGAGGACAGGAAGGGGGTGAGGGAAATTGGCAGGTGTAGAAATGAGATTAGACAACAACAGAGGATTTTCGTCTCCAGAACAGAAGTAGCGCAGAATCCCCATCAGCTTTGCTAGTGTTTTGTATAAATGGAAATAAGCACCATGAGGGTGGGCAGGATGGAGAGAGCTCCTCGCCAAACGGAGCCTCGGCTTGCCAGCCCCGCGTTGAACGCTGTCGGCTGTTCGTGGGGGCGAAGCGCCCCTGCTGCAGGGTTACCTGTGCTGTAGCGGCGGTACAACTGCCGCCATACGGCGAAAGCAAAACCACAGCCTTCCCCTCAGCGTTCCTTTGCTCAGCTCTCCGCGGGCGCTGCGATCGGACGAAGATTCGTACCCGCAGCTATTACTGCTCTCAGAGCTCACGTCAGGGTACGGCAGCGCCCGCCTCTGCCCCCCGCAGCCGTTTGTGCCGACCGAGGGGCCGCGGTCCCTCCGTGCGGTGCCCCGCTCGTTTCCCGCCTACAAGGAAACGAGCACCCCGGGTTGCCCTCTGCCGCTGCCCCCGGCCCTCCTGCCCCAGCGGCTCTCTGCAGAGCCCACCCGGCTCCGAGCTTTCCCTCCCGGGGCAGAACGGCGGAGGTGCAGCTTTCCACCTTCTGCCGCCCAGGCAGAGCTTTCCCACGGCGATAAGGGAGGGTGGGTCAGAGGCTGCGCTATCTCGGAGCCGTTTCCCCCGCTGCGGGTTTTCAGTGGGTGGAATTTGGGAATATTAAAGCTTCTTTCTCCCTTTCTCTTCCCACAGTTAAAAAAGAGCCCGATGGAGGGCAGAGGAGATGCACGGTCCTGTTCTCAACTCTCGTGTTTGGCAACACACGGGCCAAGCTTTCTCCAGGGGTGGGGCGGCGCGCCCCGCGGCGGTTGCCGGCTCCCGGCAGGACCGGACCGAACCGAACCGGACAGCCGCGGCTTGCCGGGGCCTCACTTCTCCCCAGAGCTTCCCTGCCCCCAAGCAGCCCGGATGGGACGGGACCGACAGCCCCCAGCCCTGCGGCCGCGCTGCAGAAAGGCGCGGAGCCCCGGCCGTTCTCGGTTCCGTTTGCCCGCTTCGTGCGCCGCCCACCCCGGGCTCGGGCACCGCGACCGCCGGGGGGAGGATGGGCACGTCCCCCTCCTGTCCGACGCGCCGCTGGGAAAAGAGGCTGCTCCCACCGCCCCTGCAAAGCCCTCCGCCCATCGTGCGCGAAAATGGAAAAGGTGGGGAGGGCGGAGAAGAGCCGCTCCGAGGCCGAGGGTCACCGCGTTTGCTCCCCTGCCCGGTGCGGGAACGACCAGCGGCGCGGGGAAAACATCCGCAACTTAATCACGTTCACATGACGAACCCCAAATAAGAAAGACGCGAGGAACGCCAAGAAGGGCGGAGACGGGGGCGGGCGGAGGGAGGGAGGTGCGGCCGTGAGCGCGCCCCGCCGCGCAGCGCCGCGCACCACCGTGGCCGCCACTTCCCGCGGGCGTCGCTCGGCGGCGGGCGTGCTGCCCCCGCAGGAAGCGGCCCGGCCCCTCCCGCCGCTCGCCGCGGGCTCATGCAGTGTGCGGCGCGGCGGGATGGGCGCGGGGACGGGGATGGATCCGGCGGCGAACGCTGAGCCGCAGCCCCTCGCGCTGCTCCCGCTTCTGCCGCCGCCGCCGCCGCTGCTGCTGCTGCTGCTGCTGCTGCTGCCCGGCCGCGTCGCCGGCCTGGAGGTGCAGCGCAAGTTCCTCTCGCCCACCCCCACCAACAACTTCGCGCTGGACGGCCCCGGCTCCCGCGTCTACCTGGCGGCGGTCAACCGCCTCTTCCAGCTGTCGGGGGGCGAGCTGGCGCTACAGGCGGAGGCGGCGGTGGGGCCGGTGCTGGATAGCCCGCTGTGCCACGCGCCGCAGCTGCCGCAGGCCTCCTGCGAGCACCCGAAGGTGCTCACTAACAACTACAACAAGATCCTGCAGCCCGATCCCGAGCAGGGCGTGCTCGTCGTCTGCGGCTCTATCTACCAGGGCCTCTGCCAGCTCCGCAGCATGGCCAACATCTCGGCCGTGGCCGTGCGCTTCCCGCCGGGCGGCAGCGACCCGCTGGCCGTGTTCCCCAGCATGCTGAACGTGGCCGCCAACCACCCCAACGCCTCCACCGTGGGACTGCTGCTGCGCCGGGGCGGCGGCGGCGGGGGGGGTGCGCGCCTGCTGGTGGCCGCCACTTACACGGGCTTCGGCAGCCCCTTCTTTCCACGCAATAGCAGCCTGGAGGACCACCGCTTCGAGAACACGCCGGAGATCGCCATCCGCGCCCTCAACGCGCGCGGCGACCTGGCCAAGCTCTTCACCTTCGACATCAACCCCTCCGATGACAACATCTTCAAGATCAAGCAGGGCGACAAGGCTCGCCACAAGCTCAGCTTCGTCCGCGCCTTCCTGCAGCGTGCCCGCCGCCCCTACGCCTACCTGGCGCTCAACAGCGAGGCCAACGCGGTCGACAAGGAGAGCCCCTCGCACAGCCTGTTGGCCCGCATCTGCCTGGGCGACGCGGCTGAGGCCACGCTCAACGGCAGCGGCGAGCCCAAGAAGCTGACCGAGTCCTACATCCAGCTGGGGCTGCGCTGCGGCGGCGCCGCCGACGCCTTCACCCGCCTCGTGTCGGTGTTCCCGGCGCGGGCGGCCTGGGGGGGCCCCGCCGAGGAGGAGCTGCTCTTCGGCGTCTTCGAGCGCGCCGGAGCGGGCGGCGGGCGGCCGCACTCCGCGCTCTGCGTCTTTCGCTTCGCCGAGATCGAGGAGACGATCCGCGCCGCGCGCAACTCCTGCTTCGTGAGCCCGGGCGCGGGCATGGTGACGGTGCTGGACAGCGTGGTGCAGGGCACCGGGCCCGCCTGCGAGAAGAGGAACATCCAGGTGGGGCTGCGCGGGCACCTGCTGGCACCGGGCGGGCTGCGGGACGGGTTAGGACGGGCCGGGCTGCGGGACGCTGCTTTGCTCTGTGCTGTTCTGCGCTGTTGTTCGGCCGCCTGCAACTCGGGGGGGGCGGCGGCACCACCAGTCCTGTCGGCCCCGCCGTTGCTGGGCGCCCGTAGCCGGCGGCTGCGTCCGAGCCGGGCGGGCTCCTTCCTCCAGTAGCCGAGTTTGCGCTCAAGAGGAGAGTGTGTGCGAGGCGCGGCTCTGACCGCTGCGCCGGGGGAGGGTTTGATTCCCACGGTCCTCGTCCCCAGCGGACGGACCCGCGGTGACTCACGGCTCTGCGCGCTCCCGGCGCTGCGCGGCTGGGGATGCGGATCGCGGAGCGCCGCCAGCAGCAGCCGCTCCTTTCCCACGGGACGGCCCTGCGCGGGGCGGTGCGCGCACCCACGGCCGTGCTTCGTTTGGGGCAAAAGTTTGCTGTTGTCGTGATTTGTTACCGAGTGAACGAAAATGTTAAGGAAAAGACGTCTGTTTTCCCTTTCACTAAGAACATATAATGCTTTGAGGGTTTTGGGGGGAAAGAGAGGAAAAAAGAGCTGTTTTAATACTGCATTTTTCCCGCCCTCTGGGAAGGATGCATAACTCAGCTCCAAAAGATCGTAAAAACATCTGTTTGATTTCAAAAGCAAGATCGAGTGTTTGGGCTGAGGCTTCCCTGAGCAATGCCGGTGGCAAGGAGAAAGGTTTCCCATGGTAACCAGAGTGTTTAGTGTGGCATCTCTGTGCTGTGTTAAAATATGTAGTCTTAATGCACTGGTTCGTGGACCGGCCCTGGCAAAGTTGGATAGTTTTTCCCTGGTGGCAAACTGCCTGACAGCCAGGGAATCTGATAGCTGTCCTGTCTTCTGAGTTTGTACTGCTAAAACTCAATCTCCAAGTCCTGGCATGGTCACGGCTCTCCAAGAAGCCAGGAGCAGTCAGGAATCCCATTCACTGAGCAGGAGGCACTCGCGGCTCCCGCTGGCTGTAGATGAAGCTCAGTGTCTGCAGCCTGAGCTCAGCACCACAGCGGGCTGTGACGGCTTTATCAGAAGGGCTGAGGAGGTGGGAACTCTGCGGAGGTAGTGGCTCGGTTTTAAGTGAACCTCAGTGTCAGAGACAGCCAGTTCCCCAATGGTTCCTCTGTGCTCCTGCACTTTTGTTTAATAAGGAAAATAACTCCAACGTATGAACATCTATCGTACCAGGTGAGGTATTTAAACAGCTCATTCCTGAGAGATTCAGCAATGAAATGAGGATTCTCCTTCTCTGGAACTGTCCCATGCTGCTGCCCTGAGGTGTGCTCCTGCCTGCATCCCACCAAGTGCTTTACGGGCTGAGGATGACCTGGAGGATGGAGGCAGTGTGTTGGTGAGGTCTGTTCTGGGAGGGTTGACAGTCAGGTGTGTGCGGGTTGGACGTGCTGGAAAGTGCTGAGCCTCCAGACCTGTAGAAGCCAGCAGACGTCTGCTGTGCGCAGCTCTGCAGGAAGGTGAGGCTGCAAGGAAACTTGTTTACATGGAGACAGCAGCAGGGCTGGTGGGCAGGGAAAGTGGGCTCTGGTCCTCACCAGCACTGGTGCGGCACTGCTGTCCCCAAGCAGTCATGTCACCGGATACCCACGTCTCCTGATTTGAGGAACACTCCTGTATTTGTTACTCTTACTCAGAGCCTAGCTCACATAGAATGGAAGATTACATTTGTAAAGCTACTTTGAGAGCCTTTGAAGTCGAGTATGGCAGGGTGTAAATGAAGCATACTATTAATATTCGTTCACGCCTAATATTTCTATGCTTTCTACTTATTTGAAGTGTATTCCTCTAAAAGCGCTGACCAAGCCTTCTAGAAGCCTTCCTACTGAGCACAGGGACAGCCTTTCACTTGCTTTGCCTTTTTTTTTTCTTTTACCTTTTCCTTACTCATTCGAACTGCCAGAAATTTAACAAGCTGCTTACATTTTCAAGGCCTAGAGTGGCGGTGTCAAGAGTTGTAGTGTTGTGTTTATTTCGTGGTGCAAAAATGTAACATCAGTCTCCACCTTGAAAACAAGGAGATACTCTGATACGCTTTGTGTTCCAGCGTGGGAACGCAGCAGGGAAATGTTCTGAAGCACACCGGTTTGGTGGTGCAGAGGCACATCCCATAGTGAGCGCTGATTTCCCACCCACGACTGGGTTCCCAACTTTTCCTTTGCACATTGATAGGTGCTGCACCGTTATCAGAATTGTGGTTTGCTAGCTCTTCCTGCAGTCTGGGTGGTTGGGTTTTAAGCTCTTTCTGGGAAAAATAAATAAATAAATAAATAAAAATTGAATGATGGCCTGATTAATTCTGAATAGGCATTGGTCTGAAGTAGCTGGTTGGTACAAACAGGAGCATGGCTGTTAGGCGTAATGCTGTGTGAAAGGAAAATCATTGCCCCCCTGTGTGCAGTTCAGTCTAATTGAATGCTCCTCTCCTGCAGCACCCGCCCGCTGCAGCCGGGGCCGATGGGCGCTGCGGTGGCACAGCAGGGCTCTGTCCTGGGCGGCTCTCAGGGAGCACCACCAGAAGGTCAGTGAGAGGTGAATGGCAGCAGCAGCTCCATGGAAGGAGAGTGCCTCAGGGAACGGTCTGGCTTCGTTGTGCTCCCCCTGTGCCCTGAGTGAGCGGGTGAGCTCTGGGATTGCTTTCCCACAACAGAAACAGCTTTCTGTGATGAAGTTTGTATCAAATAGTGGGCTGCTCTCTAACACGTGGCTACAGGGACCCCTGTGTGAAAGCGTGCCTGCTGCAAGGCTGGTAGCCTGGGTTAGACCGCCTGAGCCCTGGAAGGGAGGAGGAACACAGATGCCCATCAGTGCCTGTCCACATCCCTGCAGCAGCCACTGACTGTGCCCCATGGGTTAGGCCTGGCCTGCTGCACCCCCACATGTCCCTGAGCCCCCTGAGAGGCAGCGAGAGGAGGCAGAGTGATGCTCCTTGGGGTTAGATGTGCTACCCGGGGATCTGCATCTCTCCTGGGAAATGTTTTGGACTCTACAACTCCAAAAAGGCTGAAAATGCTGTTTGTTTTCTGTGCTGAAGAACTCGAGCATGGCGGCATAGGATAACAACATGTTTCTGCTCTAATCCTCAAGTTTCTGGCTCTGTGGCTTTGTGTCAGATCCTGCATGCTCATAGAGCAGTGTTCTGTGGTGCGCTGATGAGATGCCACCAGTGAGCTTTGCTGTGAGGGGTTGTTAAATAAAACCAGCTCCTTGGCAGGCTGTACAAACCCGGTGCCTGCGTGTTCGGGCAGAGGAGAGTGGTCTGAAGCCAGTACAGTAATGTTCCCCCCAAAAAAGCTCAGATCCACATGGGAATATGACAAAGCATCCACTGCGTCCAAATGCTGTGGTGCCTCCGTGGGACTGGGTTTTATAGGAGCTGAGCCACTTTGAAGTTCTGGTTTATACTAATTTAGAAATTCCAAACATGGAAATAAATGTGATCTAACCTTCCGTTTGCTCACAGAAATCTGGAGAGTTAGCCATAGAGAGGAAACTGGAAATTTGCACTTAATTTTTGGGTTAGGAATAAGGAGGAACTCCTGCAGCACAATGGGTCGCAGAAGGTTGCTGCACGTGGCGGTGCTGCGATCGCCTGCATGGAGCGCAGTGTCACACAGCACTGCAGAGCAATGCTGTGATCTGTCTGCAGTTGATGCCCCATAAGCAGTCAGCCCCCACCCATCCCCATTTCCATCCCAGCCTCCCTGGCCTGGGCAGCAGCAGCTGAAGGGACTTCTGTGCACCTGTGGAGGTTTGGGCCAGGGCAAAACCTTACATAGATTTGTGCAGCTATACAGGATGTCAGACCTGGGCTGGGGAGATGAGTGAGGCTGAGGGTAGGCATGAATGAGACACCTGTGGGTGTGGATGGTACTATGAAAACACCTCGCCCCACCTCCTAACTCCTGGTGGGCATCTATTTAGACCTGTAGGCAGCAGCTCTGTGACTTTCCAGTCTGACAGCCTCTGCCAGCAAGTCACTGGAAAGGTAGTAAGGCTGAGCCCCCAGCTGTGGTAATTATTGCAAACACAGGGCAGGCTGGAACCTGTGGTGGTTGGAAGAAATCGATTAGAAGCACCTGAGTGCTGCCTCACACTACCTACAGCAGGGCAGCTTGGCCCCATGGGCTCACCCTTGCGGCCACCCAGCAGCAGGGCTGTGTGTGCATGGCTGGCCCTTGGCATGCACTCACAGCGCGATGTGATGGATGACATTAAAGCTCCCAGCTGCTGTCTGCAGGACAGAGTGTGATGGGGGGTGACCTGGCCCAAGCACTTCCTGGAGGGCTTTGCTTTTATTTTTATTGCTGGTAAGCAAATGTTGCAGCCCTTGTTTTCCTTTCAAATGGGAATGTAACATCTTGCAGTAAGTGGGGAAGGTGGTAGACTGACAGCAGCGATCTCCTACTTTTAGAGAGTGGCAGAACTTATTTCTGAGTGGAAGAGTCCCTCTGGATCACACACCTGGGCAGCAGCTCTGCTGGATGCTGTGTGCCGAGAGTGCCTGCATAGAACCAAGCTGGGAAGAGCCCATGCAAGTGTGCTGTGCTGATATGACCAGCCAGTACCAAAGCTGTGGTGGTTGTGCCTCATGGCCTGCCGAACATAGCAGGACTTGTCCACATGGGGAGCACATGGAGGCTCCTGGAGGAAAAACCCCTCCAGCCCTCAGGTTTTCATCCCACTTTTTGGGGTCTGTTCGGCCTTGAGAAGAGAAGACTGAGAGGGGACCTGATCCAGGTCTATAAATATCTAAGGTGTGGGGGGCAGAATGGCGAGGCCGGACTCTTTTCAGTGTTGAGTGGAGACAGGACAAGGGGAAACGGCTGGAAACTGCAGCATAGGAAGTTCCGCACAAACATGAGCAAGAACTTCTTTACAGTGAGGGTGACGGAGCACTGGAACAGGCTGCCCAGGGAGGTGGTGGAGTCTCCTTCTCTGGAGATGTTCAAGACCTGCCTGGATGCCGACCTGTGCTACCTGGTGTAGGGAACTGCTTTGGCAGGGGGTTGGACTCGATGAGCTCTGGAGGTCCCTTCCAACCCCTACAATTCTGTGATTCTGTGATTTTGCTGGCCTTTGCCAGCATGTAACGGGCTGAGAGCTGCTGGATATCCCAGCAACAGCAAGCTGCTGAAACACAGAGTGTGCAAGAAAATAGCTGTGTGCAGAGCTATCACTTTAGGAAGGATCTGAGAAAAGTTTAGAGCACAGTGAGAGAAAGCACTCGGTAAGGAAAAGGAGATGTGGAGGGTGAGGGCCTTTTAATACAGAATAAAATAGCTACCAGCGATGCTGAACCCATCATCCTTCGGTATTTCTCACAGACCAGGGTTGGGCTGGAAGCAGTGCAGAGGCACCAATGCTATGTGCTGCTGCATGGGGTCTTGGCGTTGCAGTGGAGCTGCAGAGCACTGGAGTGAGGGCTGAGGAAAGGCTTCATGCCTCCTGGGGAGGTTGGCACAAGCTGCCAGTCCCTGGCATTTCCGAGCTGTAATCCGATGAACTGCGAAATGCAGTAGATCTTCCCAGATAGTTTTGGAAGGGTCAGTTCATACAGATGTTGAAAACAGAAGGAAAGAAATGTAGAACTGTAGAGGAAGAGAAACTCTTCTGTGCTTTGATCAAAAAGAGATGTGCACAATTGCTGAATCCAACAGGACAAATTTTGAAATCCTTCTAATTGAAAATAACCTTGCCATAAAATAGGCCTTGCAAAGAAGATGGGGATATGAAATCCTGGCAGGCAAAAAAACATTGTGCTTTCAGAGAGATGCCTGGAGAAGGCTTTTTGGGTAACACCAATGCTGTCTCTGCAGCTGTGGGAGATGTGTGTTCAGACCTTAATCCCTTCTCACTTTCTGTAATGATCCATGCAACTTGTTATTTGGATTTCCTTAGTCCCAAAAATGCGGGCAGGAGTGTAAAGGCATGTCTGGGAGAAGTGCAAGTCCCTTCTGGCATAGCTATTCTGAGTGGGAGCAACAGTGAGTATGGGAGAAGCACCCAGGTTTTACTGAGGACGTGTAAAAGAAGAATGGAATTCTGCTCATTACCTCAGTGCTTAATTGATTTGGCAGAACTAACTAGAATACAGCAAAACATTTACTATAAGCTATTGCTGACTGAAATAGATTTGAACTGACACGTGAAAAGGCTGATGGTGTTAGGTAGAAGTTGTTACCTTAATGGATGCTTTTTTCAGCACAGCCGTGCAGAGCACTGTAGATGCGAAGCGCCGAGTGTGAGCAGCAGCTATGAGGAAAAGTAACCCCTGATGATTGAGCGGCCAAAATGCTCACCCCAGACTCCTTCCTGTGGAAAGGAGCTCAGATATTTTGAAATTGGTTCCTGGAGCCAAAGCCAAGCATAAATGAGAAATACAGCTCGAGTGGTGGAAGGGATCCTCTCCCAAGGAAAGAGCAGAAGGAGCAGCTCATAACATACAGTCTCAATAAAGCAGATGTCTTATTCCCAGTAATTCCATAAGGACCTTCAGCCATGCTCAGCAGTCGAACACCCTGGGATGAAGGCAGTAGGTGGTGGTTTCTGCTCGAGGTCCCGACAGAACAGGACAGAGGAGCAGCACTCCCAGCGGGGGGATCTGACAGCCACGCGACCTCCGATGCTCTGGCACTCACTGCTCTGACTGTGAGAGTCCCCCTGGAGCCTGTTGTTCGTTAATTCGGCTGCCTGCCCTTTTTGTGGGGATTGGTTGTTTAATCTGAAGCACTGTATTGCAGGATGAGGACCAGCGCTATAAGCATGGCTGGTCTTCCTGGCAGCACCATAGAGGAGCAGTTTGCAGCCTTTGTTTCTCTGCTTCTTGCAGTGTGTGGGCTATGGTGCAGGGGCAGGGTGCTGTCTGGGGGTGGGCGTGGGGTGAGCTCTGCACAGAGCTGGGCATGGTGGGCTGCTGGGGGCCTTGGGGTTGGCCCTCCTCTTGAAAGCAGCGGGCGGCAGCACTGGTGACACTGGCACCTCTTGCTTCTGCTTGTAACAAACCCTGACTGATTCTTGTGCAGCTGCAGAGCAGATGTAAAGGGGTGAGAAGTCCCAGGAGAATGCTTGTCCATGGTTCTTGTTGCAGCCTGCCTTTCCCACGGCATTTGTCACTGTGCCCACCTGGGCAAACTCACTGTTTGCTCTGCTTCCTTAAGCTGGGGACACTACTCTGAACTCCGTGGTTGTTTCCGTCAGGTGAACTCCTCGAGTGATACTGAGGATGTCAGGAGCTGGCAGGAAGAGGTCAGGAGTGAGGAGAGGGGAGAATGAGGAAAATAAAAACATTCTTGTAAACTAAAAGTGAAGAAAAGAGGCTACAAAAGTGTGAGGCATCAGGAGCTGTGCTGGAGCCAAAGGGATACTGTTTGGTGTGGGGGTGACATTCGTCTGCAGCAGAGGGCAGGAACTGGGGAACTGATACAGTCATTTTTGTCTGTGCAACAAATTCTACAAAAATCTATTCTGCTGGCTGCCGCTGGCTTTAGTACAGTGAATGCTCGTTTGTCAAGGGAATGGTGATTCATGGGGGTTTGACAGAGGGAATCTGTTGATAGCTTTTCATAAGCAATTACTGCAATTCAACAAGCCGTTAACTTTCCCAACTTATGGCTGGAAAGCTCCTGCTGGGAAGGAGCAGCCTGGGCTGTGAGTAGATCTGGTGGAGCCAAATGTTACCCACACACTGTACGGACACAGCAGCACAAGGGATGTTCCTCACAAAATATGGGCAAAGCCATCAGCGAGTGGGGCTGGTGCTGGGGCCTGCAGTCTCACGGCAGTGCTTTGAGGGCTGTCAGCCCTGTGCCAGTGCAAAAACAGGCACGGGGGTCAGCAGAGGTGTTCCAAGAGCTGCATGTGGCCTCTTGCACACTTCAGACACTTAGGGGTGATGTCACCTGGGCAGATGTTACCTGCTGGCAGTGGTGCTGTGCCAGGTATGGCACTGTGGGGTGGGTGGCATCGTGCAGAGCACAGCAATGCTGCTTCCTTGCTCGCAAGACTTGCAGCCCGTATAAACAGTGAAACCAGGTGCAAATTTCATCTGAAGCCCTTTTTAAGGATATCTGTGGTGCTGAGGCGGATGCTGAGTGCACAGTGTGTGCGATTCCTGCAATTGTGATTAATTTATTGGTGGAGCTCAGCCCAACTGTCTCCACTGGTTAGGAGTGCACGGATTTGCTTTATTGCTTTAAAACCATGGTGGGAAGTCACAGGAGCTGATAATGACCGCCTTTGCAGCAGCACCACAATTAGAGACCACTTACATTTCAAGTGCCTGAACAGTGGAGTCCTCTTCGGAGGATGACATTTTCCTCCAGGCATCCTACAAGCCTGTTTTTGACAGCTCTGGTTGCAACACTCGGACGGATAAACGCGTGATTGTGTGTACAAACTGCTGGCTGTGCTGAGAGGGCTCTCTCTCCTGCCTGGGGAGGGGCTCTGGTTGAGCCCAGTGCTGCCGGACACAGACCAGCAGTTGAGTTTTCTGTCCTTGCAAGGCAGCTGAGAGCCGCACGGCCGCTCACCCTGCCTGTTCTGCGGTCGTGTCCATGCAGCATCTCCACATTTCTCTCCCTGTTCAACTCTGAACCTGTGCTCTGCTATTCTCTTTGGACATATCCAAATCAGTTTCGGTGTTCCATCTGCAGTGTGAGAGATTTCCCTGAGTCATATCTACATGTTCATAAGAGCCCAGTGGTTTATGTTGAGGAAGACGGGAGATAAGGCCAGAGCCCTTTTATCACAGAATGTAATGGCCTGAAAATGTCAGTTGTGTGGAAGCAACTGCCAAATTTTGAGCCTATAAAGACGGTTCTAAGTCCCACAAATCAACAAGTTTGGAGCGGATTATCGGATGCTGGCTGTGTCATTTTCCCAGGACTCCAGGCATGTTGGGAGCCAACGCTTTAATCCACTCCGATGCGGTGCTCGGTGGGGCGGGCGCGCTCTGCTGCTGCCGCACTGCGAACCATTCGGTGGCTCTGCGGTGCAGCAAGGAAGGGTTTTCTGCTGGAAGCAGAAGCTGCAGGGCTTTTTTCTGGTTTTCATTCAGAAATAAACTCCATCTTTGCTTAAGAACTATTTTTAAGGTCACAAAGGCAGGATACAGAAATCAGTGCGTTTCATAGATTTCCTGAGTGCTGCCTCACCACTCCTCTTCCTCCTTCTGTTTCCAGCAGACTTCCTTCCGAAACTGACATCCTGTGAGCCTGCCTCTGGGGTGCAGCATGGGGCTGGCCCTGCTGATGGGAGGCCTGGCACACTGCTGCTTCGGTTCGTACTGGTTTGGGCCTGGGATAAAGGCTGAACTTGCACCATGAACACAGCCGAGCTCCTGAGCTCTGATGTGATCGGAGATCTTTTATCTCTATCCCGTTATGACTTTCTGGCCACAGTTAATCTGACAACCCTCGTCTTAGATGTTGCTCCTTGGGTTGCATTAATTTGCAGCAGTTTTGCAGTGTTGTACAAATTCCAAGCATGCCCTCCTCGGCATGGCTCAGCCTGACCTGGCTGAGTGCTGGTAGCAGCTCACCCCACGTGGCTCCTGCATGGCCGAGTGCCTGGGGTGCAGAAGGAGCTGGGTCGTGCCTCCTCTGGTACTTCTGTGAGCTACTGAGGATGTCTGCGGTGTCTAGTGGAAAAACAGTGGAACACTGTAAATACTCATGGGGTTATTTGGAAATGCAGATGACAGAGAGGTACTGGCTTGGGAGAAAACTTCTGCTCCTGCTTTCCTCGCTGCAGAGTAGGTTAAGGTGGTTTAAAATGGAGCAAAATTTCACCCATTCTGTATCAAGAACTCTTTCCAGCACAACTTCTAAGTGAAATTTCCCAAGCTGCAGTGTGATTGTCTGGTGCCTCAGTGAGGATGTGACTTGGTCATATCCTGTTTACCCTAAAATGATGGAGCTAAAATATCTCCTTGGTGCTGCAGTTTACAGACAGAAGCGGCATATTGTGTCACCCCACCCGAGAGCCCAAGTGAGGGAAACACCATCTGTCTCCTCCTGTCCTTCAGAAGAACTGATGTCATCTACAGAAAGGTGTTTTAGAGGAAGGATGTCTGTGACCAAAATAATGCTCGGCCTGCTTTACAATAGTTACATCCTGTTTACCACAGAAAACACTTTGCATTTATATTGGGTCTGTAAACGTGATTTATAAACAGGTGGAGGTGACAGATAAGGAACTTCCATTGGCTTCATCCGTCTGCACTCAGAGCAGTCCCACTGTGCCCGGTGAGGCTGCTGCGGTGGCACGGCCCAGCAGAAGGAGCCCACGGAGCTTTGGTTTGCAGGCGTTGGTAATGAGTAGTGAAGAGGAGCTGGAAACGTGTTCCCAAGATAAATTGGTAAAACCAAGTGCTTTTCTAAAAGTTTGGCTGTGAGTGAAAGAGACCATTAAATCAGAAAAATGAATGGCTTGCCATATTCTGTGCAGAGCAGGAAGAGATTGTGTTGCTCAGTTACAGAGAGAAACATATACACTTGAGAATTTGGGCTGCAGTTTTATTTTTTAATGGAATGAAATGCCGTAAAACTGCAAAACACATTTAGCAGTCATTTGTGTCTGCCACTTGATCCTTTCGTCTCGCTCCCATTCGCACCAGGCAGCAGCTCTGGGAGCATCCATTCCTGTGGGGCTGAGCGGGGCTGTGCTCACTGTGTCCCCCAGTCGTGCAGCCAGGAGCTGATCGGGGCTGGGGGCTCTGAGGAGAGAGCTGCAGGCAGCATGATTTGATCCCAGGAATTCAGGTACAGGACTGGCGAGCTCAGCCCAGGAAGGAAGGGATGTGCCAAACAGGACACTCATCAGCTTCTGTCTGATAGAAGCATGCAGTCCAGCATCCTCGCATTTGTTCTGCCTCAGTGATGCTCCCGGTTACTGTTCTGGGTGGGAAATCCACAGTGTGGCTGATTTCAGCAGAGCATAAAATGTGTGGCACCGGACCGCAGGCTGAGCTCCATCAGCACAGAGCTCCATCGGAGCTGCCTGGCACAGTGTGTGTGTGCCTCTTGCAGGCAGGGCTGTGGTTGCCACTGCTCCTTGGCTGGCGTCCTGCACATACCCACACTTGTTGGCCTTTAGCTGTGTGCCAGCACCTGCGAGGGTGACAGCTCAATTGCAGCTTTTGAGATGCACCTGAAATGATGCTGCAGCTGATGTGGTAATGGTCCTCTCTGTGCCCATCACCGAGCGGCGCCGGCTGTCCCCACGGTGCTTCTTCACAGCTGCTGGGGAGCGACAGCAGGTAGATGGTCGGCAGCCAGACTGCTGTGATATTCAGGCGATGCTGAATCCATTCACGTCGTCTGAGCAGAAATCATAAGGATAATCTCAGAGGACTCAGGGTGAGAGCAGTTCATAAATCTTGGGTACATCTTGAAGGGGAAGGAGAAATATGAAGCGTCGGTCTGGTTGGTAAATGCTGCTGTCATGCAGCAGTGGCGCTAATTAATTTAGCACAGGGTGGTCGGGTCAGTTGCGTGCTGTGGGCTATGGATGCCAAATATCCACTCACAGGCTGCATTCATAGATAAGGACTCCTTATAATTTGTCCTCTGCCATTACTCTTTCACACCTGACACGGGTGCAAAGTCACGGTACCTACCCAGTGGCTCCAATTACAGTGCCAGGCACCCAGCTCCATGGGAGGGCTTTCTGCCAGGACTGCAGCCCCCGGCCCCACGATACCTTCAGTTCAGTCAGGGTAACGCAACCTGCTGACAAAAGAAGCCAGATGCACACAACGAACATCTTGTGAACGGCTACAGCCCTGTGTTACCCTCTGTTTCCTTGCTTGGTGGCAAGGTGCTTTCTGTGGGTCCGGTGGTTCAACCTGCTGAGTCCTGGTGAGGAGGAACTGCTGTGCTGAAGCACTGATGTGTGCATCTCCCTGCAGCTGCAGCCGGAGCAGCTGGACTGTGGAGCAGCGCACCTGCAGCACCCGCTGGCCATCGTGAACCCCATCACCGCCACCCCCATCCTCACCTACAATGGCCTCACTGCTGTGGCGGTCACCAGCATCAACAACTACACCGTGGTGTTCCTGGGCACTGCCAGCGGAGGACTCCTGAAGGCAAGTATGGGAGAGCGGGCAGGGGGTGGGGAGTGGGGGTACAGCCGCTGTCGGTATGGTTGGCCCGCGATGGGAAGTGTGTGTTACCAATTTCTCTTAGCACCTGCTTTCATTTGGCAATAAAGAGGTAATTGGATGCTGCTGTGCTCTGTGCAGTGACGTGCACTGCCTGGTGACTGGTGACTGGTTAATTACTGTTCAAGGCTGCCGCTCGAGCGGGATGTACTTGATGAGACCTGTGCTGAAAATGTTATTGTGCAGCATTTAATTATTAACAGCTCTTCTAATAAACTTCCCCTGTGAGCTGAGGACCGTGGAGGGCTCCATGTGGGCAGGGAATGCCAGGCAGTACCTCATTGAGTCCCGCACTCAATCAGGTGTGGATCCCCGTGCCTGACAGAGACAAGGTGTTGATTTTATGCCGTGTTCCAAAGGCAGCACGGTGCAGCGCGGTGTCTGGAGCCAAGAGGCAAGCTGGGGTTTCAGTAACTTAAAGGCTTAAAGTTTGCCAAAAGAAGTTTTGATTCCAGCCAGATACAACAGTTTAGTGTGTTCTTAGAATCAAAAGTCCATAGAGGAGGAGGGGGGAAGCCCCGGAGGAGAAGCATGGCTGACAGATAGCTGCTGTTGTTAGCCTGCTTTATGTGGAATACTGGATCAGAATGCTTGCAAAGAAGAAAAAGGATCCTGTCTCTTCCCTCGTTTCCAGTGCTTCTGGCAGAAGCGTGGGAGAGATCAGAGGGCGATGGCTGCTCTGAGTCCTGCCTGCAGGGGCAGTTGGAGCTGACACACCTTCAGGTGCTGTGCTGGGAGAGCGTGTGCCACACACAGCACAGCGTGATCACACAGCGCTGACAGCTCTCCTTTCACTGCCATTGCAGAGCAAGCAGCCTTATCTACCGAGTCTCCATTAGGGAGAGGCTCCTGGCTCCCCTTTGCTGGGATAATTTGCTCAGATAGCTCTAATCTAATTCTGCAACACAGCTGCATAACCAGAAGCCCTTTTACCTTCGGGGTCCTTGTTATTTGGCACGGGATACGAGATACTTTGCGTGAGTTATCACTTAGATTTGCTGCCTGAGAAAAGACAGCGAAGGGGCAGAAATAGTGCTCGGCCAGCTCCTTCCAGCAGCAATTATGGCTGCCAGGGAATGGGGAATTAATCAGATAGTCTGCAGGCGGGCATCTCACGGGGCCGTTATCTGTGCCATGGCCAGCAAAGTCATTAAAGGAGCAGCAGCTCCGTGTGGTGCAAGGGAGGGTATGGGCAGAACGACTGTGGGATCACGGTGCTCGGAGGGAGGGACCTGGGGCAGCAGCTGGGAGCAGCTGGGCACTGGAGGAGAGCTCAGCAAGGAGGGGAAGGGTGGCATAGAGCTGAGGTGGGCACCAGGGCTTGGTTCCTGTGCGCTGTGGGTGATCACAGGCAAATTATTTGGCTCTGGATAGCCAGGTTTTAAAAGTGGCAGTGACAGTTCCCTTCTTTCTCTATGGCTGCTCGCATGGGAAGCACTGTGTTCAGCCTGCACTAGCTATCTGACCAGGACACGTCAGTGCAATTCTAGTGTAAGAATTAATTAATCCTATGTTCATGAATTAATCCAGACTTTAGAGAGAGCAGGCTTGCTTGGTCCCTGCAATTACTGCCTCCTTAGCAAGGAGGTAGGAATTTTCCTGACTCCCTTTCAGTTTTAAGCTGAAAAGTGACTGTCATGTGAAATTGTGTAGCCCTATTGTTATTTCCTCTCAGCAATGCCACATTTAATTTGCTGAGCTCTCAAGTCAAATGCCAAGACATTCTGGGATCTGAAAAACGGGCTGACGCTGTGCAGCCTTTTCCATGACTGCTGGTGGCTCGCGGGTGGTTGGTGAGGCAAGGTGGGTGCAGCTCTCCTGCTGCAGCTGCTGCGTCCCCGGGGGTCAGCAGGGATAAAAGCTTCTGGCCATGAATGACACACTTATTTTCAGATAAGCAGGGAGGAGGGAATGCCACATTACATGTCCGCATTGCTGATTGCTGCTGTTTTTCATTAAGCTTTAGAAGTGAAATGTTCTTTGTAACAAAAACGCACATATGTACATAGTGAGGGCTGAAGGCTGATGCCATTTACATCAGGATGCAGTGAGAGCAGCACTCAACATGTGCCATCGTGGTGCTGAGATGGGAATGGCCTGGTGGCCGTGTAGGCAGGCAGTGCTGCAGGCAGGACCTGAGGCTGAAAGGATTCCAAGTGGGCTATTGCTTCAGATAGAGGGACTGAGGGGTGGGAGGTGTGTTCAGCACGAGGCATTTTTCCTGGCGGAGTGGCTTCCCTGTGCCACAGAGATGGTTTTGCCATAAAGCTTAATGTCTGCAAGCTGTAAAGCATTTAAAGGTCTGCAGCACTTGAAGATACAGAATGTCTTTAGATACCCTCTTGATTCTTGTTTATAACTAAGGTAAAATAATCTTCTCTCCATAGTGTTTGAGAAATAGTCTCAGAGAGTGGCTTCTTCTCACTACAGATTAACCTGGACAGTGCCATGAGGGTTGTCAGCAGGAGATCCATCTCAGTGGCTTACGGAGAGCCTGTCCACCCCATCATGCAGTTTGACCCCTCTGATCCCACCTACCTCTATCTGATGACATCCTACCAGGTGAGCTGACAACGTGCTGCGATGCCAGCGGGCGGAGCAGAAGAAGCTGGGGGATTCAGCTGCTGTCCTAGCACCCCTCCACCCTTCCTAATGCAGTGCCCGTGCCTGCCGTGCTGCTGGCAGCGGTCCTGCAGTGGATGGGCTCACCATGCCTCCACCCTGAGCAGTGCGGTGCACTGGGATGGGGATGGTGGGTGGTGGGCGGTGGGCACGGCACTTTCCCCACTGCTGTGTCTGGTTGCAGTGGTGAGGTGTGGGCTGGGTCTCTGCGCTTTCCGGCTGGGCAGCGAGTTGTGCATTATGGTTTGCTGGCCATATTTCTGGAGCAGTGTGATTTCAAGCACACACAAGAGTTTTTCCTGCCTTGTGATGATTCGTTGCTGTCTGAGGCAGGGAATATTCCCGTTATTCACATTGGCTTTCCTGTCTTTGTGGTGGCGAGATGAAAGGAAGAGTGAAAGATATCTAAACTGATCCCACTTGTGGGAGAGGGAGATAAGCTGAGGCTGTTGCTTTATAGAAAACTGAGAATTATGGCATGTGGTCTGTGAGGAGGCTTTGGGGAATCCCAGCAGAAAGGCTGCCTGCCAGGAGGGCTCTGCAGGGGCAGCTCCTGCACAGCCGCCAGCAGAGCAGGGATGGGGCTGTGTGAGCCTGCAGCAGGTAGGAACAGACGGGCTCGTCTCCCTCAAGTGAGCAGGGGAGGAAGATGAGAGCTGAGCACTCCGGGCTCTGGTGGTTTGTCCTGAATTACATTTTAATCTGTAGAAACAGATGCACAACCACAAACGTTACATGTTGCATTTATATTTCTAAGCCCTAATTCCCTGCAGATTGGTCATTATCATTTCACAGAACACTCCCAGGATGCCTCTCCAGCTGATGTTTCTGACTTTCGCCTGTCTGCTGTCAGGCTGTGCTGAGGACCTCATTCCTGGCTGGATAAAGCTCTGAGAGCAGCACCTCTCTGCTGCTCTTGTCTGCTCATTCCTTTACCAACCAACCAGACATGTTGATGTGCCACCAATACCTGAGGAGCAGAGCATGGCCAGGGCACTCCTGTTGTTGACCTCCGAGTTACCAAACTTGTTTTTTCCTCCCAACTGTTCAGAAATGGAAGGAGGAAAATGCAGAAACTGACGCACACTTTCCCTCCAAGTGTGCCTGCAGAGTAAGCCTGCAGCAGTTACTGTGATCTTTTTAGAAACTAAGGTTTTCAAAATGGTGTGGCTTTCTGATCAGTTCATAAATAACCAAACACCATTTGGCTGTTTTAAGAAAGGAGCTCTCTGAAAGCCTGAGGAGCTTTCCAAAACCAAGGAGAAGCTGTGAAACCAGCCCCAGCCATGTTCTCTGAGGCAGTGGAGAGGTGTCGTGTCACTCCCCATCACCTTCCCATCACACACTGGTGCTGAAGATGCTGGCTGAGGAGGAGCAACCCAGCCCTGCAGAGCTGCAGCGCCAGGCCGGTCCGGTCACGCTGCCTGCAGTGCCGCTCCGTGCTGGTGTCTGCAGCAGTGCTGGGCTCTGTGCCTCACTGCTGGCCGCACCATCAAAGCCAGGTGCAGCATTTCTGTGGCATTACGAAGCATTTGGATGCAACCATGCTGTTGTTGTGCAGATGACACGAGTGAAGGTGGCTGCCTGCGAGCAGTATTCAACGTGTGCAGAGTGCCTGGCTGCAGCCGACGCATACTGTGGGTGGTGCACGATGGAGACCAGGTAGGACCTGTTGTGTCCCGATGTGGGATGGCAACAGCTTTGGCCTTTGAGGCCACAGATGGGCATTCTTGGTGGCTTCGTATTTCTACCAGTCTTTGTTCCATCCTCACAAAATAGATACTTTTTAAAACGATCACATATGAGATGCTCTTTTGAGCTACCATGTAACAGTAGTTGCTACACTGCAGGTAGCTGCCAGTTCAAGGAACATCTTGCAGGCATCCAGCCGTGGGACTGCCAGCCCCAGCACCCTGCTAGAGAATGTCTATAACCCTTGCAGTTATTGGTTATGGGTAGAAGACTATGCTCAAATGGAAGTTTACAAATGTAGACTGAGTATTTACAGACAAAATTTCACCTTTCTTTCCCTGTTATCTGCTGAGCATGGCCTGCTCTCACTTTCTCTGAAACCCAGTGGTGCTGATGGATGCAGTGTCTCTTATCATGGCACCAGCTGCCCAAAGGTTGCAGCAGGGCTTTCTCCTTAACTGCATGGATGGAGGAAAATGGTGCAGATGGGATTTTTTTCCGGCTCTTTGATCACAGGGGTGTCAGTGTATTTATCAACTGTTTTGAAAATAATCAAGCACCAGTTGTTCCGTTGTGTCCTGCAGGTGTTCTCTGCAGCATGAGTGCATGAACTTCACAGAAGCCAATTTCTGGGCGAGCGCAAGTGAAGGAGTGCAGCAGTGTCCCTCCATGACCATTTTGGAGCCTGAGATTAATATTGACAAAGAGAATCCGGTAGGATTGATTGTTTTTTACACAGAGGGTGGTGAGGCACTGGAGCAGGCTGCCCAAGGAGGCTGTGGATGCCTTATCCCTGCAGGCATTCAAGGCCAGGCTGGATGTGGCTCTGGGCAGCCTGGGCTGCTGGTTGGTGACCTGCTCATAGCAGGGGTTGGAACCGGATGAGCATTGTGCTCCTTTGCAACCCAGGCCATTCTGTGATTTTTCTATGATTCTCTGGTTCTGCTGTGCTAACCATGTGCACATCCCATGGGGGCTGTGCAGGGGCTGGCAGGCAGGTGCTGAGAGCTCATTGTGTCAGCTGATAATGCACCGGTTTGTGTTTTTAGAGTTCAGAATGCACAAAATGAGGGCACACAGCTGTCTGTGTTCTTGTTTGGAGTTCCCAGTTTATGAAACGCTTCTGAAGCAGTGACAAATGCTAAATATGATTTTCTAAGCGAATAACTAATTTTTTTATTTCCCCAATTGTAGGTCCTGATAATACAAATAAATGGGACTATCCCAAACCTAAATGGAACAAACATTTCATGCAATTATGGAAATAATATCTACACGGTAGCCAGAGTTGCTGGAGATTATGCAAACCAATTTATTTACTGCAGTTTACTTCCACGCCAGAAGTACCCTGCATTTCCAGAAGACCAAGGTATGTGAGGGAATATAAGCTCTGCCCATTCTTGCTACTGCTATGGTAGTCGTTTTCCATAGGCCTTTTTTGCCCGGCTGTATGTGCAGATGATGCGAATGGAGAAGACAGACCCAAGCTGCTCCTGTTTCGTAGGGCGTATGACTTTAAGGTGTGGATGTTCCACCATCTTCACACGGATTGGCAGTATTTCAAACCGCCAATTTTTGTTATAAAGAGAAGGATGTAAAAGTTCATCCCCATGCTTACTGTATTGAGGTGTATCTGGTTAAAGTTTCTGCATTAGGTCAGTAAGTACCAAAACAAAGCAGGTCTATGGAAACTGTCACTACCTCCGTCAGTACTTCCAATTGCTTTTGCTTAAGCCCTGTTTGAAACTTACAGTGCCCTTCAGGAATTCTGGAAGAAGAGCAAACGTACCTAAATATAGTTCAGAAACTCTAACCTCATTAATGCAACCAAACGCCAGCCTGACATTTTCCAGTGTTCCCTGTTTTGAGAATTGCCCAATATCTGATGCCCATGCTGTGGCAGCTAGCGGCACAGTGGGCACCTCAGCCCTGGCTGTTGGCAGCCCAGCTTTGCACCCAAGCTGCCCAGAGCTGAGAGCTCAGGGACAGCCGCACTTCATTGCTCCTCTGGGCAGTGTGGTGATTCCTTCCAGACTGGAGCGTTAAATTTTTATCTTTCAAGCTTAGAGTGAATGCCCTATTGAAGACGACTGACTTCAGTAGGAGAAGAATTAGCCAGTCCTTTTGAAAACCCTACTTTTCATAAGCAAGTTTATAAGGCTGCATTGTTTTTCTCCCTAGCTATCCAAAGAATGGAAGATTATTAACTGTTTTTTATTGTTAGTTATGGCAATATCCAGATGAATTTCAGGAATCCAGTGCATTGATTTATTGTACATATTCTGAAAGAGGCATTGTTTCTTGTCCCTCTGCTTATATGGAAAAATTGTGGGGAAAAAAAAAACAGAAGCGATTTTTGTGTGGGGGGGAATTCAGCACAGCGCACGATGTCGCCAAAAAAGGGATCTCCACTCTTTCTCTGGGTTTATTACCTTGGGGAAAGTGAGTGGGGGTTTAAGACATGTTAACCAACATGTTTTAATTACTTTTTTTTAAAAAGATATCATTTAGCACCTACTGTAAGGAAAGACAACAATTAACTCCCTAGTTAACACTCGTGCAACACACTGGAATTTTCTGCTGAAATTTGCAATGTTCTTTTGGCAAGGGTGTTGTAAAGTGTTGATTTAAGAGGGAAGGGTTTGAAGTCAGAGGGCACAAGATGAATGGTCCGAGCTCCAAAACACAGCTTAGAGGAAGCCCTAGAGAAAACAAATCAGATTTAGCTGCTGTTTTCCCAAGGGCCTGTCTTGTCTTCTAAGAGTAAGCTCCAAGGAGCGAGGCTCTTGCAACCCAGTGTTCTTTGGCTTCATTCTCTCAGACCATGTGACTGTCGAAACAGCTCTCCGGGTCAACAGCAAAAATATTATCCAGGCCAATTTCACCATCTACGATTGCAAAAGAACTGGAAACATTTACCCAAAGAGAGCGTGAGTGATCCATGTTTGCATGTGGCACTGCTGCCCGGGGCTGCGCTGGGGGAGGGCAGGATGCTGGTGGCTCTGGTGCCTGCATCTCCTGCTGCCGTGCACTGGGGAAACGGGGACAAATCCAACATTTTGAGGCCAGAAGCGTGTGCGGGGTGGTGAAGGCCTCCAGCCTGGGGTTAATTGGATGAGCGCAGTGCCTGCCAGCCCGATGCTAAGGGCCTGGGCAGGATTTGGCAGGAAGGTGGCTGCTGTGCTGCCAGGGACTTGCGAAGGAGGGTCCTAGCGGCGTCTCAAGCCATCTGGACATGCTGGCTTTTTTAAACAAGAATAATATTTCTGTATGTCTGTATGAGACTTGTTCTGTTAACCCTCAGGCAGCCAAGCTAGCCGCCCTACTCACAGCACACTGGGGCAGGTGGCTCTGTGCATGTTCCCAGCCTGCTCAGGTGGAAGGAGAGAAAATGCCAGTGCCAGTGGTGGGAAGGTTTTTCCTGGGCACGTTAAAGACTGAACACAATCTGTGAAGATTTCCTGTGTTGCTCAGCTCTGCTGAGCACCTCCAAATCTGCTTTTCACCCCTCTCCTTTGGCATTGCAGGTGCACCAGCTGCCTCTCGACCAAGTGGAAGTGTTACTGGTGCCCCTCCAGGTACATGTGTGTCTCCAACCACTCGTGGTGCGAGGATGCGCTGCAGATGAGGGTAAGACCTGGTACCACTGGCAGTACTCATCTGAAGGAGAAAAGCGGCCCTTTCCAAATTAAAGCTCTTGCTAACCAGAGCCTGTGTTCCCACTTCTGAAATTTAAACTGAAGTTAATTTAAATTAAATTGGCTTTTTAGTGATCAATCTGACATGGATGTGAGCCAAACTTTGCCACTGTACATCAGATTTTTTGGCAGTGGTGTTCTGAGCCCTGCCTCACCTCCTTCGGATCTCCCTGTGCTCGCTGCCCTGGTTGTTCAGCCCCACCAGACCTGACATGGTGCTCCAAGAGCCCGAGTGGGACGGGTGGACAAGTACAGCACGTGGCTACCCCACACCATCCTGTCTGATAGCAGAACAATATGGAATGCTTCCTGCCACTGCTGGGTCGCAGCTGGTAGTTTGTTCCCTGGGAATGCAGGATGTATTTCTTCTGCTCTGTGAATTGTTTCTGAATGGATTGTGCTTTCTTGTGAATGCCTTGGCTGTTTATGAGTGGTTAAGGAAAGCGCCCTTTGCTTAGCAAATATCCTGTTTCATAACACACCAGGTGTTTTATTTTGCTGTCTGGATTGGGGCTAAGCAGTGAGCTGCAGGCAGGCCAGGCACAGTGCTGGTTTGGGCACAGTCCCATTCTGTCTGTGGCCTTCCCAAGTGCTTTCCTGGGAAGCAGCCTGCAGAGGAAGGTGCTCTGTAGCCCTGGAAACATGGCTCCTCATGTTGCATTCTTAGCTGTCAGTAAATAAACCATTGCTGGCATGGCTGCACCTGCTAACAGGTCTGCTGAGAAGCCAGCATCACACTAGCTTCGTCCATGGCATCTTAAACACTCAGACTCTTCACCCTCCTCCAGATGTGAACAGCAGGAAGGCTCTGTTTCTACCTTCTGACTAACAGTGGGAGAAAGAACTACGAGGCAACGAGTTAATCAGTCCTATAAAGTATATTTATCTAGAAAGCCATGCCAGCTGCTGTGACATGCAAAGCCACAGCAGGCCATAGGCATGTTAGCATGAATTTCCAGCGGCAGCCCTGCTGCTTTTATTTTAACTCTTTTGGTTCAGCTCAAAGAGGCTTGGGACTGAAGTCGAAGTCTCTTTCCACAGCTTTGCTCTGTTCTACTTCTCCTAGCATGTGCATCTCTGTTATTTCATCTCCTTGTTTAGGCAGCACTGAGTGTACCTAATGAAGGCGAGGTGTGCTTCCCGCAGCCACAAAGCACAGCTCCCTGATCTCTCCCACCCGACATGGGAAGGGCAGGCAGCCCCGCTCCATGTGTGCCCCCTGGAGCAGAGCAAGAGCAGCAGTGCGGTCAGCAGTGGGCTCAGTGCAGGCGGGCAGGAAATCCTGCCTGCTGAAAATTATTCTGCATAATGGCCCAAATATTTTGTTGTCTTTTACCCCAATGGCTCCACTGTCAAAGGCATTAATCTGGATACACCCTGGGGCAGAGGAGAAGCTGGCTTCATTTTTGCTGTAGTTTTGCAGTGTAATTTACATCTTGTGAGAGAACAGGATGGGCTTGTCATACAGATTTTAATTCTGAGTCAGCTCTGATATCTGAGCCATCAATTCAAAGTGAGAACAAAAGTGAGGGACAGATGACCTTTTAAAATCATTTTTCAGCTTCGTTTAGGCCTTTCATTGCAGCTGTCCCCCCTTCCCAAAGCCCCCTGCAGCCCATTATACCCAATCCTCTGCATGCGCACGCACACAGGCCTGCACACTTCTGAAATAATGTGCGGGAGGGAGACTGCAGGAAGGGAAATCCCTGCAGGGGTTGAAGAAACACGCGTGGCCGTGGATGAGACATCAGCTCCCAGCCAGCAGGAGGGTCGTGCCTGCAGAGCTGCCCTCATGGGATGCATCGCACCCCTGCAGTGTCACTCCATCCACAGCTCCTACCCCTGGGTGTGTGCAATGAGTGAGCTGCCCGGACTGGCAGCAGTGAAGTGCATGCAGGGTTGTGCTTTGGCAAGGAGTACATCTCTCCCAGTGCAGAAGGATGGAGATGCAGAATCACTGCAGATGATCAGAATGCACCCTCTAACATTCTCTTTTTTTCTTCCCATGTCTGTGACAGAAGAAAATTGACTGCCCACAGATTGTACCAGCCCCGCTGGACCCAATGCCCACGGGAATGTCACGAGACATCACGATCACACTGGCCAACACGATCTTCTCTGAGGTAGGTGAGATTCTGAGGTAGGTGAGGGAATGGGAAGGCTCAGACGAGCCAACTTGGTTATCTGAGCTGGGGTGGGATCGACTGCAGGGCGTCTGAATGCAGGGTAGGTTCTGCTTCAGGGTGGGCAATGGCCCCAGGCCCACATGTTAGCTTCTGGCAGTCACTGCAGAGCCACTTTTTGCGTGTGAAAGCATTCTTTCCGGAAAGTTTTCTGACATGAAAATTGTAGTAGAGCAAAAAATGGGAGTGGACATCCAGTGCTGCTTTCTGAGATGTTCATACCACGAGGATTCAGAGGAATTTCAGCTAGGAAAGCTGGGCACTGGGAAAACATGTGACTGAGCTCTGGTATTTGTAGAAGAGTGCTCTGTCATTTCAGGTCAAGTCTTCAATAGAGCTTCTGGGGCTGATTTGCAGCACGCATATGGACGGTGCTCACATGCCATGCAGCCAGGGGACTCTTCTTCCTCTAGAAGAAACCCTCTGAGAAAGGGTTTGGAAGGATGGGAGGAGCTGTGTGACCCAGCGAGCTCCCCTGGCCCAGCCTGCACTGCCGCTTCCTGCTTGAGGTCCAGCCTTTGTGAGCACGGATGTGCTCCTCTGCAGTCAGCAAAAAAGGCCAAGAAATCCTTCTTCCTCTGTGGATGCTGGAGGTGGCTGGAGAGGAAGCCATACCACACGTAACCTGATAGGAAATGAAGTCAGCAGGAAAGGGGCTGAAGCTCCTCCATCCCCAGGGGTGACTGCTGGGGCCCCACTTCCTTTTGCCACCATCTGCGGGCCATCCTGGGGCACCACTGGGATCCCTTCCTGCCTCAGTGGGCTGGGTTTTCTGCACAGCGAGGCTCCCTTTCCCCTCCATGCCAGGAGACTGCAGACTTCTTTAATCTCTGTTGTCAGATCTGTCCATTGTTAAAGGAGCAGCTAGACCTCAGTAGCAGCAGAGCAGCAGCCTGCTTGGAGATAGGAGTTCTACCTGACCGATGGGGCATGACAGTAACTTGAGGCTGGATATCATCCCTTGTGTTATCAATAAAGCAGCACTGAAAATCTGCTTTTGAACATCCTCCCAGCTAGATCCTCATCTGAATTAGAGATCTACTCTGTGCAGATGTTGGGAGCAGAAGAAAGGTGGCTTTGAGCCTAGGTCCCTGTTGGTGTCTGGGCTGGTGCAGGCGCAGCTGCAGGAGATGCGTTGGCCCTCCGTGTGTGACAAGCCAAGCTCAGAATGATGGTCTGAGGCCGTGACAGGGTGCAGGCCATGGCTCTGGATTGTGTCAGGGCTGCCCCATGCCAGCGTGCTTGCAATAGCATGCAGGACACGCAAGAGCCAGGCAGCTCTGCCACCACACTAACAGAGCGGGATTAGCCAGGAGCAGAGCCCAGCCCCGTTGGCCGTGTTGGGCTGTGATTTCTCTGACCATTGTGCAGCCCAGGCATTCATGGCAGAAGCTAAGGAAGTCACAGCGCTTGTTGCATCCATTGATGGTGGTGCAGAACTGCAGAGCACGCTTGCTGTGGTCCTTCAGCTGTTGTCTTCCCTTCCTCAGGAGACGGCCCTGGAGTGCCACTTTGGAGTGGAGAGGACGTTTGAAGCCCGCTGGGTGAACTCCTCTGCTGTGGAATGTGTCCATGTGTTGGTGAGTCAGGGTATGGCCGTGAGCCCCTGGTGCTGCAGGGCAGGACCAGAGCTGGGAAATCATCCCTTGGCCCTCCAGAGAGGGATTGAGACCCTCTCCCCTCCTCCTGCTCTGCCTGCACTGCCAGCTGAAGAAGCACAAAGCAGGTTAGTGCCCCAAGCAGGGGCTTGCTGCGTGCTGCTGGCTCAGCCCTGCTCTGCTGGGACTCTGGAAAGGAGCTGCCTGGTTCATCTTGTTAAATGGAAAAGTTCAGTAACACAGACAAAATTCTGGCCACCTTCCAGTGCTGCTAATTCTGGCTCTTTACTTCTGAAATAGGATTTGGTCTGAGAAAATGCTCAGACGCTCACCAAAGAGCGGTGCGTAGTTTCTGCAGGACAAATCGCTTTTCTCAAATGCAGCAAGCATTTGGGCTCCTGCCAGTGGGAATACTGAGAGGCCAGAGAGGAGCACTTCCCCTCCCCGTCACCTGCAAACCCTGTATCATGGCCCAGCACTGAACAGGAGCAGGCTGGCCAGGCTTTTAATTGTCCTGTCTGTTTCTACTATAAGTGTCATCAAAGCAGAGCTAGGTTCTCATTGCAGTGTGTGCAGTGCTTGTTTACCTTCTGCTGAGACCAACAAAACAATTGAAAGAGAAAATACTCTTCCCCTTCTTTCCTTCTGCTACCAATGAGACCATGCTGTTCTGAGAAGCAGGGCTAGGAGGGGCACCAAGCAATATTAGTCAGTGCAGTGTGTGCATATAACCTTGTGTTTTACTGAATGTCCTTAGCTTTTGTTCATTGCTGTTTTCCTGCAGCTCCACACGTCAGAAAAAAGCCATCTCTTCCCAATAAACCTTCAGCTGAAGGACAGACCAGACAGATTTATCGACAGTCCAGAGATGATGACAGGTTTGAGTTCTGTTCCCATCTGGTCAGTATGAATGATCCCAAAATCCTGGCAAAGTTTAATGGCTCAGGAGATATCGTGGGCATAGCCCTTCCTTTTCTCTCCAGCACATGCACAAAGCACGTTTACCCAGACCTGTGGGTGTGCAGACATGTGCGCAGAAACCAGACAGATGAACACTCACTTTACACTCGGGCAAACTCAATCCCTGTCCTTGAGCGCGTTGTTGGCCTCCTGCAGTGCGTGGGATGGAGAGCGTGGGGGCTCAGCACAGGGCAGGGAGTGTCCCAGGTCAGCAGAGGAATGTGTCCTGAGCAGATAAGGGACGGGGAAAAGCCCTGTCATTGCCCAAGGCTGTGGCATCGAAACTCAGCAAGCTGTAAAAATTGAGACTTTTTTTTTTTCTCCTGTGCTGACAAAGTATGAAATGTGTAGATGCATTTCAACCATTCCACTCTGTCTCTGGGAAGAATGCTTGGATTCCTAAAAAAGCCCTTGCTACATCAGCAAACTGGAAGGCAAAAAGTCAGATGAGAAATGCACCCAAAACAAGGCATTTAGATAGGATGAGCCCAGCCCAGCCTGCAGCGCCAGAGCTTGCACAACAGCCTCTGCTCCCTGCCTGGCCAGAGCCCCGCTGCTACACCCGGCTGAATGCTATGGCTGTGTGCAGCATCTTTGAGGCCCTTCCTCTCACTAGCGTTAGCAGTTCTACACAAGGTATTGATCTGTGCTAGATGCAAAAGAGGACTATGTCCTTAAATATGGGATTATCTTTGGAGGGTGGCTGTAGAACGTCAGGAAACAGCACCATCAGTCACTGACCCTGGATAAAAAGATTTCCCCATAGTAAATCCCAGTGTGTGAAGGAGATGTATCTTGTAAAGCTTTTGAAATATCCACATAAGCATGAGCCATAGTTTCCTGGCAGAAAGAAGAAAGTGTCATTTTTTATTTTTTTGAGTTACAGAGCGGTAAGTGATTCGATACGGAGAAAAAGGTGATTTGAGCTAAGATCATTCTGATATGCAGTGGAGGATTGTGAATTCCACGTGTGTTGCTGGGAGCAGGAAGGCAGGGCATAGAGAGGAATCCACATCTCCTCCTGCAGGAGAAGGGGTTGGCTTCTGTGCCCTGTACTGACATCAGTTTGAATTTGCCAGAATATTTGGAGTCCCGTGGGACTGCTGTAGTTTCCTGGCTCCTCCTTGCCTTGAGCAGATTGATGCAGCTGAATTGGGGGCACTTGCAAGCAGAGATGAAGACTTGCCTCGCCAAAATAAGTGTGTCTTTTGTACTGACTCTAAGGAGTTACTGTTGTTTTCTGGTGTTTCCTGATATTTATTAGCCTTTACTGTAACTGTGTTTTGGTGGCTCACTGAAGGAATTCCAGCTGGCTGCTGTTGGGTGGAAGGCCAACCAGTGTAACTCTCCGGTAGGCACAAACTGAAGTGAGATAAACAGCTTTTTGTGGAGAGTGGGAGCTCCTTTGTGCCAGTGGCGTTTCACTGGGATAAGCACAGGTAGAACGATGAGGGCTGAGAGACTTGTTAGTTGTTTATGAAGCACTTTGAGATCTTCCTGTCAGCATAAGTGTCACACATGAGTGTTGCTTTATTTTATGTTCTTCTGCAAACTCTCCTGTGGGAAAAAGGGTGTGAAAGCATCGTTTCCTGAATGTTTCTGGCTGTTTATCTCAGCGGATGCCCACACTCCGGTGGCAGAAGGCTTTGGGCTGGAAAGGAAACATAACCTATGGCACTGGCTGATGAAGAGGTGAAAGTCTTGTAGGAAAACAATTTGGAAGCTAAGCAGATCTGAAAGGAGAAGTTGATGAAGAGTGCCTATGATCACTGAGCGGAAAGGGAATGTAAATATTGTACAAAGCATTATAACAATCGCATTTTTGTCCCAGAGCGTGGAAGCGATGTGATTGCTGTGCTAAATGATGGAGCCAGCCTTGTCAAGCAGCTTCCCGTGCGGACGTGGAGAATTGGAAACATGTAGCGTAGATTGACAAAAGGTTCTGAGTTTGAGTGTGGTTTGCTTTTCATAGGAGGAGAAAAGGAAAAGAAAGTGCTAAATTATATTGCGATGATAACAGGCGCCCAGTCCTTCTGGGAGTTCTGCAGGATGGCAGCCAAACGCTGCCTCATCTTTGCTGTGTGTGCAGGCACTTCTGCTATTCCACTGGATTTCAGCTGTTGGTTGGTTAATATAGCTGTGGGGGCTTTCCTTACTGCCTAAAGCTAAGCTAAGCTATGAAATAATCAGGCCCAGAAGCTCACATTTTCTCTTGTCTCTTGTGGTGTAGTGGAGGTGTACAACTGCGCGACGGGAAGTGCTGACTGCTCCCAGTGCCTGGGCAGGGAGGACCTGGGGCATCGGTGCGTCTGGAGTGAGAGCAGCTCCAGCTGCAGGCTGAGCACTGAGTCCCCGCAGCCCTCAGACGTGTGTCCAGCTCCTGAGATTAAGAAGGTGAGACGCGGAGGAGGTGTGGGGCAGAGCAGGTGCTGGCTGTGCTGTCCCTGGCTGGGAGCTGCGCTGTAGCCCTGACACGAGGCAAGGTCAAGACCAGTGAGAATTATTCACTGAGCTTTTTTGCTGTTGAGTCACCTGAAAATAGAACACCACATTCCAAAATCATCTCACTAATGACAAGATTCAATCTTCTTCATGATAGCAGGAAAAACAATAACAGCACAGTCAAAATGTACTAGGGGTCCTGGGGTTGGTAAAGCAAGAAGAATTTGTAGGATCAGCTGAAAGATTCTTATCAGAAATAGCATTTAGTGGAGCACAGCTGAAAGATGAATGGTGAGCCCTATCTCCAGGCACATGCTTTGCAGCTCTGCTGCGATTAATAGTGGTGGAGAGGCCTTTGGCATTATGCATTTTGAAACAAATTTTATTTAAACTGCAGTTGTTTGGGGAGGTTTTTGGATCGGGGGTTCTGCTTAGAGAAATGGTGTGAGACAAAAAAATTTGTCCGCAATAAGTAGAAAAGAAACTAAACAGAGCAGATCCTAAACTCACTAGGAGAGGAGAGGAGGCTCGAGAGGGAAAACAGCTAACGTGGTCCTCGTAATACAGGGTTTCTGTTCTTGGGAGGCATGTGGTTATAACTGCTCAACTTCCATGTGCTGTAATGCTACACAGAGGGACTGCAGGGACCCCCCCCCTACCTGTCTCTTCCCTCTTGTCATCGTGGGAGAGAGCCGTTGCTCCGTGAGCCAATCCTTCCCTAATGCACATTGAGCATTATCAGCACCTTGCCAGAAAATAACAGAAGGAAACCACAGTTCGGGCGCAAAGTGCCATGGAACTCTGTTGCTATTTCATTAGTAGATGGTAAATCCAAATCTTCTGGAGTCACACAAGCAAATAAGGCCTCTCAGAGCCCTCCTGCAGGCACGGAGCATTGTGGTGGGTGAGCAAGGATACCAAGGCTGGTGGCGGGCAGTGGTCAGCCCTGCGTGGGGAAGGAGCTGCCATGCATGGCTGATGCTGGGATGTAATACTGGCGGTTTCCTCTTCACTGTAGCATGAGGTCAGAAATGCCAGGTGAAAAAGCAGTGATGGCTGGAGATGGATAGGGATCAGCTTTCTTGAGTCATTAGATGTGTCCTATGTCACCAGTTGCAGGGATGCTGGCCAGATATCCCTTTTTTTCTGCTTTTTGTCATGAAAGACCCTGCTGCATATAAAAATGCAGCAGCAGGACCGCCTCTTCCCAGTGCAGTAACACCCCTGCTCTAGGTTTCTGTGTCTCCGGGTTTGTCTCTATCCCACCTCCGTGTGGTGAGAAGGCACGATCATTCACCCTGGATGTGTTTGGAGCTGGAGTAACCCCCAGCCAAGCCCCCGTACCAAAGCTGCCCAGAAGCGTGTCACTTTCTTGTTTGCAAACCGCAGCGTGGGCAGAGTTTTGGTGGTGCCGCAGAGAGCCGCAGCATGGGCAGCGGGTTGGCCTTCTTCACCAAAGCCAAGGGAACACGGGCACGGGGACAGGGACAGCTCAGGGACCGAAGGAGGTTCTCTTCCAACCTCTCCCTTGGTGCCACAGATCGAGCCGCTGCGTGGGCCGCTGGAGGGGGGCACTCTGCTGACCATCCGAGGGAGGAACCTGGGCCGCCGCTTCAGTGACATCCGCGGGGCCATCAGGATTGGGAGCGTGCCCTGCGTGCCGCTGCCAGGCAGATACGTCGTCTCCGAGGCGTGAGTGCCAGGGCGCGGCGAGGCGGGACGGTGCGGCGGCGGTTTGGCCTCAGCGGCCCCGGGGGGCGGCCAGGGTGCGGGGTGGGCGGCCGGGAGCGGAGCTCAGCGCTGCAGGAAGAGCCGCGGCTCTGCCCGGTGCTGCACAAACCTTCTGCCTGCAGGATCGTGTGCCAGACCGGGGCGGCTCAGGAGGCGTTTGCTGACGTGGTAACAGTTAATGTCAGCCGGGAAGGGAAGTCTCGGGAGCGGTACTCCTATATGGTGAGTAACTGCCTTGTGGAGGCTTCTGTGGTGACCCTCATGCTTACATTCCTCGTACCCCTTAAACAAGCCTTGGTCCTCCAAGCCCCCAGCTCAAGAAAGAGGTTCTAAGGCAAAACTTGTCAGAGACCATGAAGAGCAGCTGATGTGTTCTGATCTATAGTCACCAGAACAATATCGGCAAACCCAGGCATGAGAGCGAGAAGCAGAACTGCAGTCGAGGTGTCACAGTGCGCTGCTTGTATCGAGAAATTCAGCTTCCGTTCTCATCTCTTGAGATGGTTCCTCAGTTGCCCTACTTGCATCTCTGTTTCTCCCGCTATATAAGAGGAGTTCATTTTCTTCCTTTTCTTTTACGAAAGGGCTGTTGCGACTTGTGAGACTTTATATGAATTGCAAAGTCTCTTGCTATGTAAGCTAGGTACCATGAATTGCTTGGAATTGCTTATGTTTTTTGTTGCAGAGATTGTCTTAGTTTTCACATGAGAATCCCATGTCATTATGAAAAGAAAAGCCCTTTATAGATCTGTACTGTGCAAGTGCACAGAGATGACTTTCATCTCTATAAACCTAAACTAATTCCATGTAGCTCTTCTCTTTCTTACAAGCACCCTCATCTCTGGCTAGATGCTATTCATGAGTAGCCCCATGCATCCAGGGCAAACACAACGGGATGGGTGCCAAGAGCACGCTGCTTACTCGGAGTCTGTGCTTATGCTGTTGCTTTTGCTGGGGAAGAATAGACTACACTGCAGTCTAGAGGCTTGAGGGAAGACTTGAGCCCCAGGAAATAGCATTTGATTCCTGGTAGCTCTTGTGAGGAATTTAGGATGGGATGGTGGAGCACCATCCTCACGCTTGTAACTGGTGGTGTGTTCGGTGTTTGGGTTGGCACAGACAGCCATGGCTGGCAACAGCCATCAGGAAGAGCGCTGGGGAGGGGATGGCATGGCCAGAGCTGGCTCAGTGCTCTTTCCTGGAGGGCAACTGCTGTGGGACCCATTCCCACAGTTTCCAGAAATTTCCGTTCACCTTCAAAACATCTAGGAGATGATACAGTGTGGTAGAAATAGGGTACCCCCCTGTAAGTAACCTGGGATTTGAGATTTCTGGGGCCTGAGTCATCAGGATATGTGTGCTGCCTCTAGCAAAGGCATCCCATCACCTGCTGCAGCACCAATTGTTTTGTTGACAAAAGTGAGAAGGACTTGAAGGGTGGAAAAAGCTCAGCAGCTTCTTAGCGTGCAAGGAAAAACTCCCTCAGGAAGCACCTGTAAAAGCACCAAATAAAGCAAGAAAACAACAGCCAGTCTGTGAACTTGAGGCCAGTCTGTGCTGGATCCCAGCAGGCTGATGATGAAGGCTGCTGCTCCTGGGGAGCATGGACAGGAGCTGTTTTTGCAACATGGTGCAGCAGAAAGCTGCCTCATGTCTGTGTGTCTCAGCCTGGTCAGCCTTTTTCTCAGCAAAGTTTGGACAACAGATGAGATGATGCCCTGCTCTGTGTGCATGTAGACTGCACCACACAAAGCTGTTGTCAGTAAGATCTGAGCATGAGCAGTAATACCAGTTTACCTAGAAAAGACTACAGGACTTCTAGAACAGCCTTTCCAAAGAAGTACTGGTCCTTTGTAAAATAACAGATACTCTTTGGTATTGGTATTGATGCTGTGTCCTTCATAGACACTGTTAGACAGAGAGAGTTTGGCTGTAATTCTGACAAGGAGGAGGCTGAAATGCATTCCAGACTTTTCCAGGGCATTCTAGTGGTCTCTGGATTATCTGAATTTGCACAATGAACTGAATTTGCAAAGCAGTCGGTGCTGGCAGGGTGTAGGGAGCAGCAGCCACTTGCTGTTGCTGAGGAAAAGAACTGGAGGCTTTGGGGAGCAGGAATAATCCTCTCTGTTGTTGTAGCTGCACACTTGAATACGTAGGTTTGGGGCCAAGGGCAGGAGACAGCTGCCTACAGACACTCGGGGAAATACAAATTAACAAAATGAATCTCATGGAAATGGGTAATGATCAGAAACAACAGAGGAAACGGCTGGAGAGGGATGGAAGCAGCGTGAGTGTAGGACAAGGGCAAGGATAGCTATTAATAATCGTGTTTGTGCGGCTGAGACTGACAGGCAAGGAGATGAGTGCCAGGCGGATGGAGCCGCTCACCAGCATGGGCTGCAGCCGCCGGCGGGCGGACGAGGTGAGGAGGAGCGGTGAGCGCTGCGCAGCCCTGAGCCCCGAGCTCCGCTGCCTCCGGGGTCTGGGAGGGCTTGACAGGGGATTACCGAGCCGTTTATGCAGGGTTCTTGAAGTAATTACTCGCTGTGCCCTCGGTGCTCTATCCGAGCCCCAGCAGGAAGGTTGCCCAGATGACTCTTCTGGGGCAGTGCGGTGGCGTGCAGGCTCAGCACTGCATTAGTCATCAGGGCCTCAGGCTCATGAGTCTCAGGGAGATTTCCAGGGGCTGCAAATGAAGATAACAAACATGGTAATTTCTGCTGAATATGGTGAGAGGCAAAGTAACTTCCCCCTTAGTTTCTGTAGCCTCAGGAGACTGGGATTTGAAGCTTCCTTAAGAGCAGACTTGAGACTGTTATCTGGAATCAGGTGGCAGTTTTCAGAGATCTCAAGGCTGTTGTCCAACAGGGCTTTAACACTGGCTTTGCACTGAGAAGCAGATGGATCTGAAGGGTAGAAATGGTGGGAGTTGCAATGAATTTCCTTTCCTGATGGATCATGAGCTGCCTTCCAGCTCTGGATTCTGCACTGGAGTTCTCAAGAGAGTGGTGGCACCTGGGCTCCTGGTTATAAATGAGCTCGTGTCATTTATACCGGGAGCCTTGGGACTGTTGATTTTGTACAGTCTTGCTCCTCAGTGCTTGTAACTCTCTCCTTGTTCTGAAACCAAGCCAGCCAAAGCTTTTACTGTGCTGCTGTTTGAGAGCCTGGCAATGCTGGATGCTTAAATTTACTGCAGCAATTCCCATGTATGCTCTGGAGTGTCCAGTTTACCAGGCTAGAACACTACTGAGAAATGTCTCCTCTGTCTCTAGCTTCCCATGGTGCGGTCCATAGCTCCCCAGAATGGCCCGAAGGCTGGAGGGACCAGAGTGACCATCAGAGGCAGCTGGCTGGATGTGGGCTCTGAGCTCCGTGTCCTCGTCAACAGCTCCAAGCAGTGCACAGACCTCAGGTGGGAACGGGTCTGCCTGATGCTGAACTAGTAACAGGCACTGATAGTGTTGATATCATCCCCAGTAAGTCAGGAAGAGCTGGGTTTTGAGAGGGAGGCTCTGCATGGCGCTGCTAGCATAGGATCCCTGCCCAGCCAAGGTCCCAGAGCTGCTGCAGCCCACTGGTTCCTGTAGTGTCACTGGGGAGAAGTGGGAGCCTGCCCTTTTTCTGTTGACTATATGGGAAGTTAGTCTGGCAGCCTGGGATAGTGTATGCTCAGAATGGCATACGTGGCTAATGTCGATAACAGGCGTGTGACTTGAAACTCCTCCTTGCCTGTCCCTTCTTTGGGAAGCTCAGCCCCCCGGTCCCCAGCCCCCGCCCTGCTGCCCCTGGCTCTTTGCAGCTCACCCTGCCTCTCCCTGTGCAGCCGCAATGACAGCACCATCACCTGCACTATGCCGTCTGCGGAGCTCACCACGGCTGTGCGAGTCTGCGTGCAGTTCGAGGGCAGGTCCTGTGCCAGCTACAACATCACGTTCAAGTACGAGAAGAACCCGGTAGTAACAGACATCAACCCGAAAAAGAGCCAAATTAGGTGAGATTCCCCTCTAACAGAAACAGCTGGTTCTACCAGGATTTGTCTTCTTTTTGTGGCTTTTGTTGAAATTTTGCAGAATGCAAATGTGAATGTTGCACCCTCATCACAGAACTAATTGGAATATCCTAGTGTAGCCCCTTGCAGGCAGTGTGAGCTCTCTGCTCTGAGCCATCCCAGCACAGAGCAGCTCCCATGCACATCATATGCCCAGAGCACCAGCGGTATCAAAACACAACCAGGAGGTCTCATATGTTATCTGGGCCCTGCAGTGTGCTGCTGCAGCAGCATGACTTCCATTTCAGAGCAGGCTCATGATGTCTGCATCTGCCTGCAAAGGAGGGGGTTGGCCCGAGGCTGGGAGGAGAGGATCCAGCAGGGAGGAAGGGCTTTCTGCTGGGTCTGGCCCGTTGCCTTGCAGGCATGTACAGAAGAGGCATTGCAGGGCACTGTCTGGATGATGCAGGGCAACCTGGCTCTTGAGAAGAAGAGATCTTGAACACTAGGACTGGCTGTAGTTCATTTCAGTGCACACTGGACATGGGAAAAGGTCAACTGTGGTGCTTGTACTGTCTGCACCTGGTATGTGCTTTAGGGAGTTCCAGATGGAGGGATCTGTGAGACCCAAAGATTTTTTTTTGTTAATTAAACTTCTGGAGAATAGGCTGTGATTTGTTATTTCAGTATTCAGTGCTCCCCAAGGCCACCATGTTTCACTTTTAAAGCGTGCTGCTTTTAATTTCACATCTGTTCACGGAGCTCTCTGGCTCCTGTTCCTTTGGTGAAATCCCACCTTCCTCAGCTGCGGAGCCTGGCAAACCTGGCTAACCAGGACATCTGAGGAACGGCCGGTGCCCCCAGGGCAGCAGTGAAGGCAGCACGCTCAGGGCACACAGCAGGCTCTGACGTGCTGCTCCCCTTGGAGCAGAGCTGTGTCTCGGCATTCCCAAACACAGAGCCAAAGATGCAGGCTGTGGGAAAGCTAATAACAAGGCACTGCAGTGACTCAGCCAACCTCAGCTCCCAGCCAGCTTGTGAACTATGCTGAGTGGCAAGAGCAGTATCTAAACACAGAGACAGTGAAAGAATGTCACTGCCCGTAGTCACAAGGGAAACCACCAGGATATTTCTCCATCACCTTAGTCTGCTTTCTCAATATACACATCAGTCTCCACATTTCAGACCACTGAGAGACAGCAGCCTCTCCTCAGACTGCTTGGTCGCCTGTGTATTCTGACTGCTGTGGTATTGGTGGGGTGTTGGCCATGAAGGGTCAGTAAGCTGTGCAGAGATTCAGCTGGATCTGATTTATCCGGGAGCATTGCTGAAATGAACAGTGTAAGCAAAGTTTAAAGCAGAACAGAAGTTGTGAACTAGTTTGCAGGCATGACAGTTAGACATGGATTTAGAGTGCTGTACCTACAGTCTCGAGATAATAGGGTCTGTGAATCCTGGCTGTTCCCTTACAGAGACCCCAAACTTTGGGCATGACATGGAGGAAGGGGAAAGTAAATTCAGGGGATAGCTTCTGCTGTCCAGAGCAGAAGAGTTGATTTACGCATTCTCCAGCCCTTGTTTTGCCTAGGAGTCTTGTGTACATCAGGGCCCTTTTGTTACTGTCACTAATTGGCTACATATTGAGGCCCACATTTCACATTCCACAGGCAGCAGAGCTGAAACACAAAACAATTTTCAAGTTTTGATCTAAATCTGAAGAGGCTGGGAGATGCAGGATCCATGTCAACCTCACAAGGAGTCTCTTCACTCCCCAGGAGTTCTTTGTGGGGCAGGGAAAAGGAATATCCACTTGTCCCTGCTTTCAGTGGTCACATTAGCCTTTTATGACACTGATGGCCTGGGCAATGTGCTCTGTACCCCAAGAATGCAGAGGGAGGCTGCTCCTCTGGGCACTGGGAGGCAGGGAACAGTCTGCTGCTCCCCCTTTCCACCAGGGCAGCTGCTCCTCTTCCCTTCCCTCGTATTGCAGTAGCAGTGTGATGCCTGTGGCAAATAAGAGACCTTTGGCTTTTGGGTTGCATTTTCTGCTCAGATAACTGGGAAATATCCCTGGGAATATGACAGGAGGTGAGACCCAGCTGTTGTACCTTGACACTTCATGTTGTCAAGGGCACCTCTTCTGCAATCATTCTTTTTTCCCATCTCTTCGAAGCGGAGGCAGGATCATCACCCTGGAAGGAAGAGGCTTTGAGCTGGTCCAGAATGCCTCCATGGTGGTCCGTGCCATTGGCAGGGAGCAAACGGTGGGTGCCCCCTGGATGTCACCTGGTAATGGGGAGCAGGGATTCTGGGTGAGAGCACTCGGATGCCTTTTCTGATGCACGTGCTCTCCTGTCTCCAGAGCTGTAAGGTTCACACCGACACTGTGATCACCTGCCCTTCTCCAGCTGCCTCCAACATCACTGCTGGGAGCAAGCCCGCTCCTGTCGATTTCTACCTCAATGGCCGCCTCTACACAGACGATCGCCCAGCTTTGGATGAGGAGATGTACCCGGAGGAGGCCCTGCACATCAGCAAGTTCAGCCTGGAGTACTACGCTGACCCCCAGTTCTTCACAGCCAAGAAGGAGAAGTGGATCAAGCACCACCCTGGCGAGCCCTTGACACTGGTTATACACGTAAGAGAGCAGTATTTACAGCTCTGCTTCTTCGGGTGCTGCCTGCTACTCACTGGGAAGCTGTGCAGTCCTAAGGAGCAGTGCAGCATCTGTCTGCAGACGCAGTGGGGAGAAAGGTGGTGGGTGAGGACGGGAGCAGCAGGAGTCGTGCTCAGGCAGCTCACACGTGGCCTGCTGCCTCTGCTGGCTGCTCACCAGGAGCCACGGCCAGTCGGTGCTGGCGGTACCCGCTAAGGCATGAGCACAGAGAGCTGCCTTTAGCAAGGAGCTAAATAAAATGCTGGATGTATGGAGAAGAACAGCAGCGCTGGCATAAAGTCAGGCAGGTTCTCCAGAAGGCCCTGACAATAGATATTTGTTCCTGCAGAAATGAGTCACTCATTCCTCACTTTTGGCTGCTGAGTTGAGTATAGTTAACAAGGAAGTTGGGGTATGGCAGTTCAGAGGAGCTTAGACAATGCGCAGCACTAATTGAAGGGACGTTGTTCCCTGCAGGATATCCTTACTGCTTGCAACGTGCTCCACAGGCACTCTCCTCATCTCAGACCCCGCAGCCGCATCCCCTCATGTCTCCTCTGGTGTATATCCTTCCCCTTCCCAGGTGGGCGTTCAGATCCTTATCTGTGGCACTGAGCCAGGGCAGATCAAAAGCAGATCTTCCCAGATTCCACCAGGGCCTTGTTCATCCCATGTCCCATGCTCCGTGAGAAATGGGAAAGAGGGAAAATGGGAATGGTCCAATTCTGGCTTTCCTGTGGAGTGCTCGAAGAATGTTCTTGGAGAGGGAGAGTGCTCTCAGATCTGAAAAACCAGCAGGGAACAAGGAAAATACAGCAGGAAGAGCTACTGCTGCTCCAACTGCCACTCAGGAGACTGACATCCTGGTTTTATTTTTGTCTTTAGAAAGAGCCTGACAACCTGGGCCTGGAGAGCAGCGAGTACCAGGTGAAAATCGGCCTTATCTCCTGTGAGATTCAGATTGTGTCGGACAAGGTCATCCATTGCTCTGTCAATGAGTCACTGAGCACCTCGGAAAGGCAGCTGCCTGTGACGGTGAGTGCCAGCAGCTCGCAGACCATGCTTGCTGGGCAGCAGGACTCTGTGCTGCAGACTCCGTGTGCCGGGGAGCTGTGCACAGGCAGGGCTGCAGCATCACAGCTGCCCAGGTCCACTGACAGCAGCCTGCTGGGGAGCTGTGTGGGCAGAAAGATGGGCAGAGCGTTTGCAATGCCTGCAGCGTCCCAGGGCTTCCCGTGCTGCAGGGCAGATGCTGAGCCTGCCTGGCGTGATGGGTGTTGAAGGTCTGTAGTGTGCCTGGCTGTCAGACGTCGAGCTGTGATTTGTGAGCAGGGATTTTGTCAGTTCTTGTGAGGCACTGTGAGCTCCCAGGCAGGTGATGTTGTTTGCCACTTGCAGTCATTTTCTTTCTGGTCCTTGTGAAATGTGTTTGGGGATTTCCACACAGCTGTCAGTTATGTGGCCTCTTATGGCCAGCAGAAGAACTATGTGTGGAGATGAAGACCCAAACCCAGCACAGCGATGTGCCACCAGCGTGCTGGAGGACTTTCCAGTGTTCTGGCTGTGGTTCGTTGTGTATGAAATTCAGTTGCAAACTGAAAACATGGAAAAGCAGAAGTAAGAGAATTTCCTAAGTCGTATGAATGGAAATTTTAAATAGGGCAATTTTGTTTTTTAATGAGAACTGAGAAAAGGGGAAACTCCTTTGGGAATAAAAGGGAATTTTTGAGTTTGCTAGTTTGGGTTTGATGTAAGCCATTTAGGGTAAGTCCTTCAGGAAGCAGGGGAATGATACCCAGCACTACAGTATTGCACAGCTATGGAGTGTGCCAGCAGCTAAACAACCAGCTTGTTTTCATCTCTGTGTGCCCTTACCAAACCTTCGTATGTGGCTGGAGTTACAACATGCTGGCTTTTTGTAAGTCACAGCTGCCTTTGTAACACACTTCTAATAGCTTTGGTAGCACGGGGCCAGACTCATGCAGTGTCCCCACCTGATCTGCACTACTGATGGTTATCAGGACCTGCAGAAGTCCCACTGGCTTGCTGGCTGATGAATATTCTTCTGGAGAGCTCATATGCCTGCTGTGACAGCCAGGATTCTGTTATTTGCTGTTGGAGCTCTGCAGTGGTGGAAGAAGGATTCAGCAATATGTCCTGCTGCTAGTCTGTGTCCTGGCTGGGGGTCTGATGGTGCCCAGGTCCTGCCTGGCTCTGGCCATCCCCACTGATCTCTGCACTAACCCACAGCCTCATTAATTCCTCTTACCAAAATTATACTGAATTGATGAAATAAATGAGAGAAAGCCACTGGGGGCTTCAAGTCCGCTTTTGTCCATGACCGCACTATTTAGACACAAAGGTGAGCAGTGGATGTGGGACTGCTGCTCTGGCAGACGTGAGCCAGCGGCAGCACTGTGCCCAGATCTGCTGCAGGGTGCCGCGGCGTGCACCTTTCCTGGAGGTGCTCCATGCCACAGATGTAACCGTAAGATCCTTCCATCTCTTCTCCACCTTGTTTCCACTTTTTGCTCAAGTTTCTCTCACTTCCCATTCCTGTAGAGAAGTGAAACTCATTTCCAGAAGTGAAAGACTGTGGTGTCATGAGTTTTCCTTATCAGATGGTGCTGTTGAGCCCTTTCATCCTAGAGGCATGGAGGATCTTTTTTAAGCTGTGCTGAGTAGACTTGCCAGAGGCTCATGGCCCCTTGCTTTGTGACAACAGGAGGCTGAGGCCCTGGACTTGGCTGGTTTGTGCTCTCACTTCTCCCTCTTTCTCCCTCTGCAGATTCAAGTTGGAAAGTTCAACTACACAATTGCAATGCTGCACCTTGGTGGAGGAGAGACTGCCATCATCGTCTCCATCGTCATCTGCAGCATCCTGCTGGTCCTCTCTGTCGTAGGTGAGGGAACAGGACGGCGAGTTCCCAGGTTTTCTCATTGCATGTGGAGGAGTGGTCGTGGCTCACTCACATGTTAGGAAACCTCTGAGTGCTGCAGTTCTGATCCGGAGGCAGCAAGTAGCCGTTCTCTGTGTGGGACCACACCAATGCCCCAGATAGAAGCTTACTGCAGTGTGGAGATTTCTGTTGACTGAATCCATGGCTTATCTGTTGTTTGAGTCTGTGATGTTTATAATTAACATCACGCTTTTTTTCCCCGAATGCTTCTTAATGGTATTAAGCAGGCATTCTCATGCATGGCTGTCTGGCAGCAGAGGTCTGTCTGACCCAGCAGTCACAGCCAGCAGCAGGTTCTTGCTGGAGAGTCTTAGCTCCAGAGCTGGAGTAGGCACAACAATTTGCTAAGCTCACTGGAAGTTGCACAGTGCACGTGTGTATGCTCTGTCTGGCATTTTTTGTTACATGCTTAGAACAATTGTACAGCAAAAAACTCATTATTTCCCAACAAATGAGGTGTTTCTAATAGGTATTTAATTTATTTTTAACAAAGGTTATAAAGCACACTGTTTTTTAAATGTACCACCAGTCTTTAGAAACATATTTCTGGAGGCATGGAAAGAATGTCAAAAATGAACACTGTAATACAGGTAACAAACCTCTGAAAATCTGTAATCATTAATTAGCCAGGATTCACTAATATAGCAGTTTATCTAAGTACAGACAGCCCAGACATAAACTAAAGACGACAGCGAAAGCCTGATCATTAAATTCCAGCTGGCTTTTCTGATTTACAGATAAGAGCCAGCTGCCCAATCAGTGCCAGGTTTGTTGTAGATGTTAAGCTAAGGCTGAAGTTAGCTTTCTGCTCATGTTAACAGGGGACCACTCTGGTCCTGCCTTCAGCCGCTCCTTGTGTCCTAGTCCAAAAAAGCTCATTCCCTTCCTCTCCTCCAGCTCTCTTTGTGTTTTGCACAAAGAGCCGCAGAGCAGAGCGCTACTGGCAGAAAACCCTGCTGCAGATGGAGGAGATGGAATCGCAGATCCGAGAGGAAATCCGCAAAGGTAAGTCCATGGTAGTGGGCAGTGTGCAGGAGCCCAGACTAGGAGGGAGCTGTCGGAACAGCAGTCGAAGCCATTCACCTTCTCCTTCATAGAAATCTACAGAAGTGCTTACAGAAAGCTTTCTGTCGTTGCCATTTTTCTTCATCAGGATGTGTGTGTGAATGGAAGTGTGGCCCTGTCCTTGTCTTGCTGCCTGACTTGGGTGAGGCACTTAGCTTTGGTGCCACCAACGTCCATGTCTCAGGTTAATGGCCCTTGGCCACATGGAGGCTGCCTGAAGGTCACGCTAATCTGTAATGTGCAACAAAAACTGCAGCACACTCCTGCTGGAGCAGTGGGAGAAGCAAGCCGTGTCTGCAATTGCTGTCTGCAAAGTACATCATTGTGCCGTGGGTGCAGAAATCTACCTGCAGAACCAGACCCCAGGGCTGGTGTCCTGAGGTGGGGAAGGTTTTTTCTCTGTATGTGCTGCAAAACATGATGTGTAGTGCTGACAGGTAAGCCCTGAAAATAGTTAGCTCCAACGGAAAACCCTGCTTCAGCCCTCTCAAGAAGGAGAGGTCTCCTCAAGAGGAGACATGCAGCATGTTTCAGTGCCAGCCTGCCTCAGCTGGTAGATTATCAGAGCTCTTACCATCTGTGGGTCTCTTTACCTAAGGTTTTGCAGAGCTGCAGACAGACATGACAGATCTGACCAAGGAGCTGAACCGCAGCCAAGGGATCCCATTCCTGGAGTACAAGCACTTTGTGACCCGGACGTTCTTCCCCAAAGTAAGGCCATTCTGCATTTATGGGTATCTAATCACTGCAATTCCTTCCTAATCAGATCGGGGCTCTGCTCTCCCTCTGCCAAAGGGTAACAAAATCATTCCTCTGTTATATATTTAAATGTCATATATTTCAGCCTTAATTATCATCAACACTGGAGCCACAGCTCCCGGTGTGCGAAGCAAGGTCAGGATGCTCAGTATGGCTGGAACCTGGCAGAGCTGGGAGGCGGACAGGGCACAGCTCTGGGAGCTGTGTTAGCTCACCAGTGTGATGCTGCTGGACTTCCTCCTCTGAAAGCTGTGTCTCTCACATGAGTAGGATGTGCTGGGGGCACTCCGTTCTCCCCAAAGTCTTCAGCTGCAATCTGCTGTCTGCTGGGAGAAAGCTGATGCTGAAGGCATCTGTCATCAGTGCTCGGGGAAAGGTGGCTTATGTTCCACGCAGCTCGCCACCAAGGATTTTCAGCTGCACTGCCACTTCTCAGACCTCATCAGATGTTTCTGTCTCTCCCTTTGTGTTCCCTCCCCCAGCTGCTGGGCACGCGGTGCCTGCAGCACGATGCCCCTCGGGCATGAGGTCTGGGTCTGTCTGCTGAGAGCCCTCCTCTAGGGCAGCACCAGATGTGTTGGTGCTGAGATTCACTTCACCAGCTGCTCAGCTGTGTTGCTGTGTGCTGCTAACCGTGGCCGTATTTCACCCCTGAGGCTGTTGCATTTTGCTGGTGAGGAATGAGAGGATGATTTATGACTGCAGAGTGTTTCATTACAAGTTACTACTCAGGTTTTTAAGTTACCCAGTCTATATATCTGCACACTAGGCTCTTTAAGATTCATGTTAGAGATTTAAACATTTTTCCCATCTGTTTCCGAAGTTAAAGCACCCAGTACTTCTTCTCTATTTTGACTTACTCTTTTATAACGCTTTCTCTTCTGGGGTTTTCTAGCTGTCACATTAATCTATTTGCAGTCTCCCCACCCTAACTGCCTCGTGTCTGGCTCAGACATCTGCCTCCCCTTATTCTTGTGGTGTTTGCTCATTCAAGACAATCTTGGAAAGTGTGTGAAGGCTTTATAAATTATTCCAGTGCATTTCTTTGTAATGGGTGGTCTCCAGCCCTGAAGATGGTTCTCTCTCTCGTTCCCCTGTGGCACGTGGCACATGAGGAGGTCTCTGGCCCTCTGCTGATGGCTGTGTTTGGTTGTGTTGCAGTGTTCCTCGCTCTATGAGGAGTGTTACGTTCTGCCTTCCCAACAGCTCAGCTCCCAGGTGGGCTCCCAGGTCCAGGAAACCCATCCGCTTCTGGTGGGGGAATGGAAAGTGAGTAACCCACTAACAAAACAAATGTTCCTCAGTGGTTGCTAACCATACTCGTGTGTGTTGACAGTACCATGCATTTTCTTGTGGCATGTGGGGAAAGCTTGATTACTCAAAGCAATTAACGCATACCAGCACTGGATCAGCTTTCAGTGGTTGGAGAAGAGAGATTTGTGAAATTCTGCTCTCACATGAAGGAGCTCTGTCCCAAGACCCTCCCCAGCTTCACTGTGGGCTTTCTTCCTACGTGTACCATAGTGTATGTCACCTTCTGTTCCGTACACAGCTCTTCATAAATGAGATGAATTACAAGAGATTCACTATAAGCTGTTGTCCCAGAGCTGGGTTTTGGATGCACAAGAGTCAGGAAGTGAAGGATCAGCAAGTCATTTAGGTTGAAGAGAGATCTGCTTACAGCAACTCCAACTAGATCAGGTTGTTGAGGGCCTTGTCCAGCTGAGTGTTGAGATATCTTCAAGAATGGAAATCCCACAGCCTCTCAGAGCTCTTTTTCCAGTGCCTGATGACCATGAAAGTGGAAACTTTCTTTCTTTAATTAGTGTCCCACGCTCCATCTGGTGTCTCTTGCCTCTTATCCTATCATTATACCCCCAGAGAAGAGCCTAGCTCTGTCTTTTCTACCCTGCCACAGTGCAGTTGAAGACTGCAGGAAATTATCTCCCTCTTAAGGGCAAATAAGCACCGGCTCTCTCTGCCTCTTCTTGTACATAACTGCCCCCTAATTGGCATCCCCTGCTGTATTTGCTCCAAATTGTCAACACCCACGTGGCAGTGGGGAGCCCAAAACTGGGCATGTTACTCTCCTTGGTCTCACAAGTGCTGAATAGAGAGGGGCAGTGGCCTGGTGACTGTGCTGCTTCTGATGCAGCTCAGAATGTAGTCGTGCCTTCGCCAGGAAAGCAGTCTGGCTAGTGCTGGACAGGGAGAATGGAGGCATCAGCACAGCACTGTGTGCTTAGCAGGGACTTCACTGCAGTCAGGTAGGATAAAAGAAGTTGGGGTGGGGGGAAACAAGGAGTGTTTTTCTCATTCTGCTTTCTATTTTTTTCTCTAGATCCCCGAAAGCTGCAGACCCAATATGGAAGAAGGAATCTCACTGTTCTCTACGTTGCTCAACAACAAGCACTTTCTCATCGTTTTTGTCCACGCTCTTGAACAACAGAAAGACTTTGCTGTGAGGGACAGGTATGAGCTCCAGCAGACCGAGGAGCCAAGCTGGCAGCCAGCTCATCTGAGAGGGTTCCACGTGCCCACAGCAAGCTCAGTGGTGTGGCTGCTGCCTCACAGTCTCTGCTGTGAAGGGTGGCTCCGTGGCCCCTGCCTGGTCCCATGAAGCTGTTGAGGAGGCAGTTGAGTGCATCTCTTGTCCTACATGGACATTTTCCATAGGCCTGTGGTTTTCAGGCACTGATCATCTATGCTAAATTTCAACCAAAGACGTGGCAGCTGGACGAGATTGATTTATTCCTAAACTCTAAGCGATCCAGATGCTATCTAGAGTCATGCATTGCAGCTGAAGGTTACAACTGGCCTCCCAGTTTTCTTTTAGAAATGAGCAGCTAAAAACCTTTTCCATTTTCCTGCAAAGCACCAAAATATGCAATGCATGACCTGCTCTTGCAGTGTTTGTATTCTTGAACACATATGATTTACCATTAAGAGTGTGAGTTGACCTGAGGTCTGACAGCACAGAAAGAGCCTGTGGAGTTTAACCCCATTGAGAGAGCCTGCAGAAACTGCAACAAATGCTGCCTTCTTGTTTCTTATACTAGTTAACAGTTTACTTATACAATTCTGTTTTTCAGGTGTAACCTGGCCTCCCTGCTTACTATTGCATTGCATGGGAAACTGGAATATTACACCAGCATCATGAAGGACCTCTTGGTGGATCTAATAGATGCTTCAGCTTCCAAAAATCCCAAGCTGATGCTGAGGAGAACTGAATCTGTGGTAGAGAAGATGCTCACCAACTGGATGTCCATCTGCATGTACAGCTATCTCAGAGTAAGAGAACCAGATGAGTGTATGGTAGTTGCACTGCATGCAGGGGTAACAAGGGACATGTGAATCAGCTGAGGAACTAAATACTTGCCCGTTGGGCCAGTTGCCTTGTCACTAATGGTTGACAAACTCCAACAGATTGAATGTTTAAGCATAAGAAAGCAACTGGAAGTTTGGTTGCATCTGGTAACTTGATGGGATCAAGCTTCCTAGCAGGCTTCCTAGTGTGGCCTGCTTTTTATAAGGCCAGGGCACTAAACTGGCATCTATTGTCATGGTTGAGAAGACAGCCACAGGGAATTGGAAAATAACCACAATAGCTTGAGGTTTGGAGAACAGTTCCAGCTGTTGTTTTCTCTGACCAATTTGGATAGCCTTACTGATGGTTGCCAACTAGTTCAGCATTTTGCTTCAGTGCAGGACCCCAGGAGGTGCTTGTGGTGTGGGGCAGAAAAGCTGCTGGGCTGTCAGCGGTCGTTTGGGTTGGGGCTCCTTGTGCTGGGCATGCCCTCTCAGTGCCACACTGCCCAGGTGTCTTTGCAGGAGAGGGGGATGTCCAGAAGCCTGACTATCTTCCTACATAACGTAAAAGGAAGATATTTGGTATTTCAGAGCATCTCCATCTGCTCAGTGCTTTGTTTCCAATGCTTGCCAGCTCTGGTTGGAATTTCTCAGAAGAGTTGAGCAATAACATAATTGATTCCACAGCAGCTAATTGGAGGACACCCCATTATACCCACAGGGGAAAGCCTGGAAAAGGCCTTTAGAAAAATCTCTTTTTCAAAGTGTTTGCTGTAGTCACAGAAGCAATACCGCATTGTCTTCATACATATCATAATGTCTTCTGAACACAGCTGAAGATCACTGTTTGTTCTAAAGCTTGTGACTTTGTAGCTCTTAATCTTTCATTTTAGCTCACATAATTATGAACTACAATGAAGGAAAAGTCACAGGAACAAGTAGGGCTGCCTGTGCCAATGGAGGATGACTTTCCAGCCTGTCAGAGGAAAAAAGAGTGAATTAGTGATTATTTATTTATTTATTTGTTTTGTAATCTTTCTGTTTTGTGCCTGTAGCTTAACCGTGGGGGGGAAGTGCTGATCTTTTCTCTTGGAGAGCAGAGCCCTTGTATGAGGCGTCTGATCCAGCTCCGGCTCTGCTAAAAATGAACATTGTGCAAGAGGGCTTTCTCAGGAAAGAAATGTAATTCTTATCACACAGGCTGAGGATATGGGCACGTTACAGAGCTAATTATCGGTGCTGCTGCCCTGACAGCCTGCAGCACCCCTCCTGGGGCCGTGGTAGTCCAGGTGCCCATGCACAGCTGGGGTCAGGACCAGGGCTGGGACTGCCTGTGATGAGCCTGTGATGAGGGCTGGTGCCAGCTGTGAGCTGAAGCTGTGTAGAAATCAGGGAGATGGTGGAACGAGGGCTTAGCCAGCTAGAATCACAGAATGACAGAAGTTCCCAAGTCAGAAGGAGCCTGCAGGCATCGTCAAGTCTAGCTCCTGACTCCACACAGCACCACCCAACTCCATGTTTGAGAGTGGTGTCTAAATGCTCCCTGAGCTCTGCGAGTGTGGGGCTGCCCTGGGGCCTCTGTTCTGTGCCCACTGCCCTCTGGTGCCGAGTCTTTTCCCAACATCCAGCCTGACCCTTCCTTGATGCAGCTCCATGGGATCTCGGCATGAACAGGAAGCAGAATGCAGTGAAGATTAGATTTCCAAGAGCACATTGCATACTTGGGTGAAGGTGGGGAAACCTCAGTGGAGGAGAAGCTGCTGTCTGCTGATGTGGGTGGAAGAAGCTCTGGCTGTCCCTGCAGGAGAGGGCTCCAAATGGGTTCAGGCTGTTGTGTGCAGGGATGGAGGGCTCAGCAGCGTGAGCTGAACCGGTGCCTTCCTCACTACAAAAGCCAAGCACGGAGCCACTGAAGCACTCCTGCCCACAGACTGCTTCTAGCTCAGGGCAACAACTTAAATATTAGTGACAGTCAGGAACCTCCCGTGTGCCTTGCATCCCTCTGGGTCAAACTGTTTGCCTTCAGAGAGGCATTCTTTGGTTAAAAAGAGTCTCCTGCCTGCCTGCAGCACTGTGCTGTCAGACGTGTGATGATGGGTCTGGTTCTCATTCCTGAATGATCCCCATTAATCACAACATCTATTTGAAACAGCTGCTGCAAAGGTCCCTGCCATTGTTCAGTGGAAAAATTCCAAGAGCTTGTATTTTCCCTTGTAAGTCAACACTACATGCTCAAAACATTTGTTTCATATTAATGCTGTGACTAGCAGTCCATCCGCTTGTGTTTTGGGCAAAAATGATTTGAAGGAGCTGTCTTCAGCTGGGAAGAAGAGGCAGGCCACAGCCACTCACAGCTGCACATGTGGAGGGCACCTGAAAGCAGAGGGTTTGCCCCTCTGAAATGTGACAGTGATGGTAGGCAGCAGGAGACTTGCTTCTTGGGGTCAGAATCAGAGGGGGGCTGGAAAACTTGCAGCATTTGCATAACTGATGCAGATCTTGGTTTCTGCATAACCATGTGAGAATCACCAATAAAATGGTCTGCGTCTGCACTTCCCGCTACCACTGTAATGGAAAATGCTGAGAACTGCCTCCCCCCTCTGATACCTCAGTACCATTCCACCCCGTGCTGGTGGGAAGGAGGAAACTGATGACTGAGTGAAAGCCAAGGCCTTGGGATGCAGCATTCAGACCTGGGTCCAAGCTTCCCACAGTTTTGTGTAGGGGATGGAGCTGGGATTTAATTTTTACATTACACAAATAGATAATCACCCCCAAATTAGCTGGCACCTGTGAGAAGCAGCTGCTTTCTGTGCTTTCCTTACTCCAACCTCACCAAGGCTCATTTGAAATGACTGTAGAGTGTTCCCAGAGGACATCTCTGATGTCTTGTTGGCCTTGGTAATGGAGCAGCCACACCAAAGCCAGTCTGTGCTCTGAACCTTTTTCCCAAGAGCATAAAACCTTCGCCTCCCACGCTCCCCCAGCATGAAGCAGCCCAAGCAGTGCCAGCCCGAGCTGTGCACTCCATTACTGCGAGCTTATTGCAGTGCCCCGCACAGCTTTAAGAGCCTGTGATGGTTCAGTCAAAAAAGAAAATGAAGTCTCATTAAAATGCATTCACAATAGGAGGAAAAAAAAGGCCCCAGAGTGTGGTTTTTTAAAATAATTTTTGTCCTGAATCAGCACTGATCTCTTCTGGTTAGACTTCCTTTCTCCCAAGTAGCAGCTCCGGAGACACTGCTGGTTTGTTTCCAGATGCATTTTCTGAACAATGCTCGAGGTTTCCAGGCCTGCCGTTTTATCTGCAGCCGCTGCCTGCCAGCACTTCTTTCCCCTCTTTGAAACTTGCAGTCTGATCAGTGCTTTTGCAGATCTCCATAGCGTCCCACAGTTCCTGGGTCTGAAAGCCAACAAGACAAACAGAAATAGCATCTCGCAGGCTGAGCTGCCATTTGGCTCCTATGCAGCTCATCCTCAGGACAGTGGTGGCTCGTTCACACAGCACAGGGTATGAGCACAGGCTGCATGGGCTGTCCCTCTGCACTCAGCACACTGGCAGCACAGTGCCATGTGGTCAGCATGGCCCACGGAGCACTGCTGGCTCCAGGCAGTGAGGAGCCCCAGTACCTGGGGGGCTCTGTGCCGTGGTACTCAGCCTCCTCCCTTGCCGCTGCAGTCAGAGCTGTGTCCAGCAGCAGTTTCCCCAGGGGGGCAGCACAGGCTCCAGACCTGGTGCTGAACCTCAGGGTGGTCATCCTGCACACCTGAGCACCATGACACAGGCACTGTGCCAGCACCCCCTGCGTTGGGCTGTACAGCAGCGCTCCTGTTTGCACCGCACAAGCGGTGGGTGGAAGCAAGCAGCGAGACCTGGTCACGTCTGTCTCAGCATAACCCCTGCTTGCTGGCTCACCATGCCACCTTCCCCTCAGACGCTGACTTTCTGTTACCTTCTGCATTTCATTCATGGTCCTCAGCTCCTCTGCCCCACAGCTTCACATGTTTTTGTGCCTTTGTCCAGCACTGCAGAGCCCAACGCAGAGGGAGCGTTGCAGGAAGTCCTTCCATCGCGGTGCGAGGCCCCTGCACTTACCCGATGTTCATACCAGCCTGCCCTGGGAAAATAAAGCATGTGCACCCTGGCACAGATGGCGCGTGCCCACCCACAGCCCTGCTGCAGCCCCAACGCTGAAGGCAGCCGAATCAAAATTGACATCGAGCTAATTGCTTCAGCAATTATAAGGCAATTAGAATAAAAGAACCACCAAGTCTTAATTAAGAAGCAGATTGAACAGGATTTAGCAGCTCCTAGCTGAGAAATACCAAAACCATCCGATATCTGTTGTCTCGAGCAGGATTTCAGATGGCAGCGATGGCTGCGCAGGGGTGTGATGATCATGAAGTACAGGAATGTGCAGTAATTTGCATTTGCCTCATCTGAAGGAAATTGCACATGAACATTAGGGAGAATGGGATGTACTCCAGTGCTGAAATGTTTTTCAAGAAAATAACTTGTGTTGTATTTGCACATCGGCATAACAGACATAAGTGGATCAGAAATCTGGCATTACACCATGTCACTGAACCGCATCACAAATCACTGGTCCCTGTTAGGCTCCTTGTTCCTGTTGCAGCGCTGTCACAATTCACAGCTCTCCCATAAGATGAAGGTTGACAAATACAACGAGTTAGCTGCCATGTTTACTTGTTGTCGCATGGGAACAGCATGGTTGACTCTGATCTCTCTCTTTTGCTGCAATCAGGGCTCTGCTGTGGTATGAGAAGTGCTGCTTCCCAGAGCCACAGGGCACACAGAGGCCTCACTCCCATAGATCTCAATGGCAAACCAGGCAGCACAAAGAGGACTTCAGACAGCACCTTTAATAGGAAGCTGGCACCCCAAGTCTGTTTCTGTATAGAGCCTGCCCTGGATGGACCGCCAGGTCCATTGCTGACATGGACTTCTCTCCCTTTCCCCAGGAGACAGTCGGAGAGCCATTCTTCCTGCTGATCTGTGCCATCAAGCAGCAGATTAACAAAGGCTCCATTGATGCCATCACAGGGAAGGCCAGATACACCCTCAACGAGGAGTGGCTCCTGCGGGAGAACATTGAGGCAAAGCCAAGGGTGAGTACCCAAGGTGGGGTGGCCCAGAGGGGGCCTGTGCCTCAGTGAGAGTTAGTGCCCATTGCACCTTGCTGCCACAGGGCTCCCACTGCAGGATACGACTTGTGGTAACTGCTGGTTTCCACATCCGCCCTTTGTGGTCACCAATGTGGCTCTGGTTAGAGGTAGAGGGAAGCAGGGAGATTTCTTCAGCCATGCTTAGAGAGGTAAAGCAAATCAGCATCTGTGCTCCCAGTGAGAAGGTGCTGGCTCAGCCTCACATCACAGGCTGCAGGCAGGGTGTCACAGAGCTGTACAGCAAACAACCTCTCGCAGGGCTTTGGCAGAGCTGTGCACATGGAGAGATTTTTTCCCCTTCAGCGCCAGACTCAGATGCCTTTCCAGAGCCTGGGTCAAACCCTGCTTCCAATTACCTGACATGAATCTGCAGCAGTTCCATTGAAATCCATGGGTTGACCCAGACACGTATCACCATAACGCAGAGCATGTTCTAACTCCACAGAGTCGCCAATTCTTGTTACTGACCGACCTGTAAATTCACAGCACAGACAAGAGGGGTTAGCAGCAGGGCACAGAGTATTGGCTTTCCCAGCAGAAATGGTAATGTCATGTGTGTGAGCAGGAGTGGTGCAGCTGCTTCCTACTTTGTGAGAGAAAAAGCAAAGTGATGAGCCGAGCATTGGAGGAAGGCAACCACCTGCAGGCCCGGTGCTAACTCATCAGCAGTCCTCTACACTGCTGGTAACCAAACCTCTGCTTTGAAAAACAACTACTCAGTATAAAATGTGAAAAATTATTTTCTGTTAATGCTACGGCAAAAATCTGGCTTCATCTGTATACTGAGATTTCTCTCATCACCAAGGGAGCTGGCTGCGTGCCCTGATAGCAGAGAGCAGTTGTAATGCTATAATGGGCTGGAAAGTACCACAATAATAGGGTGGCAAAGTCATTGACTGCAGCAAACAAGAATGAGCCCAAATACAACAGCCACAGAAATGAAGGAAGAGAACTGCTTACCTTCACCAGACCTCAGAGATGCCCTCATCTCCACTGCCAGCCCTTAAATGAGGTCTGGGAAGGGGTGGATCCTGGCTCCACCCTTCCAGTCACTCAGGTACATTGCATGCACCTGAGCTCCTTAGGCTGGCCCTGCCTTCCACCAGGTGCTCCACCACTGCTTCAGGCTGTGACTTACCATTTCTGCTACAACAGTGATTGCAAGGAGCCTGTGGACTGTGAGAATTCCAGATATTGGGCTCACATTTATGGGTATCCTTCCTAGAGGCAGCTGTGCTCACAGCAGTGCTGCTCATGGTCTCTGCACAGTTTCCTGACCACAGCTCACAGCTTGAGTAGCTGGCTAGCTTCAGGACTGCACTCACAGCAGAACAGAGGCCCCCTGTTTGTGCACATTAAGGAGAAGAGGGCTGAGGCAGGGCAGGGGCTGCCTTGGGTCAGCTCTGTGCAGGTGGCATTGGGCCAGGTGGAGTGCATGTGTGGTGGAGGTGCCTGCTTCCTGCGTCAGTATGGGAGCAGCTCTTAAAGAGGGTTTTTGTACAAAGGGTCATTTTCATTGCCCCACAGCTTTGTTCTGCAACTGGCAGAAGCTGGGCGTCCCCAAGGAGTGAGTGGTGTCTGTGGAGCCCAAAGCCCCTTATGGCTGATGATCCACTGTTCAGGTCCCTTCCTCAGCAGGGAATTGGATGCTGATGGTGGTGAATGCCCACGTGGCACCAAACTCACTCTTTGGTATGCTTGTTTACACCCAAGAGCTCAGCCCGTTGCATCAGGCAGAGGAGGGCAGTGAGCCCTGATAGCCCCATCAGTGACTGGCCAGAGCCGAGAAGCTGAGGATGTGGCGGCAGTGGAGGCTGACCTGTCCTCCTCCCGCCTCGGAAGTGATCTCCGCATGTCAGGTCTCAGGCCCATAGCAGGGCAGCAGGAGAGCAGGGCACAGCATTGTTCCCTGTGTCCTCTTGGCCCCATCAATAAATTGCATCTTTCAGTTGCCAGGGAGCATAAATCAGCACTTTTGCTAGCAGTAAATTGTAGGTGACAGCCTTTATTCTGCCTGACTTCAGCCCCAGAGCTCTGTGCATCCATGGGAGCTCCACTCACCCCTAACGCAGCCTCTGTCCACAGAACCTCAACGTCTCCTTCCAAGGCTGTGGGATGGACTCCCTGAGTGTCAGAGCCATGGACACAGACACGCTTAGCCAAGTGAAGGAGAAGATCCTGGAGGCCTTCTGCAAGAATGTCCCCTACTCCCAGTGGCCAAGAGTGGAAGACGTCGACCTCGGTAGGGGGTGCTGGCCAGACTGTACCTCTGGGTGAGGGAGCTGATGGCACACACCAGCCCCTGGGGTCTGTTGGAGGGCACTGGGTGAAGGAGCATTGGTGATAGGGCAGGATGGAGACAGCCTTCTCCTGGGGGCAGTCTTCAGGAATAAGAGATGGGACCGGACCCTGCCGGACTGGAGGGAGCCATTAGAAACAAGCTTTAGAAAAGCCTGAGCTGAGCAGAAGGGTACTTGGATTTCTCCTCTTTGAAGCCTAGTGTTAATCCCAGGAACGGATGTGTCCTCTAAAACTCTCTTGGGCCTGCACATGGCTCATTAACGTGCCTCTCCACAAGCAGCTATAAATGAACCCATGCACTCCTGTCTGGCTGTGTGTTTGGTCACTTGTCTACCCTATGGCCAACCACTTTTTGTAGAATTTTAGTGTCCAAGGCCAGTGCTGCGAGGAGGAAACCACCCACGCTGGCCTTGCGCCTGCGTCACGTGGGGCTGATGCTCAGTGCCAGACGGTGTCCTCCTGGAGGGACAGCTGGGCTGGGGCAGCACCAGGGCCCCACTCCTCTCCCCGGTGCCTGGGGCACGTCCCCCTGTCTGCAGGCTCAGCCCCTCAGGAGCCACTGTTGCCCCTTGGTGACCACATGTGCAGCCCCACGGTGCCTTGGCTGTGGGATGCTCCCAGAAGCAGGTCCCAGCCTCCCGGCTGCCTGCTCAGCTCTGCCCTCCCCACACAGAGTGGTTTGCCACCAGCACCGACAGCTACATCCTGCGGGACCTCGACGACACCTCAGTGGTGGAGGATGGCAGGAAGAAGCTCAACACGTTGGCACATTACAAGGTAAATCCACAGGTGCTACAGAAGAGCTCTACTTCCTCAGAGCCTGCCCGGCCCCAGGGGCGAATGGCAGTTCCCCCTCCAAAAACAGGATTATTGGGGCCAAGCAGGAAGGTTGCCATGGCTCCGCAAGAGCTTCTGGGGAATAGACATCTGCCCTGGCGAGGAGCTTGTTAATATTGCAACACACTGAAACTAATTAAACACTCTTCATGCAAAACAAGTTATTACTGACAACAGAAAGAACGGGGGGAAAAGAAAAAGCTCCTATTTCCAATGGCCTCAGCTGAGCTGATCAGCATCACCGAGCTGTTGGGCCGTGCCCTGCTGCTGCTGGAGCTGCTGCCTGCCCTCGGAGCAGGGCTGGGGATGCCGCTGAGGATGGAGGCCAAAAACATGGAGCAATGCGGTGAAGAGAATTGTTCTCCTGACCAGTTTTCCTTTTAAAACTAAATGAAACCAGAAAGTTTATTTGGTTTCCCCATTCCCTGGTATGCCTGGAAGCATAATCCTCACTAGCCTGCAACAGCGCATGGAAAATCAGAACTGCGTGCTGATCAGCGCGGTTGTTTGTGCCGCAGTGCCGCTGCTGGCGCGGCGCCCGCTGTGCCGGGCCGGGCGCAGAACAAAGAGCAGCCCCTGCCCTGCGGGTTCCTGCGGGAGAGGCCAAGCAGTGCCTGCGCAGCTCGGTGGTCTTTCTTCTTCGAGTTACCTGCTGTAGACGTGCCAAAACTTTATCTTGGATGCATGTATTTGCCCAGTTCCCATTGGAGCTGAGGGCATCACCAGCTTGCATTTGCACTTTAAAAAGCCTCTCCCAGTAGGGCAGCGCGCTGCTGCCAGTTCCCACACTGGGGAGCAGGGGCAGGGTGGTGGCAGGGTGCCCGTGGCTGGCATCGGGTCCCCAGGGCTGGAAGCTGCCAGGCACTCACTGACAGCCACGCTTCCCTCTGCAGATCCCTGAAGGGGCGTCCCTGGCCATGAGCCTGTCAGACAAGAAGGATGGCACGCTGAGCAGAGGTAAGGCCCATTCCCTTGAACCTGCACATGTCAAGGGTGGCTCTGGGGTCCGCTGAGAATTGGCAGCCGTGTTCCCCAGGCCCTGCAGTGTGGTGCAGCGCGATGTGATCCCCTGCTGAGAAAGCTGCTGAGATCGCTGGGAGCAGAAACCCTGGCTGGGCATTAATGCTTCTTGGGGATAGCAAACGTGTTCTCATGTGGGTGGAGTGTTTTGACTGAGCTGTTGTATCCCTCTTGTTCTTCACAGTGAAGGATTTGGACACTGAGAAGTACTTCCACCTGGTGAGTATCCTTCTCACTCTGTGGCCGTGGGCATGGTTGTGCTGCACCATGTGGTGCTGGGGCAGTGCCTGGCCACGCGCTGCTTCTGGCAGCAGCACAGGGCAACCAGGTGCTTACTTAGTCTGTTTGCTGTCTGTATTACAATGCTTGACCTTACAAAGACTGCCCACTAACAGAGAGAGGGGGCTGCTGCTGTCACTTTGGCACAGGCTGCCCAGAGCTGTGGGTGACCCATCTCTGGAGGTGCACGAGGTCATGGATGGAGCTGTGGGTAGCCTGCGCTGACAGAAGGCAGCCAGAACACGCAGGGGTGGGGCTGGGGCCTTAAGATCCCTTCCCACTAACGAGTTCTTTGATTCTATGGTGCTGAACACAAGGCTTGTGGCAAAGAGGAGGTGCCCTGCAGGCAGGGCCATGCTGCAGCAATAGCAGAGGTGTTATGATTGGAGCCAGCTGAGACCCAGCAGGGCTGGGGCGGGAGGTGGGGCGGTGGCCCCAGGCCCACGCTCACCTTGGTGGCAGAACGTGACCTGAATACTGCTGGGAGCGAAGGCGGTCAGTGGGGCTGTGCGTGTGGGGTGATCTTCATTCTCATCTGCAGGGGTCCTATTTTTTTTCATTGTTTGTGATGAAAGAAAAGAAAATCTTTTCAGCCTCACTGATACTGACTTAATTCATCTCCATGGGCTGAAGCTTCAGATGTGATGTACAGTCTGGATCAGCAGTCATTAGTTCTCTTCACAGAGGCCCTAATTGGAGCAGAAAGGTTATCTGTAGAAAAGCCTTAGCTCTGTGGGACATAATAAAAAATTACAAGACAGCACAATAATTGCTGTGGCCCAATCCAGCCATCAGCAGCCGGAGTCCAGCACCATGATCTGAGCGTGGAGCAGCACTGCCAGCAGCATCCCGCGGCCTCGGGGGGTCACCTCGCAGGAGCTGCTGGCACTCTGCCCCTTCCCAGGGCCGCCGAGATTTATGAGTTCCTGCTCGTGCACTGCTCCAAATCGACGCAGTGCTAAATGCTGTTAAAAGCTGTTATGAGAAAAAGTGTTACAGACAACAACAGTATTTTATAGCTTGGGCTTTTTTCTCTGCTGAATTTTCCATGCTCAGATGGAATACAAACACAATGCACACACGCACACATATCCACAGAGTGAGGAGGGAGAGGGGACAGGAAACCAAATGTGCACATCTGAAGCAATGCCAAGATGTACTTAAATTGCTTGCTAGGTCATTACAGGATGGTAATTAACTGACCTGGCCAGCAGAATATTTATTTTTGTTTTTAAAAAGGCCAGAGTAGGAATACTGGCTGATTGTTCTTGCATTTTTTCCAAACCTAAGAAAAGCTGCTTTCCGTGGAAGCCTTCTGCTTTGTTTCTGGGAACCTCAACTGCAGCCACACAGGAGCACTTCACAGAGGCCAGAAAGGCAAACAGGCTGACATCCCAGTGAGGCCGATTGTTTCATTTCCTTTGTCTAGATTGAGAGAGACAATGGAGAGAGCAAAAGAGACCAATGTCAGAAAAACTGACCATTATGAATTACTTTTTTAAAGCCATATAAGGCTGTATTTATAACACAGTAACTGGTTTTCAATTGGATTCTATATGCGGTTGAAATTCTATACTTAAAGGAGAATTCAGTGTGACACATCCAGGGAGGAGTGTTCTCAACATGTGTTTTGTGTTGGACCAGGTTCTCCCAACTGACGAATCAGTGGAGCATAAGAAATCCCACAGACAGAGCCATAGGAAGAAAGTCCTGCCAGAGATCTACCTGACCAGGCTGCTCTCTACAAAGGTAGGAGCTGGGGGCACTTTTGCGAACAGCAGGTGATCATTGCTTGCAATCTGCAGTGAGAAACCTGATTTAAGTCAGGATTGCTGCAGGGCCGGTCACTCCCAAGGGGTTTTAGGACCCATCTGTCACAAATGTTTGGAGAGGCTCCAGTGGCTGCTGGGCTCTGCTGGCTCCGTCGTTCCTCTGCTTCCCAGCTCTCCCTGAGGGCAGCGCTGCTGCGGGAGCCTCACGCAATCCCCCGAGTGCAGGTCTGGCATCTCCAGCCATGGAAGGATGCTGACTGCCTCAGGGCTCACAGTGTGCGATTCAGACCTGAGCCCATCTCGCACAGAGTGATCCTGCTGGGAGAGGGATGGAGGAGGGATGTTTGTGTGGCCTTAATTCAGATTTGAACTTCCCCACTCACTGTGAGTGCTCAGCTCCAGCAGTTGGGCTCCCAGACCATCTTTAGTCCCAGCATGATGCTTCACTGGAGCAGAGATCACAAGCATGGCCAGCAGTCTCCAGGCTTTTTTGTATTTACTGTGCAGAACAATCACAGATGTGAGATCCCAGCAGTATGAAAGAAAATCTCAATGCTACAAGAAATTAAATCCAAATGCAAGCTGATTATATCACTACGCACAAACAAACCTTTCCCTCCTTGCTCCAGCATCCCCTCCCTCTCATGGCTTATCCAGCTGGCAGCCAAGAACTTCCCAGTGTACACAGCCACAGCCCCTCACACTGGTTTTCGGGGCTCAGGTGCTGCTGCTTTCTGCAGCCCCCACTGTGTGTGCTTGTCCACAGGGCACACTGCAGAAGTTCCTGGACGACTTGTTCAAAGCCATTCTCAGCATCCGAGATGACAAGCCGCCTGTGGCCGTGAAGTATTTCTTTGACTTCCTAGAGGAGCAAGCAGAGAAAAGAGGGATCACAGACCCTGACACCATGCACATCTGGAAGACCAACAGGTTTGGTTGAAGAAGAGAAGACCTCTTCTTTCCTTTCTTTCTTCTGAAAGAAGCAGCAGCTGCAAAGCCTTGGTGTTCTGCATTAACCACCAGGCTGCTAAAAGCAGAACCAATGAGGGCCATGAAAAACAGGGAGGGGCTGAAAGATGAGAGCAAATGTGGGCTGGAGAGCTCTGAACAAGCACAGAGCTCTGGAAAGCACAGAGCTGGAAGAGCAGGCATAGGCAGAGAAAGGGCAGAAGGAATGGGCACAGTAATACACATAATTAATGAGAAACAGAAGAGAGAATGGATGACAGGAGGCAGCAAAGATGTAAGCTGTAAGCACTGAAGAGTCTGAGATAGATTTCAAAATCACATCAGGTCTTAAAAACCACACAGATTTTAAAATCCACACCCGGCTCCTTTTCATTTGGTTTCCAGCTTTCCAATCCCTGGGGATCCTTCTCCTCACTTCTCTCTGACACCGAGCTGAGGCTGCAGGGTGCTCGGCACCCCAGGAGTTGCTGCTGTGGCAGCATCCTGTTGGTGGTACGCGGCATCAGGGGCTGCCGGCAGCGATGCTGAGGGATGTGCTGAGCAGGAATGGCATGGGAGAGCCAGAGGGAAGGGGGAGAGAGCATGGGGGAGAGCAGGGGGGTTCAGTGGGGCAAAGCAGCGAGGCTGGAGGCGGCGCCGCGCTTCTGAGGCTGCAGGGGCAGTAACTCCAGCACAACATGAAAAACAAAAGCCAATCTGTCTGGGATAGCAGGTGTGTAGATATGACCTGTGGACTGCAGATATGCCCAGCCTTCATTACTTTAATTGCCAGTAGAGCAAATAGCTCTATAGGTTTTACTCCCCAGCTGCTGAGGGGGAATAGTAGGCAGGACAAGAAATGTACTGTGCAGCCAAAGGAGCACTGAAGCAACTCAAGAAGAAAACGATGAGAGAGCAGGAAAAATGTATACAAAATGTATTTCATGGGGCCAGGCTTACCAACAAAACCAGAGGGTGGGTAGTGTCAGGGGAAATGGAAAAGGAGATGACACTGTCAATAAAAAACACCGCAAATGGGGAAGCTGGATTGCAAACCCAATACAGCAGAAGTGTCTGAGCCCATCCAGCAGCACAGCCAGCCCACAGCTGCTGGGGGAGTGGGGCAAACACTCACCTGGGTAGGGCTGCATGTGGGGCCTGAGCAGGTGCTTCCCCTCTGGCTAGGCAGGGAAATGTGCAGCGCCAGAAGGTTATTAAAGAACACAACTTTGCTCTTCATTTTTTTCCCTCTCCTTGATTCATACTCCATCATCTTTCTGTATCTCCTCTCTCCCTTGGAAATTCACCCAGTGTGTGTTCCTGGCCTGTTTCCTCCACAGCCTACCCCTGAGGTTTTGGGTCAACATCCTGAAGAACCCCCAGTTCGTCTTTGACATCGACAAGACCGACCACATCGACGCCTGTCTCTCTGTGATCGCCCAGGCCTTCATTGACGCCTGCTCGCTGTCCGACCTGCAGCTGGGCAAGGTATGGTCCGGAGGGGACGCCGCGCCGCAGCTCGACCAGCGAGACACAGAGCAGTGTGTGTAGGGGGAAGGGGCTGCCAGAGGTGTCCTCGCCCCCAGCAGCGGGCTGTGAGCCACATGCCTGGTTTCTGAATGTATCTAAGGATGAGTTGTCCTCTCCTCCCTCCTGCGCCGGGCGCACGCTCGCTGCTTTCCCTCTACGTTGGCTGAGTGTGGTGCTGACATCTGAAACTTCCCAACACCGTCAGCTTTATAGCAAATGCTGAAAATTGCCCCTCTCCCAGGGCTGGGTGTGTGACGTAGGGGCCCCTGCGGCAAGGGGGGGGCGCTGCTCAGGACATCCCCAGGAAGCCCCTCCTGGGAGAGATTAACTCTGGAGGAAGATGTAATGAGCGCTGGATTTTTGTTTGTTTGGGTTTGGGGCATTTTTTTGCAAGCGTTACGAAACACCTTCAATCTGTCCTTGTCAAGCTGCCGGTGAGGGGAAAAGGGGTCAGCAGGAGTCAGACAGCAGATGGAAACATTTTGCAGGAATACAATAGTGTAAGTGAAGGAACTGTTGAGTAATGAGGGGAGAATAAATCCTCAGCACGAAAGTCAGTCTACATCCACATGCTGTAGTCCAGGGGTTGTCCAGGCTCTTCCTCTGGATACAGGGTGTCAGCAGTGCTGCTTCTGATACTGCAAATGTGAGAGCAGATTCCCTCCGCACACCTACAGTGTGCGAGCACATAAAGCATTCACCTCTTCCTAGTACAGGGAGGACAAACCAGACACAAATTTGAAAAACAACAGAAAGGAGGCAGCATGTGTTTCTGTTGCATTTCCAAGGGGGAAAAAAATGTTGTAAGTAGGCTCTGTAACTTGGCTCTATTCCTACAATGCCTTGTCATTGGCTTTGAAAGTAAATTGCTTTGGGGCCCGGTGCCCATTTCCCTTGCAGCCTTCCCACATATTGCACAGCAGCTTGCAGTTACCCCTGGCTTCCTTATTTACTGCTTGTACAGCAGGAGATCCCATCTCCACAGCTAGAGCCCTGCTGGGCTTGTTTTGTCTGCAGAGCCTTCCTCTCCCCCCTCCACCTGCCAGCACCAGGGAGCGTGTCAGGGCAAGGGGACACACACTGATCTCACTGCCCTCCCATCCCAGCACCGGGGCTCTTTTCCCTCTGGGTTACAGTGCTGGTTCATTCCCCGGGCAATGATGTCAGCAGGACAGCACTGCCTCGAGGTTAAAATCATTCATGCTTGCGTTAGCAGAGTGCAAGTGGGGTTATGCCTGTGCTGATACCACCCGCTCATGGCCAGGAGGTTAAAACTGCTTTGTCCAAGCCAACATTAATCAGGAAAACTCACAGTATTTTCTGTTAATTACTTTCCATGCACTCAATATAGGTCAGACAGGCTGAGTTAGCCAACACAGAATAAATCAAAGCTACATTAAAAATCCAAGAGCAACATTTCAACTGACAAAGTTCAGCTTTGTTCTTTGGTTTAAATCAAGCTAGCTGCTCAAGAGACCAGAGTGATGCGTTCAGAAGCCCATCCTTCATCACCACGTTCCACACATGGTGCCATGGAGCAGGAGTGGATTATCTAACACAGTGGTGGTACATGCACTTGCAGAGCGTCACCTGCAGCAAACAACCCCCTGATCCCACACACACTTTTCAGCCCTGTCATTGCTTTAGTTGCACTCAGTGAGACCACCACTGCTGGCATAGAAGCCAGGAAGGCAGGCAGGGATGGGCACATGCAGAGAGTGCTTCAGCTCTGCAGGCAGGAGGCGATAACCCGCAGCACCCGATGTGCTCTGCATGCACCACTCATGCGGTTTGTGCCTCGGTGCCCACAGCTGGTTCCTGAGCCCAGCTAGCTGAAGGCCCTGTCTGATGGCCAGTGCTTCAGCCAGGCAGAATAAGAGGGTTTTCAGTCAGAAACGATACAGCGTCAGATCTCAGTATCTTGCCCTCGCTCTAGGACTCCCCAACCAATAAATTGCTGTACGCCAAGGAGATCCCGGAGTACAGGAAGATTGTGCAGAGATACTACAAGCAGATCCATGACATGCCACCGCTCAGCGAGCAGGAGATGAACGCACACCTGGCAGAGGAGTCACGGGTGAGGCACGGGGCAGTGCTGGGACCGGGGTTGTGCTGGGATGTGGAGCTGTGCTGCTGGGGCAGCGGGGTGAGCAGGCTGAATTCAGCTCCTGCTTGAACGGGCACTGGAGGGAGCAAACGAGAAGGGATATTTTGCCTCAAACTTCCAGACACAAAATTCATCTGACCTAATTGCAAGCATCTTTAATGACTGCCAGCAAACATACATGAATTCGCTTGAAACTAACAAGGCTTTGGCACCGCTGAGAGTTTTAAACAGAATGAAGTGCCAAAGAGCCAGAAATTTGCAGAGGTTCTGCTGGCCCCCAGGTCCTCGGCCAGCTGGCCCCTGTGCTGCCAACTTTCAGTGCTGGCCCTGAGTCCCAGGCAGCCTGCTGGCAGCTGGCAGCGCTCCCTGCCAGCCTGGTACCAGCTCGGGAGCTGGCAGCTGCGCTCTGGATCCCAGCCCTGCCAGCAGCGCACTGCAGCTCCCTCAGAACACAGTCATCTCCCCACAGCAGTTCAGCCTCAGCTGTGGAGCGTGCTTTTCCCTGGGTGCTCCTCTGCCCAGCTCCAGTGCTGCCCCATCCTTCGCGGTGCCTTTGAACTGATCAGGGCTATCAGCTGCAGTCACTTAAGGCTGACTTTATAAAGACTCAGAGCATTTCTCACGTAAGCAAATGCAGCTTCCTTAAACGAATAAGGCAAAGCCCAGCTGCATCAATGCAACAGGAATAAAAATAGCCAGTCTAAATCTTCTTTTAATCTTGCTAATGCCTGCAGATTGGACTTGAACTTGCTTGCTGTGTCAGGTTAACGTATCTCCCCTATTTGTTCTGTCTCTTTAAAGAAATACCGGAATGAGTTCAACACAAACGTCGCCATGGCTGAGATATACAAATATGCCAAGAGATATCGCTCCCAGGTAGGCGAGCTTGGCTGTGCTCAGGCCTTAACTATCTGCAGAGGGAATAACAGGAGGTGTTTTGTAACCAAGCAGTTAGATGCCTCACAGAAAAGGGATTAATTTTTTTCTTTGTGTAATCTGCCCATGCACATATGTAATACATGCACACAGGTGCATCTGTTCTCCTATCCCTTGACTGATAACTGTGTAGAAGCAAAGGCCAGCTCTTCCCAGTTGTTTTTAGCAGTGCTTGGCTGGACAAGTTTGCAGCAGGGCTGGCCAACACATGGACTGCTTGAATCCTCTTATACTCACAGGAAGCAGAGCACAAGGATGCCTTCCCCAATAACTTACCCTCACTGCTGCCCGCAGTGCAGCCCTGGCTGTGACACAGAACGCAGCTCATCGTGCCCTGCCTCGCAGGGACAGCTCTGTGCTAGGAGGTTCCCTGCAGGGTTTTCTGTTGCATTTTCTCCCTCTGCCTCAATGTGAGAGCAGGGACTCAGCCAACCCCTGCTGCACCTGGAGGGTGCAGGCTGTGTCCCAGTACTAGACTCGCCATCCTGGCTCCAGCTGGGATTGAGGCATTATGAGGCAGGTGGGGCAGGCAGACGGGGCTGCGTGCTGCCTGTCCCTTATGTGCCCACCTCTCCTGCAGATCGTGGCCGCCCTGGACTCCAACCCCACGACAAAGCGCACCCAGCTCCAGCACAAGTTTGAGCAAGTGATTGCACTCATGGAGGACAACATCTACGAGTGCTGCAGTGAAGCCTAGGCTGACTGCAGCCTGGGAAGTGACCCCTAGAGTAACTTGTAGGGAACTTGCCTTGACCACGGGGACACCTTGGTCCATGTCCATGAGGGTCATTCTCAAACCAGCCCTGTGGCAATGGTGGGCCTTACCTGCAGCCAGAGAGCTCCCTCACGTATCAAGAAGCAACAAGACAGCCTTTGTGCAGCTAGAAAACCATCTGGTCAACACTGTAGCACCCATAACTTACTGCTGTTGCAAGCCAGAAATGGAGGTGTGACATCTGTGGCAAGCTTGGTTCATCACTTCTCAGTAATTCGTTCCTGAGCAGCTGGCTCCCCACATCCCTGTCTGCATTCCTCATGGACCAAGGGGCCAAGACCAGGCTGCAGAAGCCATAACAAAAAAGCAGCCTCAGGGAGTAACAAGCAGAGATGGCATAGGCCATCAGAGCAACGGCAGCACGTTCTCCATTCCACACCAGCCCTCTCACACCTGCATTTCTCTGACACCATGGACAATCAGCTGTTCACTATCTGCTGCATTCTGTGTATTTTTGTGCCTTTTAATTTTTGTATTGTATGTGCAAACATAACCACTCCTTCATTTGAGATTTGGGCAACCCAGGGAACTGGGGGTGAGTTAAAGCAGTTGCTTCCTATGTAGCAGGGGAATGCTGAAAGCACTTTATCCCCTAACAGCTGCTAGCTGGTTGGAGGGAGTGCATTGCATGTTGGTGTGGGACTGTTCTGCCCTGCCCCGGTTCCCCAGCCTGCATGCAGTGAACTGCAGTGTGCAGTAGGATAGGCAGATGTCCCTTACAACCCACCCTCCAGCCAGACAGGCATCGCTTCCACCTGCAAGCAGCGAGCCGCTCCTCACTCCTCTCCCCACCCTACTGGCTGCATACACAGCTATGGTGCTGACTTGAGCTCACCTCACCTCTGTCAGTCCTCTGACAGAGCAGACTGAGCCACATGCAGGGCAGAACATCCAGGCATCATCCTTCCTCCCTCTGTCCCACACTCTTTGGTATCTCACCAGGATCGTCACCTAAAGCAGGCCAGTGCTGGAGAAGGCTGTTCTTAAAGCAGCTTGCTTTGCTTGCCTTGAAGCCAGTACACCATAGTCACCACCTGAGAGCAACAAAAATGGTTTTGTGACACGTTCAGTTTGTCAGCCCATAAAGGCAAGCAACGCATCCCCGTGGCAGCAAGTTGCTCTCACTCCACAAGTCAGCAGAGCAGGTCAGACATCACAAGGTGCAAACAGAGGTAGGAAACGCCACACTCCACATAGTGATGTCAGCAAGCAGAGTCCCACTGCAGAGACAAACAGGACTTGTCTGAGACCCAGGAACTCCACTGCTGTCCTGCAGCATCTGCTGGATGCCACGCTGGGATGGGCCCCATTTTCTCTCTGCTGGCAGCTCCTGTTCCTCAGCCAGGGCAGCCATGACTGCTCTGGTCTTCTCCAGCATCACTCAGGCCCCTCTTCAGAGGCTGGACCACACGTCTGAAGCCAGCATTCCCCTGCAGACAAAGGCAACCTGCCCATGAAAGCTAAACCTAGCTGTAGGCACCACATTTCCAAACTGCCAAATATATATTAAAAAGTGACTACCTCACTCCAGGCAGGGTCTCAAGGTGAGCCTCCATTATTCATCCAGCTGGAAAGGATGAAACCTGGTCCACCAAACTCCTCCTGGGTGACTTACTGCCACGGGCAGGTGGTCGCACCCCATCATTTCCAGTAACGCATTTGTCAGAAGTTAGAACATCAGAGTTGTGTATGTGTATATAGATATCTATTTTAAAACAAATGATAGACTTTATCCAGTATGTTAAAAGGGGTAGGGAGGGGAGGGAAAGAAAAGAGGATTTGTTTGGGGTTCCGTTGTTGTTTTTTTTTTTTTGTTGTTTTGTTTTTTGTTGTTTTTTTTTCTTTTCTTTTCAAGAGAACTACAGAAAAAGTACATACACTGTAGAAGTTTTAATGTCTTTGCTGAGGATGTGGTTTCAGAGTAGAAACTAATGTAGCTGGGCTACATTTTATTTTGAAAGTGATTTCACACAAAAAATAATCTTGACTTTTTTCTTTAGAAACTGTGAATAGTTGCCATAGATATAGACAGGCCCAGCACAGGGAAGGCGACAGTGAGAAGGACCAGGGTAGTAGAGAATGTTGAGCTTGGCTGGAGGTGAGGAAATGGCCATGGAGCAACAGCCCCATGTCATTACAGGAAAAGGGCACAGGTGAGCCAGTAGTGAGCATGGTTTGACTCCAGGTGATGTGACTGGGCCACGTATTGGGGTCTATTGCTGTCTTATTTAATTTTTTCCAAAGCAGAAAAAAAAAGCTACAACCATTCTAAAGAGGTAACTTTAAAAGAGCAAATGCTTGAGGGTTTGTAGTGTTGCCTTGAACCCTGAGCCCTTTGTAACATGTTTTTAAACTTTGGCATGTGTTGTGGGTATAGTGCCCTTACCTGCTGTGTAGTGGAAGTGGCAGACTCTCGGAGAAACCTATCTTTGTAATAAAACAAGGTGCTGAAACCCTGCGTAGTGAACTTCCTGGTACACACAGAGCCTAACACCAAGAGGCCATCTCTTGTCTGAGGCATCTTTCTCTCACACAGGCCATGCAAATCCCTGTGCTCCTCCACCTCAGGAACACGGGGAGGCAGGCAGCTGCCAGCTCCACCACGCAGCAGCGCAGTGCTCGGGGCTGGCAGCTCAGCAAGAACCATCTTCTTTCCCAGTGGCACAGGTCTTATCCTCTTAAGGCCGCAGCGATTCACCATTCCTGCCTAGCGTGCAGGAAGGTCCCACCAGAACAGGATCTGACACAGAAGGTAGAAAAGCCACGAGAGGACCTGAATAAACCACACCAACACACACCAGGACCAGCATCGCCATGCCTACCCACAGGGCCAGACACCCTCGCACTGCCAGGAACAGTCTTGGGGCCGACTGCGCCTTCACCCAGCTACAGGCAGCCCAGCACCTGCTCTGTGCTGCCGCAGCACTGAAGGCTTCTGGCCTCAGCAGTGACACCATCCCCAGCCTGCAGGGCTCGATAACCACAGCATTACTGAAATCCTCCCGCTTCCACCATCTTTCAGTAAAAACTGCTCTTCCTGGACACCACAGGGATCTTCCTGCGTTAAAGCTGATCCTTAGTAAAGCTAAATCCAGTCACTTAATAATATAGCCTCTCGAGAAGCCTTATGCTTTATATTTAGGGCTCGATGAGAGAGGACACAGCTCCTGCCCTGTTCCACTGCAGGACATCTAGTGTTGGCAAGCAGTCATTTGTGACTGACCACTACTGAAGGTGCAGCTGAGTTCTGCTGGGTTACTGCTGCAGCATCCCTCACCCTGACGCTGGGGAACATGAGTTCAGATTTAAAGATGCATCAACATGGCCAAGGCTGAAGTTTAAAAGTAGTTAGTTTGCTCAGCTCTTGCTTAAGCCGCACAGCAAGGCCAGAAGCCTTGGAGGGCATTGGCAAAGCCAGCTGAAGATTAATTAAATCCTCTTTAGGAAGAGGGTTTTACTTCCACTTACTTTCTCCCACCCAGGAGGACTGACAACCTTTGCATTATCAGACTGACCTTCAGAAGGGCTCTGTTCTGCACAGAGCAGGAAAAATTCAGGCATTTAAAACTATCATAAAGAAAGCTTTCATACATTGGCTGGCAGAAGCTATCAAGACAGGCTTTGAGATGGGTACTGTGCACAGACAGATAACAACAGCATGAGCATTCCTACAGTCTGCTGCAAACACCGAGCTTTTTTTTGAGCCCTAAAGCGCTTCTATCTTCCTCTTTAATGTGGGTGGAGCTTAGGCAACTCCAAACACCGTGGTGGACCACGAAAGCACCCATCCCTCCTGCCCTAGCACTGTTGTAATCTGAGCTCAGCCAGGCATTATCACAAGGGCAGCTGGGAGGGCACAGGGCCAGACACATCCCCTGCACCAACGCTGTGGGAGCAGTGACAAGCCCTGAGCTTCCCACCATAGCTGAGCCCCCCGCCTGGGCATCACCTTGCACTGGGGCTCACCACCAGCCTGCATACACGTGGGCCCTCAGAGTCACTCCAGCACTGCTCACAGGAGCCAACAGCTCACTACCACTCCACAAGTCTGCGTGCCTTCCCATCCTACATGGGGCAAGGCTGCAGATTCACCCTGGGTGAAAGGACCTTGGCAGGCATGCAGGGCAGGAGTTGTGCTATTCCATGAATCAGACAACCTTTATTAGTAGCGGATGAACAGAATTAACACCTGGGAATTAAAACCAGCTTCTAGCCCAAAGCCCAGACTCAGCTGGGGATGGCGCTGTGCTGTCAAAGTCCTGGGGCCCCTATGACACCTTCCTGCCAGGAGCTGCCTCCTGTGCTCCAGCCTTCCCCCCCTGACCAGCACCCAGAGCTGCCTGAGGCTTCCTTGCCTTGGCTTTACCTCCCTTCTTCGAGGCAGCTTCCTGGGCCTCCTCAGGAACCTTCCCTTTGCTCTTGGCTGCTGGGGCCTTTTTGGGTCTCTTCACCCCAGCAGGGCGGTCAGCACTGTCCTCTCGCACACCGCTGGCAGCAGGAGCTGCAGGGGGCTGCGGCCGCCCTTTGCCAGGGGCCTGGTGGGCCTTCACTCCATGACTCCTGGGCTTCTCCACCGCCGGCTGGGCCTGGAGGGGACAGAGTGCTTCAGGCTGCTGCCATGCCACAACCCACAGCTTGGGTGCAGTGCTGGCATCCCCTGGCCTCCTCACCCAGCCATACTCACATCTGCAGGCTTTGCCCTCGGCTTCCTCTTCACTGCTTTCGGCTCCTCCTTGGCAGCGCCTGCAGAAAAGCAGCAGCAGATGAGCACAGGCAGAGCACCTCACGGGAGTCCGCCCCAGACCCCTGCCATTACCTTGCCCTCCGTCGCTCCGCACCACCGCAGGGGCTCGGGCAGCCTCGGCAGCCCCTCTGCGTCCGGTCTTCGGGGCCGGTCCCTCCCCGGGATCCTCCTGGCCCTGCGCCTGTTTCTGCTGCAGCCTCTTGGGAGCGAGCTGGGAGCAGGGAAGGAGCAGAACGTGGGAGCAGCCGGCATCGGCAGCGCCCAGCCCCAGCCCCGCTCTTGCAGCCCCGCTCACCTTGAAGCGCCCCGTGGCCCCCAGGGCGGCGGAGTTGTGGGGCCGCACCAGGAAGCCGCGGCTCAGCCCCGCCGCCAGCGCCCGCTTCAGCAGATACTTGAGGCGCACGGGGTCCACCGTGGGGTACTTGGCCAGGATGAAGCGCTTAATGGCGACGACTGAGGCGCCCTTCTTCCCGTCCTGCGCCTGCAGCGCCTCGAGCACCATGTGCAGCGTGGGGGGGTGGCGGCTCCGCCGGCCCCGGGCGAGCAGGCTGGAGAGCCGGGCAGCGCCGGCGGCTTTGGCTGCGAGTGATACAAAACGGCGGCGTGAGGCGAAGGCGCTCACAGCCCCGAGGGCTGCGGTCCTCCAAAGCCAAACAGCGTCACCGCGCCCGTCCCCAGAAAAGGGAACCGCGGTGCCCGCACCCTGCAGCCTAACAGCCCCGACCTGGTTGAGACTCCATGGCTGCGCAGCTCCCAAACGCCAACCAGGCACCGCAGCCTCAACCCAGCTCTCAGGCCCACCTCACCTGCAGCTGATTTATCTGATTCGGCACGGTGACGGCGAGGGCCGGTTGGGCAGCCGCTAATTGCCGGGTTCCCACCGCAGTGGACACAGGTGAGCCCGAGCGCTCCTGCCCAGATCTTTGTGAGAGGCTGAAGGGAGAAAGAATGCTGCGAGCAGATGGTTGGAAAAGGACGGAGCGGGAGTGGCGGCCGCGGGCACGAGCTGCGAGCTCCTCTAAGCGCTGCGGGCCGCGTGGGGCTCCTGCAGCAGCCGCAGTGTTTGCCCGCGCCTCGCGCGCTGCCGGGCTCAGAGCACGGCGCTCCCGGCCCCGCGCGGCAGCCCTACGTGCCGCTCTGCAGGGCCAGCGCTGCACTGTGCCGCAGGGCTCAGCGCGGGTGGCCGAGCCGCATCACCGAGCGGCCACTGAGCACCGCGTGGCTCTGCGGAGCAATGCCTCGACGGGCGGCGACAAACACGCCACCATCCTCCTCTTCCCTCCAAAGCAGCCCTCGGATTTGAAGTACGTGAGTCAGACATCAGCCTAAACACTGAATTATTCATAAACCGTTAATCTTCAGATTTCACTGAATATGCACAAGTATCGATAAAAAAAAAATGAGAGAATTGTACTTGCAAATTGCTCTTTATTAAAGATTTAACTTGCATGGGTTCTGTATGTTCCTTATTAGACCTCGCGAAGCTGCATAGGATTAGAAATCAGAGAGGATAATAATGTACAAAAATAGTTTCAAATGTTGATAACGCTGAACAGCAAGAAAAACATCTTATTTGTATAACTGAGCTAAAAATAAAAATGAATAACACTGCTACAATTGCAATATGCCATCTTGTAGTGCCTGGAACATATGCCGGTGTCTCTGCACCATATGCTCCCATGTCTTGCCTTCTCTAACACAGAGGAAGCTCAGCAATGCACCAATCCGTCCTCAAAAGCACGAGCACCGGCCAAAGCCTCCTATGTGGGCTGACGCTGAGCTGGGCCGCAGCTGACAGGGAGGGTCTGTGGATGGCTGGGAGGGAAGGGCTGCGTCCTGCCGGGGGGCAGCGAGTGGGGCTGCCAAGGAGCCAACACCGGGAGCATCCAAGCACACCCAGCCATAGCGGGACACAGCTGCACCACGCTGTGCCACCTGCTCAGAGGTGGGATCTGCACCCTCACCTCTGCCGCACGGAGGGCACCTGTGTGCCAAAAGCCACCCATCATCCCAGAGCTGCTGCGGTGTCCTTCTGAGGTGCTGGGCAGGGCCAGGCACGGAGCTCTGAGCAGTGGGCATCTGGCGGTGCTCAGCCTGCCCCAGCACAGCCCTCCGCCCTGGCCCTGCCCTGGTGGCTGCAGGCTCTGTCTGCAGCAGTGGAGCCGGGAGGGGCTCAGCCTCTGCCCCGCCAAGGCCCTCAGGTTGGGGTGAGGGAGGTGGCAGTGGCTCCGCCGTGCCCGGGCTTTGCAGGGCCTGCATGGTGCAACAGGTGTGAGCTCTCAGTGAATCAACAGAGAGAGAAGCACGGAGTTATGCCAGTGGAGGAGCTAAGCTTTTGCATTTTAATTATAAAACGTGTACATTTTCACAGCCTTGTTCCCAGGGTTCCTATGGTTGGGAGAGCAGCCCGCCCTGCAGGGCTGTGCTGAAGCGGGCAGGCGCTGGCAGTGGGCAAGGTTGGTGCGTTGGGACCTATGCAGGGGACACCTGGCTGGTGGAGACGGAGGAGGTCTCTGTCTTTCCAGCAGATGTGTCCTCATCGCCCAGCGGGTTCTTGCCGCAGCAGAGGGTTGTGATCATGCAGTTACGGAACTGGAAGAGAGGGGAAGCAGCGTGGTGAGGGTAGAAGGCTGCTGAGGGGCTGCCTGCATGCTGGGCCCAGAGTTGGGGGTGGAGAAAAGTGAGCCCGGTAATGCCATGGGCACTGTCCAGTAGAACTGCTGCAGCAGGAGGAACGCAGGTACAGATCCCACGTGCTGCAGTGGGAACTGCATGGAACCCTCCAGCATGTCTGCACCAGGGACACTGTCCTGGTGAAGTCTCCCTCCCAGCCCTCAGCATTGGGGGAGGCAGCCCCAGCTGCTCCGCTGGGCCAGCATGCACATTTCTCAGGTGGGTGCTTGCATCAACAAGAGCTGCACAGCGTGAAGGAGTAAACTGCACTTCACTCTCCTGCACACCAGCACGCAGTACCTGGAATCCCCTTGCGGCTCAGGGTGTGCTGGAGGTATGGGAGCTCCCCACAGCTGTTACAAAGAGAAACACTACAGAGGCAGTCAGCTGGCAGTTACCTGTTTGTTCATTACAATGTAGATCACAGGATTGTAGATGGCAGAGCTCTTGGCAAAGAATGCCGGGATGGTCATGAAGATGGGTCCGAAGTCTGAGCCCTGGTTGGTGAAGATGTAGAAAGCGACGCTGGCATAGGGAACCCAGCAGATGAGGAAGGCGATGACCATGATGATCACCATGCGGGTCACTTCCTTCTCTGCCTTCTGGGTGGTGGCAGACTCCTGCTGCTGGGCGGCAGCCTGCAGGCAGAGAGTGGGGGGGATGGAATCGGGAGGGCTTGGCCCGTGTGAGTGCAGGGCTGGGGGGCACCGCTCCCTTCTGTCACCGTATGGAGCCCGGCACAGCCCCCAGCCCCTGGGCAGCACCCACCTCCTTCACAGTGCAGACCAGATTCCCATAGCAGAAGAAGATGACGAACAGTGGGATCATGAAATGGACCACGAACATATAGATGACAAAGGATTCATTGTTGATCTCTGGCTTCAGCGTGTAGTAGTCGATCCCACATGAGCACTGCATGCCCTCAGGGATGTACCTGTGAGCACACGGGGCGGTCAGCACCAGCAGAGCTGCCCGCACCCTGTGCTCCATGCCCAGGCCCCTCCGTACCGTGACCAGCCGAACAGCGGGGGAGCTGCGCAGGCCATGGCCATGATCCAGGAGAACGCGACCCCCATGATGGCGTGGTTCTCTCCAAAGCGGAAGTTGCTCATGGGCTTACAGACCACCACGTACCGTTCCACAGCCAGGACGACGAGTGACCAGAGAGCGATTTCACCTGCACCAGGGAGAGAGGGATGGAGATACGGGGACTGAAAATGATGGGAGGACAAAGGCACGCCATTTCTGGCACGGGGAAGACCCCATCAGCAGCGAACCTCCATCCAGTGCTCAGAGATGGGACAGAACAGAAGACAAGTACCAGTGCGGTGAGGAGTCAGAAGATGCCTGCAGACCCCCAGCGGTGACCGCTGTGCTGCTGCGCCTCGGGATCCACTGCTGGATCCTGCCCTCCTCCCGCACAGCACTGCATCCACGTGCCCACGGCCCCACTCTGATCTGCAGCACTGCCTCCAGGTTCTGCTCAGGTCGTCTGTGCCTCGGGGCCCAACCCCGCCAACAGCTGCCTGCTGGCCTGGGAGGCTGTTCTCAGACACACAGCCCTAATTTAACACTGCTAATTACCAGCTGGATGGCACAGTGGAGGCAGCTTTGCTGGGCTGCACTGCACTGCACTTCACAGCAGTAACGCTCAGCCCCACAGCTCCAGAAGCCGTCAGCTCTCCTGTCAGAAAGCGAGCCAAAAGGATGTGCAAATCCAGCAGCTGCACAATCTGCTGTAGGTTACTTTTCATGGCTACACGGTTGCTCGCAGGAGATGGAACAGGTGGCTACCAAAATAAGGCTTAAAAAAAAGTGCCATTTGCTACTTTCTTCACCTCCCACCCAGTAGCACTGCAGCAGCAGCAGCAGCAGGGCCTGGCACGCACTGCCCGGCTCTCCAGGAGCAGCTGGGCATCCTCACGCCCTCTCCTGAAATCTGGGGAAATTTCTGTCAGATTTTTGAAAATTTGGAGAACTCACCGCCCAGCGTAGCAAAGAAGCCCTCGATGTAGCACCCTGTTACTCCGAAGACAAAGTACCCGTTCATCGAGGTGTACATGGTGGTCGTGAAGCCTCCAAAGACCATGAAGAGGTCGGCGACCGCCAGGTTCAGGAGAATGTAGTTTAGAGGCGTTCGGAGTTTCTTGTGCTGGATGGTGACGTACAGCGTGAGGAAGTTGACGGGGAAGCCGAGCAGGATCAGCATGAACATGTAGGCAGCCAGCGCCGAGAACTTCCACGGCTCAGCCAGGTAGTACTGGGGGTACTCGAAGGGGCTCCGCACCACCCCGGTCTTGTTGGACATGGGCACGTAGAAGTCTTGGCCTTCCGTCCCGTTCATGGCTGCGGTTTGTGGGGCGCCTCTCAGTCGCACTCAGTGTCGGGTTTTGTGAGGGGGAATCGCCCCTGCAGTTGGGCTCCACCACCGCCCAGCCTTCGCTGTCGCCCCGCAGAGAAGCGGCTGTCGGGCGTCCCTTATAAAGTGCCCCCTATGGTAAGCTCCAGGCATCGGTGTCAGCGCGATTAGGGCTAAGAGAGTTATTAACCATAATCATCCAGGGGTAATTGGCTTTTCTGGGCAGGTCTTAAGGTGACACCTGTTTCTGGCCCACACTGTCATTGTTGGAGACCATGGTTCATGGTCATACACAGGCAGGTAGCTGTACTGCTTGTGCACTGGAACTGGAGGGCGGCCCCACCTGCACACCTCACTGCCCAGCATGCCGCGCCACCGCCTGAGGGCTGAGCGCCTGCTGCCTGGGCCCAACGCACTCATTGCATGCTGCAGCCTGGGCTGGACGCCCGCGGCCTGTGCTGCCTCTGCTCCACGGAGTGCCCCGGCAGCCCATCACAGCCTGCGGTGCCCATCAGTTCAAAATGCCTCAGTTTACCCACAGAGGGATGTGGGAAATGGGACACGTTACCACCGGGCCCACAGGCAGAGAGTGCCAGAGGAAGACTGGAGAGAGTGCCAGAGAAAGACAGAGAAAGCACGCAGGATCCTTCTTGTGGTTGGGCTCGACCAAAGCAAACAGGAGTGAATTTTGTGGTTCAGAACCCCCAGGCCATGGGTTTGGACTCTGCAGCAGCTGCTGGGCTGGACGTGGTTGGTGCAGTCCCTCCATAGCAGGGGTCTGCATAGCAGGACTGCAGGGCTGTGACAGCAGCCTGTCCGTCACAGCTGCCATTACAGGGGTAGGCTGATGAAAGGCTGTGCTTAGCAGCATGGCCCTCAGCAATCCTTCTTGTACTTGCTCTCAGCCACAAAATTTGCTCTCTGTTGCAAAATTTGTCTGAGAAAGTTTGAACAACACAGTAAAACACTGATCCTGCTAGCAGGTTTCCAGTTGCATCACCTCCTCTGTTCTTGGCTTTATACATGGTTTGCATCATGGCAGCTACATCAGCAGCACCTGAAAAATAACCTCGTCCATCTGTCTTGGACAGATATCGTTCTGCCTTGATCCAGAGAAAGGTTGTGGACAAGGCACAAGTTCTGAGCTGAAGCCAACATTTGACCTCTTATTCTGGTGACAGACATCTTCAGTCTCCTTGAAACCTTGCAGAAGTGATGAATTCCATGTAGGTGGGCATTAGAGCTGCAGAGGAAGCTGCTGTTGGATCTATTTCCCTCCTTGATGTGCCCAGTGTTGTTTGGAACATTCTTCATGCCAGCCAGCAGCTGTTAGGTGTTACCTGGTTTTAACTTTTCAGAAAGAGTGGGACAGCATGAACAGCAAGGGGAACAAATCAGAGCCTACCACAAAGGATCTCTTTGCTGGACAAGGTTATTCTTTGTAGTTCACATAATTGTGATTACTCTTTCAGCTTCCAAAGCTATTTGCTCCCATCTCTTCCCTTTTTTGCATCCCCTGTTTATCACTTTTCTCACTATGCTAGTGTTATTCTCAACATCAGTACCATTCCAGTTGGCATGCCAGGACCGACCAGTGTCCCTGCAGAGGTCAGGAAAGGTCTGCTCAGCCCTTGGCAGCAGCAGGGCTCTGGCAGGACCTGAGCATCTCCACAGCAATTGCATTTCAGGCTGCACCAGGGAGCTGGGCTGACCTTTCCTTGCAGCCAAGAGCAGAGGAGAGGTATCTGAGTGCCCATACGGCACAAAGGGGGATGAACCAGGCCTGGAGCTCACAGGTAAGAGATGAGCAAGGGCTTGTGTCACCTTGGCCTTAATTAACCAGCTTCAATTCCTGCCATGTTTTTATCAGTGTTCCCTGCAGGTTAATTCAGTGCATGCAAAACAGATCAAAGGGAAAAAGCAGAAAGCTTTGTGTTCTCTTCAAAGTGAAAACCAAGCAGAGAAACCTTTCCTGTGTGCGGGGAAGATCTCACAGAAGTGCTGCTACCACTGAAAGCCCAGCTTCCCATAACCAAAGGTGGGCCTCAATTGCCCTGCACAGCCATCAAAGTCTCCTTCTGTCAGTGTGCAAATGCCACCTCCTCACACATCCTCGGCCGGTACTAAGTCCCTCCCAATTAACTTTTCATGTGTTGCCAAGGCCAGAGCAGTGCCTCTAGCTAATTGCAGCTGCAGCTGCTCATACCTGTACATGGGCACATCAGATTACAGGTTTATCTTCCCAGTGCACAAACACGCCACGTAAAGCTCTGATGCAATAAGCCCCTGCTGAGGTTAGCAGCTGCTGCTCTGAGCTTAGAGCTGACATGCGTCACCAGGGGAGCGCAGCGGTGGGAAAGGCGAGCGGTGAGTGGTGACAAGGTGGAGGTGCAGGGCAAATGGAAGAGAACAGTTGGTGAACCACCCGAAAGGGCTTCAGAGAAAGGCTTCGTGGTGGGACTTCTGCACATCCAGCGCCTTCTCATCACGAAGTCACCAGGGAGCTTCATTTGCACGAGGCATCTGGAACTGGCACATCTTTCCAATTTACGAGATGCGTGGAGCACCACAGCTTTGCCTGGAAAAGCCCGGCATGCTTTTCAAACCCAGAGCATATTCACAAAAAAATTAAAAATAAATAAATAAATGAAGCTTCCTCGTTTGATCCATTCTGCCTCTGTGTAATTACAAACCTTGTCTATTTATTTTTATAATTTTTCATTTCTGCTAGCTCTGCAAAGCCAAGTCATTTCTGAGAGAATGAGCTGAATTGCATTCTGGCTCACATATCAAACAGCACTGTTTATCAATGTCAGTCGCAACGTCTTTATTGCAAACACTGAGATACGAGTCAGAAAGCAGACAAGCACTAATTAGAACAGAATGTTTTTAAAGTGGTAAATTAGGCAAATTTGGTCAGGAACCATTGAGGGATGCAGAAACCCTACAGTACCATTAGATGGAATCACAGCACGTTGGGCTGGGAGGGACCTCGCAGCCCTCAGCCCTTCCCCTGCCATAGGCTGGCTGCCCCTCCAGCTCAGGCTGCCCAGAGCCGATCCATGGCCTCGGGCACCTCCAGGGATGGGCAGCACTGCCAGGGCCTCATGGCCTCAGCACTAAAAAACGTCTTCCCAGAAGCTAATTGAAGACCACCATCTTTTACTTCACAGCCTTTACCTTTGTCCTATCACTACGCTCCCTGACAGAGCCCCTCCCAGCTCTCCTGTAGGTCTCCGTTAGGTACTGGGAGGCCACAGTGAGGTCCCTGCAGAGTCTCCTCCAGATCTAACATCCCCAGTTCTCAGCCTGGCTCCAAAGCAGAGGTGCTCCAGCCCCTGGGCATCCTCACAGCTCCTCTGGCCCTGCTCCAACAGCTCCGTGTCCTTCTGACACTGAGGACCCCAGAGCCGAATGCAGCACTGCAGGTGGGCTTCACAGGAGCATAGATTTCAAAGCATCACTTTCCAGAGGAACTCGAGCACACACTGATATCACGTGCAAAGTGCTGCTGTTTACACAGTAGCTGTTTTACCAGCAGCCACCAATCTCAGCCAATAGCTTAACTCAATAACATGAAATATAATTTCCCAAGGCTTATAGAAGAGAGGATGTCATAACAACAAAACTTACGCTGAGGCGGGCACAATTTAAACTGGATTAAAGTCAAGAGGCCTATCACTTTTCCATTCAAACCCGGCCCAGCTGGTTGTCCACATGACTTCTCAAGCTCTTACAGAACAACGCAGAGAACATCTTCAAGAGATTCAGCTGCACAGGGCTGCTTCTGTGTACTGGGCCTGGCCAGAATGGAGTTAACATTCTTCAGAGCAGCCTTCGTGGTGCTGTGTTTTGGATCTGCAACTAAGAACAGTCTTGATAAAATGTCAGTGCTTTAGCTGTTGTTGAGCACCGCAGGCACTGTTGAGGGTTTCTGTTGTTCCCCACTTTGCTTTGCTACCCAGCAATGGGCGGAGGTGGACGAGGAGCTGGGAGGGCACGCAGCCAGGACTGCTGACCCAAGGGGAGCTCCATGCCTGACGACATCGCGCTCATCTTCCCCTGTAACCGTGACTCATTCTGAGGCCTTGTTTTCCAGGAAGCGGCTGGACATCTGCCCGCCGTGGGGAAGTAATGAATACATTTGTCATGGCTTTGCTGGCAAACACAGCTTTGCTAATGAAACTATCTTTGTGTTGACCCACAAGCTTTTCCACTTGGGCTCTCTTTTGATTCTCTCCTGTTCTGTCAAGGTGGGTGGGAAGTGAGCAAACAACTGCATGGGGGCTTAGCTGCTGCATGGGATGAAACTACTACATTTGGTTAAACAGCCAGGTCATTAAAATCCCCTCAATCTCAACACTTAGTTGGCAACAGTTAAAAAAAAAATAAAAAAAAATTGGAAGGTAGGTCCATCTCCTCCTACCTTCTTACTTTGCTTCCCATGGCTCTAGCATGAAGAAATGCTGGGAAGATGCTGATCAGAAATATTTCTTCAGCACATCACCTCTTCCAGCCAGCACGAGGGGCGATGGAGCCATGCCAGCTCAGACAGGCACGTGTGCCCACACCACCAAGGCACGCTCAGATCACATCACAGGAGCTGAAAGGATGTCAGTATTCCTGAGGTACAGAGGAGGAACTGTGGGAAAGCACTGGCTGTCTATGAGTCCTCAACTTGCTTTGATATTCCTGCCTGGCAACTTAATACTTCTCAGCATGCAAATATATTCATTTTAGCCCATTAGGTCACTGGCTTTTCTTTTATTAATGGTAAACACACTGATGTTACTAGAATCAGCAGTGTGTCAGTAGACAGATAGGGAACTTACTGCTCCTTACTTACTGTGTGGGTATCTCAGTTAACATGAAATAGAAGTTTCCATGCTCAACCTGCTATTTGGATTTTAACAAGCACGAGTTCTGCACAGGTTAAAAGAAATTTTGAGACAAACAGTGCTGAAAAATAGTCCCATTTATTTGAAGTTCTGTCAACAACAGGTACATATTAAGGACAAATTTTTAAGTTCTAACACAAGTTGGAATAAAAACAATTATGTGGGCTAATTTGAATCTAGAAACGTTCCTGTAAAAATCTGTGGCACTTCAGCTTATCTGGGAAATAGAGGACATTCACCAAAACAGACATTTCCATTAAAAAAAAAAGTTAAATTTCCTTCAACACTGTTTCACTCATGTCCGAAATAGAACAAGATGACAACAAAGTTGTTAGGAAACCTAAGAGCGCGAGAGGTGCCTTGCCAAGTCAGTTGGGAAGGCTCTCAGCTGAGGTACAAGATCACCCTTCTTCACTGGTTTGACTCATCTATTCTCCTTCGACAGAATGGACAACAGTTATGCTGGAGTACAAGAAGCTCATAGTCTTCTGTGTGAAACATCTATGAATTAGAAACAGATGGAGGGACAAGTTAGCTTCTGACTAACTCCAAGAAAATGGAATTTCAAGGGGGTTTCCTACACCTTCTGAAGCTACTATTGAACAAGAATTGTCTTTCTTGCTTCCAGTTACTTGTCAGAGCTATAACCAGAATATAGAAGCAAATATTGCACAGATCACTGCCAATGTAGTTGAAGACGCTCAAACCAATCAATTACTTTTCCAGAGGGAAGGATGAAAACTGAAGAGCATGTAACCACATGAGACTGAATTCCTACATTTCAGAAAGTCGTTCTTGAGAGGGGAAGAATCACTAGAGGGTCTGAACTGAAAGCCAACTGAGCTTACCAGGGTGACTCCCAGCTAGAGCAGATGGAATGCCAGAGAGGTAGAGCAAAAGGAGTAACTACAAATCACCATTTGCTGTTCAGCTGAGGTTTGCCCATGGAGCTCAGGCTGCTACTGCCAGTGTAGCTTTTCAACCCTTTCTTCCCAAACTCAGCTACCTCAAGCTTTTAGGAATGCAGCCATTTCTCTGAGCATCACATTGCTCATTTTGTTTTCCATTGCCTTCTGCGTCTACATCACTCAATTTACTAAATATATTTCAAAGTATGGCATATCAATTATTTCAATGTACTGACTTCTCAGGGGCGGTGGGCTTTGGGGTTTTTTGATCCTCTCAGTGAAGAGTACCTGAAAACACGACGGGCACATGGTAATGGAGGCATCGGGCAGCAGGGACCGGTAGTACTGCCATCGCAGCGGCCTGGGCCAGCGTTTAATCAGCACGTCCCTCCGACTCATCGACCGCAGCACGGCACGGTTCACAACCACAGGAACAAACTCTGAGCCGCCCTGCTGCAGGTAAGAAGGTTTACAAAGAATTACTGCTGCCAACTGCAGAGTCCTTTGAGGATTAGTAAGATCTAGTGAAATGCAAAGTGCAGCTCAGTGGAATAAGCTAAGACAGAACCGGCTGAGCCTGGCTCCAACCTCACTGCCACTGTGACCAACAGCTTCAGTGAGAGCAGCGTCCTGCCGCACCTCCAGCTTGCTCCCCCTGAATTTCTGTTACACGTTAACACAGCTCCTTGCAAATAACACTTGTGCCCAGGGGCAAGTATTAAAACCTCATAGTAATGACTGTTTTGTGGCTATCCTGCCTGACACAGAAAGAGCCAGGGAAGACACTGCACAATGGTAAAACCAAATTTCAGGAACGCTTATTTTGAGATCTTTTACGTGCTTGTTTCTCAGGGCATTTCCCAGCAGAGGAAATGTTTTGTTGTTATTTATTTATTTAAAGACAGGAGTTATCATCTCAGAAATCCCTTTCCCTCTCGTGTTCTGGGCCTCTCTCCTGGACCTTTGCTTTGTATCTCTTTTGTGGGAGTCTACATCACACATTCACTCTAGAAGAGCAATGTGCACTAAGGCAAAATTTCCTCTGGATTCCTACTGGTAGCAAGAAAGAAATGACTGCAAGATGCAGGTACAGCTCTTACCTCAAAACTCAGTTTTGCAGTAAAGGGATCATCGTCTTCAATAATAACTGCGCTGTCATTAAGCCTCAGGCTCTGTGCATCTAGGTGTATTTCTTAAGGAAGAACTACAGCTCCTCCGAGATCAGCTGTGAGCTCTATCTCACAGAATAAACAGAACATCATTCCACCAGGACTGGTGCCCTTGTTCCTCCAGAGGGTCAAAGCATTCTCAAACTGCTACACTGCCCAGACTGTTATAGAACACACTGGAGAAGGGCTTGCTCTGATTACAGTATCACTGCAAGTGCTATAGAACAGCAAAATTGACTATAAGCAAATAGGACATCAGCTCTGCTTTATTTCCTGCCTGTCTGCTTCTCACACTGCAGAAAGCACACAAAGCAACCTCTTTAAGCTACATTTCAAGCCATTCTTGTTAGGGACTGTGTTTTCTTGTGCACTGCTCTGCTCCCAGTGCCATGCAGCCCCCACAGCAACTGGGGGCTCTGGGTGCCGAAACATTACAAAACAGACTGCTATGAAGGAAGCCCACCTTGGTTTCCCTCGTGAAGGAGAAAGCAGCCTCTGAAGCAAGCTGTTACTGTAAGGAAGTAACACACTTCAGGCCCTCCCCACTCTCCACAGAAAGCAGTTACAACAGAACAGATACAGCGTGGCATTGCACTGCTAAAAAGATCAATACACACGATTAGAAGTGTTTTTGTGATGAACAAGCTTTACAAAACTATGAGGTTAAAAGACCATTCTGGTGGTTACACCAATGTAAAAAGGAAACACAGCATATCTTTTTTGTCATATGGCAGAAAAAAATACCACACACAAAAACAAACAAACAAAAACAACAACAGCCCCAATTGTTATTTCTTTTTTTCCTAAGAAAGGGACTGGAAGCAATTTTTAATCAGCAGGATACCATCACTCATCATCTCTTGCCATTTATTCCCGCTTTTATTCAATCTTGGAGCTTCAAGATCAATGAGAGATACAGCTTCTTCATCTGTGATACCATCTTCCAAATAGAACTCAACCAGATGCAGCACTTCTAAAGGGTGTGAAAACAGGGAGCATTGGATGGGCACAGTGACAGAACAGCCTCCTAAAGCACTGTGCCCTTTAACCACAATGAACATCCTTCACCTTCTGTAACAGTGCCTCCCCCACACGTTCTCATGATGAAAATAAAAACCAAAACCAACCCCCCACACTGTCAAAGGATGGCAGTGGCACTCAATCCTTCACACATTCAGGTTTCCACAACACAGCAGTGCTCTGCTGCTGCTCTCGTGCAGTGAGATGCAGCTATCCCCGGACCAGAAGCAGCCGCTCAGTCCAATCTAACGACGTTCAGAGGAAAGGTTTGTCCAAACAGCATTGCACGGGGAACAAATCCAGCACCAGCTGACCCTGTTCACTTTAACATTTACCTACTTGAAAAGCACAACAAAAACGTGACACTCCAACGCACCATAGGAAGAGGCGGAGAAGACGAAAGGCTGTCTGCAGTTAATGCAGACATTCCCTAAGTTATTTAGCAAAGGGTTGTTGGTAGAGCACCTATAGCACAAGGGCACAAGCTCCTGCAAAGACACACACATAGCACAGTGATTGCAAACAGGTCAGCACAGTCAGTACTCCTGGTTTCAACTAAACACGAGTTCCTTAGGTTTACACCATTGATACTACATCAGCCCCTGACCTGAAGAAATACTGCTGTGAAATCACATCCTTTAACATCTGAAAATGCTTTCACATTAGAAATAGCTGTCTTTGCCACTCTAACAATGAAATTTCTCCTTGTCTTTGTGGTAAGGAGCAGAATTTTGTATCAAATGCACAGTGCCAAAAAAAAAAAAGTAGAAGAGAAGGTTATTGAAGCAACTTTTTTTTTTCCTTCACAGTTTTGGTCAAATTCAAGTTCTCCAATCAATTCATCTCTCCTATTTTCAAGAGCACAGTTATTTTAGGCCATTCTTAAGACTCTGTTTCTATTATTTCAGTTGGCCAGGTACATGTTCACTTGCACAATACAACTTATTTTTAGTGACTACTCCATGAGACGTGGCTTTATAGAGCACTGCAGAAATTCAGACTTCAGTTGAAGAAGAAAAGGTGATAAAATAAGACTTGAGGAAGGAAGGTCACCCAAGGGATAGGGGGAGGAGGGAAGGAGTGCTAGGAGTTAGGACAAATGAAAGTGACCTCCAGCTGCAGAAAGACACAAAGACCATGCAGAAAAAGGCTTGACAGAATTAATAGGCAGAGAGGAAGGTAGATAAAAGAGAGGAGAGGGAGGAGAGAAGCTGCCTGCCCATAAAGAAAGAACTGGTTTTAGTTTGTTCTCGGGAACAAAAGGAAGCCTGCCCTAAAGGATAACAATAAAAGGCCTGTTTCCAGCAGAAATGAACGCTAACACAGACCTACGCATAATATGTTTCAGCCTTTGTGAATATGGCAACTCAGATATTAGTGATTAGCACGAAACTACTTACTTCGCTGTCATGGAATGGCTTGGATCGGATCGTCAGGCTGCCCAGCTCCACGGATTTCTGGAACCTAGCTGGGATCTGCAGTCCCTGTAACTTGTCGTAGGCATGACGCGCCAGTTTATACGCACCCAGAGCTTTACTTTGTTTTGCCAGGGTAAATAATGTATTACTGTAATTAAATTAAGGAACAAAAATACGTATTTAGGAAAAAATACAATGTTCTTTCTAACCATCGAAGATGTGCAAAGAGGCACATTGCTCTGCTGCACAGCAGCACCAGCTCTGTGTCGCTGCACAAGGGCCGTCTCTTTCATTAGCATGTAACAGTAGCTGCTGTTCAGAAAGCTACCAATCACAACCACAACAAGGCATGTTAGGAAAAACATTTTGAAAGAATATCTAAGTGAGGAAGTTTCTAAAAGGAAAGCAAACATCCCATCCAGAGCCACAACGGAAGCAAAACTGCCCTCCCTACGGCAGCTGCTGACCCCTTCTGTTGTCTTTTACAGATGCATTTCTGCAGTGCTCACAAAGGCCTTGTACGAGGTAAGAGATCCAGCTTTGGTGTCCCTGTTCATTACAAGGGAGTTGGACTAGACGGCCTTCAGAGGTCCTTTCCAACTCTAAGGACTCTGATTCTATGATTCTACTTCCAAAATACGTAACACGCATTCACAAAGTTGTGCAAATGTTGGGTTGAGAGACACTGCACAGCTATAACAGCCTCACGTGAGCAGAAGTGCCTGTTTTGTTCCCCCTGCGCCATCTTAGCTCAGGATCCTTGCAACAATGCTGTCAAGATTCAGCAGCAGCATCCTGTTGGGATGACTAACACTCCTTGACAAAGTCACATATCATGCTGGGTGGGTGGCTGAGGATTACATGCTAGTTGATTTGCACAGCTCTCCAAGACTATAAAGAAAAAAAAAAGGTAGTGCAGTTAAAAACAATGGTTTGAAGGTGCTGATTATTTCCTTAGGGGCACAAGTCGATTTCCATTAGCTATAACCCACAGCTGAAACTGAGCACAGCCTAAAGTAGATCTCTGCACTGTGGCTCAACATCAATTACTCCTTTCGTGTACCTCGGCCTCTAGATTCTGTGCAGTGTTGGAAGGATACATTTTTGAGATCCCCAAGGGAGTCTCCTTTGTTAAGCTGTGAAGCAGAAACCTGGAAATATTGAAGAGTGTTTCAGGCAAGTGGAAACTGAAAGGCTCCTCCTGTGGAATTAAAAATAGAGACATTTCTAAGACAATTCATGTCACTACACATCACAACACTAGGCATCCCAAGTATTGTCCTTCCTTCATGCAGCTGCAAAAAGAAGATTCTGTCCATGCTGACAGAACATACCAAACAGATTTCGCATGTTTAACACCAAAGTTCATGCCTGTTACATGCAGAAAAAGACAGAAATGGATCCATGCAGGTAAAACAGAATCCTTAGCAGGCTATTTAAAAAGCAGGGCATGAACAGTGTGCAGCCTCCACTACTGAAATAGTCTGAGTAGCAGAGACCTCAGGTACAGAGATTCTTGTTTTGGGCAAGGGCATGGATCAGAGGATTCTCGTATGCTCCACAGAAGATATTTTCACCAACAAGCATTACCATCATTGCTGGGAGCAGCAGGAGCTCCCCACTCAAGATTGCACGTCTTTTGGAGTAGTTTACATATATCACCACTGGAAAGAGGTAACGTGCTGTGAGAATCTCCCAATGAGGGTGTGCCTGCTCTGTAACCTGCCTGCCCCGATTAAAGGAAGAACCCCCTGTAGCCGTAAAGCACTTGACATCCGGGGTGCTGGAACCAAACCAACACAGTCAGCAAAGCAAGTACTGGGGATGGAGAGTCAGCCATGTCATATTCTCTGTGCACACACTGAGACAAACACACATCTGCTAAAATGGCATTGCACTTTTGAAGAGCTACGACAAGTTCTTGTACAGTACTACAGAAAGCAGAGAAACGCTGCTATACAGTATCAGTAATCCACCCTCTATTTAATTGTGTGAAGTCACTAAATGTTTGCTTATCTCTGGACTTCTGAAAGAAAACCATTCAGGAATCACACACGCACAACTTCTAAAATACATATCTTACAGTATATCTTTGAATATAGTGATAGACGTGGTACACTTCGGCCAATTGCTGGAAGTGATGAAACTTCTGCAACATTTCAGTCTTCTGATCTTCATTCTCTGTGGGGGGGAAAAGCATTAGAAATCAGCCCCAGTAAACCTTTGAGACTCAGTGAGAAGAAAGCAGTGTACTATGATACTCCCAAAAGAAATGCACACCAGTCCAAGTGTCTCCCATCTACCTATGCAAAACACAAGTTATACAGACTTGCTATTTTGGGGAGCAAGTTTCTACTCCAAACAAAAAGCACGCTGAAATACAAGTAGCAATGACTTTAACACAGCTAGAGGCTACATGTTAGGTAAAGGGAGAAAAGAGCAGCCGTGCATCACTGGAAAGCTTATTCATACCTTCAGAATTTACAAATAAAATGAGTTTTGAAATGTTTCACAGATATTAAATACACTACTAAAAAAATTGGAACAATTTGCATCTCCACACAATACCTGAGAGGCAACATATCAGCACTCTCGGATGAACTAATAAAAAGGCACTGAGCAAAACGCAGTACTACCAACCTTTGTATTCATTACCAAGCTGGTTCTTCTAAGCACAACTCTGCCTCTCTCCCAGAGAAATACAGATTTCTTTCAGAAGACAACATGATAGCTCATGAACAACCAGATTTGTATTTGTTGGCAGAAACAATCTGTAAAGCATCTCCCCTACCTACAGTCAGGTAGTGGGCAGATCTTACGCTCCAGAACCACCTTTCAGTTACCAGTACTTGGACTCTCCAATCACTTCTCTGGCTGCAGCGCGTTGAGGGAAGCTACACGAGGGCACAGGCTCCCAGAAGGCACTATTTTGATTCCAGCCAGATTTCAAAACAAGGCCTACACATGCCGATGTTGTTGTTTTGCTCATCTGTTTTACATAAGTGCATGGGAAAACCAGGAGACTACAAAAATAGCACAAGCCAAAACTATGCACAGCATAAAAGAAAAAAAACAGTGAAGGAGCTGCAGCAATGCTATCACAACTCAGCAATTGTCTGTCTACATGCACAAGAAGGTAGAAAGAAATAAAAGCCTTTCAGTTACTTACCTTGGGCTATATCTAAACACTGCATGGAAAGCATCCAATAATAATAGGCTGCGTCGTTAAATCGGCTTTCAACCACAGCATTGTGCGTTAGCTGCTCCAGCACTCTCACAGCTTCTCTCTGCCTGCCAGCCTTGTGGAATGCTACAAAGACAAAACAAAGAGGATTTTACAGTGTGATTATATCAATTAGCTGAAATTAATGTTTTTAAATTAAGAGCGGTCTATTCAGCCAATATCAAATCATCTATTCAGGGCAGGATGAGGGGGATTATACACTGGTATTTTTCTACTTGAAAGCAGCAACGCTAATGGAACATGAGATGCAGTTGTAGGTGTTCTGCGCTTTTGCACTGTCCTGGGAGCTCCTGAGCTGCTATATTTTGTACACCTCAGGTGTTTTTGTTGTTCTTTTTTAATATAGAAAAGAGTAAAAGCACAACAATCATTATATCTGTATACAAGCAATTGCAATCTCTAAACACTGCAGATCACAGCCGCATTTAAAACTACACAAAGTTAAAATTAGTTCTAGTCAGTAACGCCGAATGTTTTAGAAGATTATACTATTTATTATACCCTCCTAGCACTCATTAACAGCTTCTCTCAGCGAACCTCAGAAGCCGGTATAAAGTTAGATTCAGACTTCTCACTTGGTATAAACGCATTTGGCAAACACTGCCTTCATACAGGGCAATAAAGGAACAAAATAAAGATAACACAACTGCCTCTTGACTTAAGCCAGTTCCGACAAAACCCTTTCTCACATCCCCACGCAGAGACCTCCTGCTCGCCCAACCTCGTGGGATCTGTGTCAGCCAGGACACGACAGCACGGCGCTGTGTGGAACACGCTGGGAGCAACACACGAGCAGCCGCCGATGTGTGTGCGAACCGCTCAGCTGCCAAAGGCTCAGAGACACGCAGCCCAGCCCTGCGTGCAGGCAGCTCACGGCTGGCATCTCGCTAGCTTGGCCCTGGAAGCAAATGCAGTTACACCCTTAGAGCCTAGCTGGCTCTGGAAACAGCAGATGCAAAAGTCACAAGGAGCTGCACCTGAGTAAAGCAACTACTGAAAACACACCGGCTCCACATGGAGCTTGCTTCAATCTCTCCTTATCCCTGGCACAGCTTACAAGTAAAATTCTAAAGCCTGTCCACATGGTAGAAGCTTGACAGTTCTCTTTAAGTAATTTTATAAGCCCAACAACATCCATGAAAACTGCAAATGTTACTTATACAAAGTGAATGTTACCTGGATATAAGGAAAATCTGTTATTTCCACTCCAGTTTGTGAGGTTCTGGGATAAAAGCATTAACAAAACACAGTTCTGTTTTTAAGCCAAAGCCATGCTCAATTATGTAATGACATTGAAAACCTGTATTTGCATGCCATCATTTCTATCACACTTTGCAGTTAAAAAAGGAGACCTCCAGCTACTTTATTTTTAAGACAGGTGTGAAGGTATTGATTGCACTTGTTTTTGAAACCACAGATAAAAAATTCTCCAGGGCAAAGACAGCATATTCTGCATAGGAAAAGTACAGAGGACATTTTGAGTACTGCATCAGGAAGTCTTACCTTTTTGGGCTTCTTCAAATCTATCATTCTCTGCTAGCCACTGAGCATAAGGGACATAGACCTCATCTTTGAATTCAGGATGCTTTTCACTCAAAGCAAATGCCTGAAGCACATAACAAAGTCAATTTTAGAATACTGCATGGTTTAAACAATTAAAGGGCTTAAAATATTTCATACAATCAATCCTTCAGCTCTAAGTAAATTCACTATAAAAATACACAGAATAAAGACTGTAATCCACCTTTTCTCCAGTATGAAACTAATGTATTTTAAAACAAAAAACAACCAACAGCAAAAGGAAAGCTATGCGTGGTAACAGTGTGGGTTACAGACTACTGAAACTTGAATGTGTGCATACTGAGGGAATGTGGCAGAGCTCACAGCAGAAGACAAAAATATTTCCATTTGTACTGAATATATATTCTGAGGAGATTGGAGCAACTCTATAAATGCAGTTTAGATTTGCTTCCCGCATTCCCTAATGGATCAATAAATGACTAAGCCTACAGTTTTCCAAAGCACCCATACAATCTAGGGGGCAAGCAGGTTGTCAGTTCTAGAAGCACTGTGAAAATCCTTCCTTAAGAAGCCATACCTATCAAACCTCAATTTGAAGAAAGAAGAGCAGAATTAACAGCGACCCCAACTTTGAGGTATGCGTAGTGACAGGCTTACGTTTCCAAGGAAATCCCAGAGAAGCCTGCACAACTTCACCCGACAGTAAATCCAGTTCATGAAGTGGTGTCCCAGCAACAGAGCAGATATTCACCAGGTCTAGATTACACCTGTGAGATGCTCACTCACACACAACTCGGAACAATACTCCAATGCAGAACTTCCCTCAATACAATTACTATTCCTTCCTTCTCACAGGTGAGAAGCATTCTGTGGATTTGCGTAGGAAATGGGCAGCTACCCATAGGGAGGCAAAACAGAGTGCTGGGAAGCAAGGCCAGGGAACACAGCCACAACACTTGAGAAAAGAAAGAAAACCCACCGAGCAAAACAAGCAAACAAAACAAAGCCACCCATTAAACGCTCAGAGAACAAGGAAACAATACTACAAAATTAACTGTGCACTCTGAAGCACAGTCTGCAGAAGCTGCCTCCTCCTCGTCTCTCCCTTCACTGCAGTGGACAAAGCAGTGCCCTTTGCCCCTCTTGCAGCCAGGGCCAACAGCAGCAGCTTTAAGCACAGGAACAGAAGGCGTGCTTACCTCTTCCCAGTGGTGCGTCTCCACGTGGAGAGAGACCAACGCTTTCAGGTCACCAACCTTCATGTAGGTTTCTGCTGCATAGCCGGGGTTATTGAGCTTCTTAAAATAGAAGGCACATTTTGACAGAGGCTCACGCTCAGCTTTATCCAGTTTCCGAGCAATTTCTATTAACCTAGATGCAGCAACAAAAGCCGGGTGTTTCAGGTTCAGCCCTACCACTTTACCTTTTGCTTAACATTGTAATGACCTCACTTTCAATCAGGGATTTTTTAATACCATAGTAGAAGTACCAGCAACACGCTGTTGAAACAGTGGTCAGCAAACATTCAACATTAGTTTTTTCTTTTACAAACTCGAGAGCTGTTTCTGCAATCCCTACTCATGGGTGCAATTCCACACTGCAGCAAACCATCTCCAGCGGAAGCAGCGGATCCCACATGACTAAGTCGCACAGGACACGCTTCCCTAAGCCTGACCTAAAAAAAGAGCCATCATAAACATTACTCCACTTGCCACCCAGGAAAAACGAGGCAAGGGAATGCTGAGTCACCTGCCCAAGCTCTTATTTCGACTCAGCAGAAGACCCAAAGCAGGAACTGCTGTAAATCAAGGAGAATTTGACTAGGACCTGCGTAGCCTAAGAATTTACTTCCTGCAATCCTGCACTCCAGTTGTCTTCCCTACCCGCTAGTTTGTTATCTCTTGCAGTTTAAAACAACAGAAATGGGCTACCACACACAAGCACTGCTGTGATGATTGCTGTGAAAACCTTAAGGCATGCATATTTCAGAAGACAGTCTCATAATAGAGATTAACCCATTCATATTTCACTGTTGTAATGTCTCCACACCCTAAACATATGCAATTTCAAAAACATTTTAAATTGCAGGTGTGCTTCAAATAGAGCTTATGCTCTACTTGATATAAACAAAGGTGCACATCAAACAGGTTTTGTCTACTGGAAAAGTTATGCAGAATTCAATTACACTGAATTGCAAGATTCTAGTATATTGAGACGAAGCTGTAACCCACATATCGACCCAGCCGTGGTCCCCACTGATTTCTATGGCCTTCATGTGCTCGCCTGCAGAAAGGTACATCTCCACAGCTGCTTTTGGCTCATTAATGTTCTTGGCCCAATCTGCTTGTTTTTTTATAAGCATCTTTGTGTCTTTGGGGTCTCCGGATCGGAGAAAATCCTGGAATAGCACAATACAAAAATGTTTGCATTACTTTCTGGTCACGGACATCTTTACATTTCATTCTAAAACACATAAGGGTTTTTCTGATGAATATCATTATGCTTCCTAAGGAAAGACATGGTGCACACGTGCAACAGAAACCAGTGCCGCCTTCGGCAGCCGATCGTCGGCCCAGTGCTGCGTAGGTAACAGTGGTACATTCCCATCTACATAGTTAATTAAAATAAAAGTGGGAGGTTCTGGAAAGGCCAGGAGATGGATGGCACAGATGGCTCTGAGATAATCAGCAGCTTTCCAGTAAATCAGGCAGGGAGGCATCTGTCTGGTGCTCCTGTGTAAGTGGGTACAGCCACGACTTCTGCAAGCCACCCAGGTACACACCTTTCTAAAACAAAACAGTGCTGCTCTGAAAACTGGTAATGTAACAATGCCAGGTGTCTTCTGCACGTCAAGAAGGTGCTGTTTGTTTTGTTCTCAAAGATGACCCAACTCTGTGCTTAGGTAAGAATAGTACACCTATTAGTCTACCTAATCACATAAGCATCAGCACAGCCATCCAGTTACAAATCAATAAAGGACAAAATCCCATTCTCTTCAAGTACCCTTGATAACTATATTACAGTATGTCAAACAGGTCACTTTGTAAGGAGAAATGACAGATGCTCAGAAGAGTGACTCTGAGCTTGGAATTCTGCACAGTGATGCAGACCGTGGCTCTGGATGCTGTGAAGATGGCCATTTTGGAAGTACTGTTAATAGTTCAGCTTCTCCCCATGTGTCACACAGCAGGAAAAAAAAAATGCACTTCAAAATTGGAAGCTCAACTAAGGGCAGATTTGGCTGTTAAGAAACAGGCTACCATCCTTTAAAACAGCTTTTTTACCAACTGAAAAATTAGAACAGCGGCAGAATGGAAAGGTGAGAAGAAAAATATCTTATCCTCAGTGTTTCTATTAGATTCTGATTGAGATTTAAGAAAATAAATTAAAAACATCTCAGAAACCACACTGACAGCACAGTTCCACTACCATTATTCTCCACTTTCCCAGACGCTGCCAGTCACCAGGCACAGAACTACAGCCAAATGTCAGTTCTCAAATGACCTCCATGCAGGATTCATTTCTAGCAGCAGCTCCTGCAGCACGGCTGTGATTCAGGTGAATAACTACACAGGTGGAGGGATCATCTTTGAATACAAAAGCTGAAGCCAAAGAATCAAGCCAAACAATTTGTGACAAAGCCTGATTTCCAGCTTATGTCCTAAAACTAAATTTGACGTCAGAAGTTCATCTTCGTGGAGTATAAAGAGGTTCCCTGTGAGTTTCTGGTGCTGTGATAAAGAACCTGTGACCAACCTATGCACCAAAAGGCTTCCTGACCTCTGCCTTCAGTCTGGGCTCCCTAGGTGGAACTGATCAAGGCCAACCTCAGGCACAACAAATCAGACTCTGAAGGGGGTCCTTTGCTTAATTTTGGCAGCACTGACCCCCACTTCCCTCCACTCCACACACATCTATCTTTCCTTGCAAAAAATTCCTGGCAAGCATGGGAGGTTCCCATGTTCTTCCATGTACCCTGCATCCCTGCACAAGCAGCTTCCCTCGCATGGTAATCAACATCTTCAATTTCCTCTGCACAGTTACTCTCAAGGACAGGAGGTACAAGATCTTTTGCTGTCTACTGAAGATAGACACAACCACTGCCAAGAATTAAAAGATTCTTATGAAGATTTGTGGGAAAAATTTCATCCCTGAATTACTTTATGTTTAAGAGGAGCCAAAACACTGAAGCTGACAAGGACTCCTTAGCCAAAAATAGTGAAAGCCAGTCTTATATTAGCAAAATTTACACAGGAAACCCTTGGAAAAAAAAGATCTCTGCAGCACCGTTCATGGGATCTATGCTAGAACAGTTTATACGCATGTCATGGTGAAGTCCTTGTCTGCACTGGGCAGAGTGAGGCTCTGACAAGTGACAAACAGCACTCAGCGCTTATGCAGCCCCAGGGCTCCTCACCAGAAAATGCCGTGGAAGACCTGAAAGCTAAATGACACTTTCTTATCACCATATAAAAGCACTGCATGTAACAACAGTATTCAATTTATTTCTTTGTGAAAGCAGAAAAATGCAAAGACAGACTGAATCTTCAGAAGCAAGTTCTCTAATATACCGGGTTAATATGTTAGGTACTGTGGCAAATACATTAATATAGAACTCAAACACTTGTTTAAATTCAAATTATGAAAGGAAAATACTTTTGTTATAATACAGAAGTGAATTAAACACCTGGTGTATTCACTTCCACTTCAGGAGACAAAAAAGGGACTCTTCTGTAAGACGATGGGAAAGAAACTGTCATGGAAACAGAAAAATTAGCTTAGGAAAACTCACTGAAAAGCCACGAGTTACACAGAACACAGCTGCTGCCTCAGCAATGGACTCTGAAGAAAACTGTTACCAATGCACATGGCATGAAAGGTCTGTGTTATGCCCACAGATGAGCCAAATGAACTTCAGACAATTAAGCTGGAATTTCAAACCAGCTTTTCATCCTGTCTTTTTATAGGATCACGCTTTCAAGACACTTGCAGGTACAGCAGTATTTCTGCATATAATATTCAGTTGCAAACTGTTACCTTGGCGTAGTCAAACATGCGCAAGTCCGAGTACATGTCCAGGGCTAGGCTTTCATGCCCACTCTTTTTGTACAGCTTTGCTGCCTCATGGAACTTTCCTTGGTAGGCATAAACATCTGCCAGGAACAACTCAGTGAGGTTCTCCCCGTGCTTCTTCCGCTCCTGGGGAGAAAAAGATTAAAAAAAAGAGGGGAGAACATATTCCAGATGAGCAGTGAGAAATGGCCATCAGAGCTGAATCCCAAGCTCCGAGCTAAGCTGTTACTAAAACCTGCAGCAGGATATGGTAATGATGCTTCTCCCACATTTTAGTGAATTTATAATTAAAGGATTAAACCTTCTAATTAAAATTAGGAAGAGCAAAATCAAGTGTCACAATACAAACCAAACTGATGAAAAATCATTGCTCTCGATTTCATATAGGAAAATGAACACACACTATCATTATACTGTGATATTAAAAAAAAAAAAAGCTCCTGATAGGTTCCTTATTTTCTCTTACAGAGACTCACTAGCACACAATTCGGCTGAATTAACAGTATGTGCAGGTGGGGAGCAAAACAAACATGAAAACAATTGCTAGCAACAAGCATTCACAGAGTACATTAACGTGCCTCTGAATCAGAATTAGTGCCACCACATCTCCACCCACAGCAGCTCATGGCTGGAGGCACAGTCAGCACAGCACTGCACACAGCACTGCACACCGAAACCCTTGGCGTGGATCGGACAGGAGCAATGCCACACACACGTGTGTTTGCTCTACCCTCTGTTGTAGAAATGCATTACTGTTCTCCTTTGTAAGAAGGCATTATCCTTAGCAGACCATTCTATATGAAAATAAATAGCTATGAACTAAATTTGAAGGAAACTGCACTTAAGAGGCAAAAGCATTCCACATCTATGCAAACTCAGTTCTCTGCTGCCAAGAGTTCAGTTCTCTGCAAGCCGTCGCAGCTTCTGGTCACAGCTAACAACTGGGCTGCTGTTGAAAGGTTCCCTTCAAAAACTTTGTTAAAATATTTTCAGAGCGATCACTACTCCATTTTTGAATGAGTTCACAGAATTTTGTCAGGTATGGAGGCCTGGCAGCGAGGTTTCCTACTGTCATCCCTTAGAAAGAAATATGTCATTATGGAGAGAAAACCAGAACTGCCACTTAGTTACACCTTTAGAAGCTCTAAAGGGAATCCAATATCTGACAAGCAAGAGTAGGCAGTGATGGAGAACTGCCTCTTCAGAAGACGTATTTTCAAGTCTACAAGAACCTTAATTAAACAGACGATAACATGATAGTTCCACCACGTTCTCATCTGATGCAGATCTGGAGAAGCATGTGTAGAAAAGGAACTCTACTAACAGGAAGAAAAAAAAAAAGGGAGCCAGGGGCATCCCTGACACAGAACTTTGCCCCATGTGTGACCCCAAGAGAAGTTCACTGCCGTCAGCAGGGGGCTGGCATTCTGACAGAACCAGGACAGCTCTGCAAAAATGGAAGGTGAGGAATGGATTCTTCAGAGAAGGTGTAAATCTAATTACCAACAGAAAGAGGAATTCTCTTTATAACATCCCGACGTAGATCTTGAGCCATCATCAAGTGGTCTTTGCAAAAGGACAAGAAGTGATGGCACGTCCTTCAATGCGCCCATGACAGATCGCTATTGTCTAGTGGAATTCTATCAAGAAGTGTGAAGAGAGTGAGAAGTCCCGATCAGAGCAGAGCACAGAAGTAAGGGATCCTAAATTCTATTCCCAGTTGTCACAGACTTGTCATGAGACCTTGAGCTTGTCATTTTATTTCTCTGGGCCTGTTTCTGGCTCTGCAAGGAGGAGATAATAGTAATTACCTACCTCCAGGGGGTAAGGAAGAGCTTAATTAACTCATGTTTATGAAGTACTCCATACTAAACTCCATTAGCATAGTAGCATTCTACCAATTATTAATTGAATATTGAATGATTTTCTAGTTTTCTTGAAAGTTTTTAAGTTCTCCCACCGCCCCGTGCCCCACATCTGCACGTCCTGCAGTAAGCTGCAGCTATGCGACCAGAGCTCAGGCTTCTGCTCACTGGGACTCCTCATCCAAACACAGCCAGCAGTCAGCAGCACTAACAGAACAGACGTCTCTGCAGAACAGAGAGTACTTCTTTCAGCACAATGCATCTTCTCACACTACCCCTAATATTCTCTTACCTCAATGCTGCTGATCAACTCTAAATATCTAAGGTCTCGTATTCTGGTAAACGCCTATGAAAAGAAAAAGAAGAAAAGGAATTAACTAAATTGGAAAGCCAGGAAATCAACACATACATGAAGCTGTTTTCACACAAGTAGAACAGACTGAAATCTGCTGGTTTTTGTGTTGGTGCAGTCCCTAACCTGATGGGCTCTCACTGCAACCGGGGCCCCTCAGGCGTTACAATAAAGACAAGGGTCCGACCCAAGCAGCTGATCACCAAAACCAAACAGCAGTGCTGGGCACCACCACGTACACGTCGGTCCTTCAAGAAAAGCAAAATGCCTCTAACAGTACTAACAGTGCTATTCTGGCTATTTTACAGCTTTCCTAATCAATGTGAGGCACGACGTGCACAAATCTACAGACTGCTACAAGGCGTAGCACAGAACTGCGCGGACTGCTGAAGCAGGCTGTGTGTGATTCTAGTTTTTATACCATTCTGAAAATTCAGTCTAGAAGCAGCCCATGGAGAAGAAAGCAAATCAAAAGATGATACAGTGAGACGGTGTAATGTCTTTTGCAAATGGAGATGAATGTGCAGCCAAAGTCCCAACGGCAAAGTCACGTGCGAGTTACAGCAGCTTAGCACTTATTCCTGTCAGGCATCAAAAAATGGAAATTTAACTCCCCAAACCACGTGGTTCAGACTCCTAACCAAATTTGTGCTTAAGAGGACATAGAATATTCTGCTTACACCAGATCGGACTAGAAACTGTGAGAGCCTTTAATGTCAAGAAGCTGCTTTTGTTCATATTAATCCGCTCTAATTCTAAGAGGGCACTGCTTTAAAATTCCAAGGAGGCACTAAAAACTTCTTTTTAAGAACATCTATTTGCATAAAATGATCTATGAAACTGAAATTATTGCCAGTTTCCTTGCCTCCACTTTGGAAAAAAGAAAAATAAGGCATGTCACATCCTAAAAAAATTGATGTTATTAAAAGATGCCTATCATTACAGGCCATTCCCTGCCTATTTTTAGAATGTTTTGTCTTTCATACAATATTTATGACATTGAACTCAGTTTGCCCCCTCTTATTTGAGAAAAGATGCTGAAAGAAAATGGGGAAGTATTTTAAACCAGAGAAAAATGTGTTCTTCAGTATATGCACACCTATAGTCTGCCCTTAAAAACAAGGGGCTCCAGGTAGAAGGTGATGAAAAAGACAACGCGTCATCACTGTTGTCTTCAAAGAAAGCCAACGCACAGCTAACAGTCAGTACGAGATCTACACACTGAAGCTAAGGTTATCTTCAACACTGCGTTGGTGGGAAAAACAAAGAGGGCAGACTTGTAGCACCAGGGAAGGGGAGGGGGAAATTCAGCTCAGAAATTCTTAGCTGCCACCTGGTGGTGAGCAGCACCGCTCAAAACCCCTCTTCCTCAAATTCCCAACTCGTTTTTCAGCAGATGAAAGAAACCTCCTCCTCATATTAAACGCTCTGATTTAGAACACGGCGTTTACCTAGAAACAGAAATCGGATTCCTTTTTTAAAATGGCATCTCAAGACCTCGTTGTGTGCATCGCTGAGCGAGAGTTTCATACGCACCTAAGAGAGCAACTCAGAGACACCGCTCACTACCAGCAATTACTACCCAGCAATTACTACCCCAGCAATTACTACCTGCTTTACCTTTTTAGCCGTTTCAAACTCCAGCCCTTCCAGGGCTTCCATGGCCAGTTCTCTCCAGTCAGCATCAGTTACTCCCAAACACGCGATCTGATACGCTTCCTTAAACATTTTCCGTTCCAGATATTGATACATGGGTGCAGACTGAGGATTTCCATCAGAAAATGTGTGTTAGAAAGCATAATACTTAGTACAATTCTCTGGATACAGCAAGAAAAAATTACGTTCCAATTGCAATTGATACAAACTCCCCAGAGAACAAACATGTTTTTGTACAACACACACAACAACATTCTGGGGCAATTACCATTGCATCTTCAGACCAGTTTGGTTAATTATATTCTAAACTCACCCATCTTGCAATCTCCAGCTCCTAGCATTTTAGAAAGCAGTTAATGAATGCTTCTGATTCCTCAGAGTGCTGAACATGCTAGATACAATGTAGGACGAGTTGTTTTTTTTTAAAAAAAACAACATAATCAATCTATGAAGTCAGCATAAAGGTGGGGTAGTTTGTCCTCAAAGGCTGCAGCAGTCCAGGATGAAGCATCCCTGGAAACACTCCAACACAACAGCAGAGGTGCCATGAGCAAGTGGCAAACTCGTGACAAAGGTGTTCTAACAGGAGCGACCCTGAAGCCCAGAGACACTGCCCACTCTTACTGACCTGCTCAAACAAGGAGTTCAGGAGGGAAACTGATGGCTGCAGGCTGACACAGACAGAACAGGATTCAGGATCGGCAGCTACACTTCAAACCCTTTCCATGAGCAGAGAGCACTGCTGCTTGCTTAACTCTGCGTTTGCAGCCACAAGAAGCACCCATATTGACCTCTGCTACCTTTATCAACTTATCTGAAAGCTGTGTATCTTTGGTACTCTCTCCCACCAAAAGTATAGTTTTGAACAACCTGCCTCTGAAACACTGCACAACAATGTTGAGGCCTGTTAGTGCCCTGCAGCATGCTGAACACAGAATACAACAGCACACTGGGAGATCCGGCAGCTACCAACCATGCCGGACAGTGCAGATCACAACGAAGGGATCAGCACAGTTCTGAGGTGGGTCTAACAGAGCTACCATCCATTAATTCAACAAAAGCACACAGTCCTTTGCCTTCATCCATTCTGAATTTCAAATCCTGCCACGTTTTTGTGCAGAAATAAGTCAGAAGCTGGTTCGTTGGTTTTTTTTTTCTTTTTCTTGTTTGTTTGTCTCTTGGACTGCTTCATACTGTCCCGTTGTTTCCTGCAGCACAGCATTCTGTAGATGGCATTTTCTATCTCTGAATTTCGGATATAAAAACTGCACATGCACAAGGCACAGCTTAAGTATTGCCTAAACACACCTAGACAGAGCAGGGCTTGGCATACACATAGGAACATGAAATGAGATCCTGAAGAATGGTACACATAGAGCCTGCAGTACAAATACAGGAAGAGGTGTAAATGCAAAAGCTAAGATGAACAGAAGTGCATTTGCAATTAGAAAAAGTAGAAACAACTGCAAAAAGGAAGTGAGATTCATTAACGCCAAACAAAATGAAATAGATTGTGCGTTATGTCTTAAGTAGTGACAAAGAAGGTTAAGAATTGTGACTGTTTTGGTACCAGAATACTGGAAAATTTCAGAGCTTCTTCACATCTTAAGCATTCACGTTTAAGAAATGTAAAGCAACACTTTATGAGATTAAAGGATTACCTGCGGAACTTCAACAGCTGACATAGAAAAAACGTGAAGACAGAAGATCTTGGAGCCGTTGTATCCCACAACAAAGCCTTGAAGTTTTTGCTGATGGACAGGGAAATTACCAGCTTTGATATTGAGGTAACCCCCTCCAGAAAAGCAAAGCATATCCTCACACTGAGTATTCCAAGCCACGCTATTAGCATTGGGTTCCTAATGAGCAAAATAATGGATGATTACCACAGATACAGCCACATACTCTTTCCTAAGAAACGTGCATCCTTCAGTTTGAACATCTGACCTACTGTAGCCAGGGAATACATGATGGAAAGAAAGGAGTTCAGGCTTGATGTTAATCTCTGTGCTAAAGGTAAAATGCTCAATAACATTAATACTGCAAAGAGAAGCAGGACAGAGCTCTAAGTTAACCCAAAGTGGTCACAGGTTCAGGCGCCCTTTATTCAGCTGTTGCCTAGAAGTAGTTTTGATGGAAAAACAGATCAACCCTACAAAACGGGACCGGTGCTTTAAATAAGTTCGATGAATTTCTGTGTCAGCATTTCGGTGAGATCTGCACTCTTGGTCTCCTCCTGCCCGTGCCATTGTGTGTCTGTCCCTGGGCCAGAGGCAGAGAGAAACTCAATCTCACCTGGAACAACAGCTCTTTGGTATGAATATCATACACCAGGCAGGTGTCGTTCTCATCAACCACTGCCAGCTTGTTGCGGGACGCGCTCATATCCAGACAGCGCACAGCTGTGGATTGTTTCAGCAGGACGATGGCAAAGACATTATCAACAAATATCTTCAGAATCTAGGTAGATTCGAAACCAAAGTCAGTCCAAGTTTTCATTCCTCCAGCTAGAAACTGCAGTGTGCATAAATGCTAAGGCTGCATAAAGCATGCACTGGTTGATCTTTTTTCAGAGAAATGGTGCATTAAAATTAGAAAAATGCTCTGAGGTACCTTGAAAATCAAGACTTGTTTCCACAACATAGTCTAGCTGACAAGCCCACACAAACACAACATACAGTACGTATCTTGAATTTTGTAATGCTCCTCTCAAACAATTATGTTAATATACAACTACAAGGATGAATATCTGATACATGAAGGACCTCAAATTCCTTTCCAGTTCCATTCACGGAATCAATACTTATGGGCTCCACTGTGCTGTTTTCAGCGTACACACACACACAGCCACCCCTCCCAAAGACAAACCTTCCATCACTAAGACTTCCATTTTTGTCAGCAATGTATGGTCTTCAAAATCCAGCAGGTTTGTATGAATTTTGTAACCAGAGAATGAGAAATACAGAAGTGGTTCATTTTTAAACAGAAAATGAGATTCTGTCCAATAAAATTTTAGGTTATGAAGGAATATGCTGCTCCTGAGGTCCCCCCAGAGAACGAAACAGTGTTTATTTGCAGCAGAAAGACACGTGCCAGGCATTTTGCATTACCTGCCCGTTCTTTAGACCAACCAAGAGGCCTTCTCTCCCCGGGGGTCCTCCAATTACTTTGATGTAACGGATAAGAGACTCCATCAGCCACTCTCGTTCTTTAACACCACTAAATGAGAGGCACTGCAACCTTTTCTCCTAAATACAACAACATACAAAATACCGTATGGATGGAAAGAAAAAACCTTTGTGCCTCCAGTGTTTTATATTTATATCTATATTAGCGCGTGTGCCTGTTATACACTGAGTGTCAGAATGTCAGTCAGGTTAACAGGATGAATTCTTTAAGGCTCTTCAGTCCTACGACAAAACAAACAAACAAAAAGCAAAACCAAAAAGCCAACAAACCATCTTTCCTAACAGCTCACCCGCCCAAACATCTCCCTTGGTGCTTCAGCGCTCCAGAGGCTTTCAGTAGCACAGGGCCAGCTGTGGCATACAGCAGCTATTACTTCGTACAACAGCACTGCACGTGGTGCTGCCCAGCAGTACAGTCCACTGCAGATTTTCCCCAAGGTATCAACTTTTTGCACCAGCTATTTGGAAAGCTATCTTCAAGTCCGAATGTACCCATTTCAAGGCACATACCTGGCATAAAATAATGTGATCTGAGCATACAACCAGCAAGTTGCATTCAAATTTCTTTACTATCTTTTCCTTCACACGATAATACATGTCTGAGGAATCATCCGAATACAGCTCATAAATCAGGATCTTCTCTGGCATTTGGATGGCTAATCTGTTCTTGTAGATGGCGATTTTCTTCACCAGCTCTCTGCCTTTTATTCTAACTAGAGAGAAAAAATAAAACACCGTGTAGGCTGACAGGAAAATAACAGATCAAAAAAAGTCAGAGAAACAGTGCTCAGTTGGAACTGAATCTTTCCGAAGCCTCTAACTTTGAGAGCAGATTGCAGCTAGGGTATGTTTCTTTCTGCAGCTATTAATCTTCTACCTGTGTCACAATTTATCAACCTCCACTGTTTTTGCAACAGCACATTCCAGAACAGCACCCTGATCCCCTGCCATGAAAAGCCTCTGAATACAAAGAAAGAAAAAATCAGTACAATCCATGGAGGCTGCAAGAAGAAAACAGTTGCTAGATGTGATGTACAATTTTCTTTTTTTAATCTTGGTTGCAGAGATTAAAACCTTATCTTAAAAGCCGCTCCCCCTCCCCGCGTCCTTTCAAATCCCCCTATCTCTCACTAAGCTTGTCAGTGCTGATCCCACAGAATCCAAGTTTGCATTCTCAGCCTGCAAACAGGATCTCCAACCTTCCCGTTAAGTGGCGACCATCTGCCTGGTACACGAAGCATGTATTCCAAGCATTCTGACGGACGCTCATTTGAAACAAACCAACCAACCCACAGAGAAGCCCAGAGCAGAATGACAGTACAGGTTTGACCTGAAAGTCCGAAGTTACCTTTCTGCTCCGTGATGAGGTGCTGGACGATCACGTCAGTCATGCTGTCTCTGTAAGCATAGCGATCTTTGTACAGGCCGTGAACAGTGCTGAAAATCAACTGATAGAAGGATATGGTGCCGTCCTGGCAGCCCACTGCCTGAACACAGGGAGGACATTATCTCAGTCAAAGCTGCCCGTAGGTAAGACTTGGCAAAACACGCAGTGTTCATATGACTTATGTTCCATTTCCTGCATGCTACATGGATTGAAAGCAATCACATTACGTGCATTGAAACAGCTGCGAAAGTGCTCCTCAACTTTGTAGTGCAAAATGAAGACTGATGCTATCATAGCTCGTATGTATGCTGGGGATTGCTTCGGTTTTGTCTGTTTTCTTGTGGTGCTTTGCAGTGCTTCCACCTGCCCCACACACCCTGTTTTGGTTTGGGTTTTTTTTTCCCCTTTTTTTTTTTTTAATTTTTGAAATCTGCTCTGTATCTCTTACCATCTGTGTGTCAGCACAAAGTGCAGCAATTATGGTCATAGTTGTTGCCCTGTTGGTATTTTCCACAGTTGTAGAAGCTCAAACAGAAACAGAACTCAACTCTTTCTTCCTATCATGGAACTCAACATCACCAGTCTACAAGTCTTTTTTTTTGCTGCGTTGTCTTTTTTTTTTTTTTTTTTAATTCCCTTCTTCTTTTTAAATCAAAACGCAGCAAATTCCTTACCATCTGAAAGCAGGCATTACACTCATTTACCACCACCTCGCAGCCTTAAGTTTTAATTTTAGAGGCAGCTTTAGAGCTCACTAAATACTGCTTAGGCTCTGATGTCTCAGATTGGGCAAATGAGTTTGAAATGTATGGTCTTAGCTTTTATGGCAAACTGTCTGTCAAAGTGGCAGTAAAATGTACCTACTCACCACATAGTTGGAGTCTGGTTTAGCTTTGCAAGTCCACACCCAGCTGCTTTGCTCTCCTATGGTTCCAAGACGGACACCATCCTTTGTGAAGAGGGAAACTTGTTTATCTGAGCCTCCCAGCAAAATGTACTCTCCCTTCGTAAAATAGCTGACACAGCAAGGGTCAAAATTGAGCATCCTGTCCTTCCCAATCTACGAGGGAAAAAATAAACGTGTCAACAGAAGGATAATTCCATACTTTTCCAAGGCCATGAGAACAGATGAAAATAAACACAAGGTTCTTCTTGGTGGCACCTGATGGCACTGAGAACATTTTCAGCTCTCCAGCCACACACAGCTTTTCAACACCCTGCATCCACTGAGCTTCCAAAAGGCAGCTCCAAATCAATCCCTCCGATTCCAAATAAGTCCAATCAGGGTGTGAGCCACCAAACAACAACAAAAAAACAACTCAGCTGGCTGAAGGAAATACAGGAGAGCTCTAGGAACCAGTTAGCTGTAACACAAAAGTGATCAAAGCTACAGGGGCTTTAATACAAGAACTGGGGGACAGCAGCTGAGTTGTCACAGGAGAAATGAGCCAGAGGAAAATTTGGTTGTAAGATACTGACTCATAAAAAACAGAAAACATTTAATGTAGCTAATAAAGCATGACTATACAAACACTCTGAATACAGGGCACAGAACTGAGTTGAAAATACCCTGTCACTCCTGAATGCACTGTCCAAAAACATACCTGTTTGCCACTTAGCTGATAAAAGGAAAGCCTTTGACCCCAGTCTGCCACAGCTAAAGTATCGTTGCGTTCATCTCTGGCAACAGAAAAGTCACATGGTCACAGCAATTTATCCATGTTTCTTAGGGCAGAACAATCAAGCAGTGAGACGGCAGCACATATTTCAAATTACTCATAGAACCTCCACCAAGAGGAAGCACAGCAGAGCCGCCTCGCCACTTCAACTGAAGAAAACAGCTTGAGGACACAAAAGAAAAATCTGTCAACTTTTCAGGAATGACAGCAAAGTTTGACACAGCACTTCGTGCTCAGGGCTAAAGCAGTGGGTCCAGTGAAGCTGCGCCTGTACAGCGGGTGCAGATCCTGATCTTAGGGGTCTATAATGGATATAATGGAGACCCACCGTGACATCAAAGCAACACTGCTAAGACAGACTGGACTGTGACTACCAGAGCATATGACAGGAAACGAAATGGCTCCTGCAGGACTGGGACAAGCTGAGGTATCAAACTGGTTAACTGCAGTGCTCTGACAGGATCCGTGGGAGCAAAACATGGGCCACCTCCTCCACAGTCTCTCATTTAGGAAGAAGGGTGGTGGTACTCTGAGCATGCTGATGAAAACAATGCTCCTAATCATAAACTGAACAAAAAGAAAACTGAAAAAAAACCTACTGAGAAACTTCTCAATAAGCACCTTCCCTTTGCTCAACACAACACGTGAGAAAAAGCAACGTGCTATCACAAACCTAAGGAATGTCACAATTAACACTTACTAGTGGAATAAATTAAGACAATAAAAATGACACTTAATCCAGAATTTGGTACCTTTTGAATTCTGCACCCTGCATAAATTCCCTGTGCCTTCGGTCCTTTTTGTAAATTGCTCTTCTATGCTATACGTATGGATATATATGTATCCATTGTATTGGATATATGTTATATATTGGATAAATGCCATTGATATATATGTTATCCATTGTAGTCTCACTCACAAGTCGAAATGCTTAGCCTCTTCTTTCTCATTGTCTTCTATCTTTTCCTCATTATCCTGCCCACTGTCAGGGTTGGGTTTCAATTCTGGAATCTCCTCTAACTGGCTGTGATCTGACTTCTCTAAATGGCCGTTATCTGATTCCTCTTCTTCATCTGCTCTACTCCAAAATCTCTCCCACCAACTGCAATAGCAATTGTTTATTCACATATATGGCACAGTGAGTGCAAACAGCCCACCCTCCTCTCCCCAGAAGCAAGCTGAAATCCAGCAACAAAAAAAGCAAAATCAAAGTTTCATGATCTCCAGCTGGAATTTGTTCCCATTCTCTTCCACGTGATGAACACTGCCAAAGCCCAGCCCCACAACAAAAGGCACCGTTAGGGGCCCTGAACCTGCTCAGCAGGGATGCAGGCCGGGCCTTTCTGTTATCAACAAACCAAGGACTGACCAGCAGCGTCGAAAAGGGTGGGGTGATGATTTACCTGGATGGATTCCAACAAATGGACCATATTGGAGATGAGGCAGCCCCGGCACGCTCTATTTTCACTTTCTCATCACCATTTTTATTCCGTATGCTGATGACTCCGTTGGACATCCCCAAGGCAAGGTACTGGCCATCGTTTGTCCAGCTGATAAAACACACAAGGACTGAAAACGGCTCAAACCAAGCAGCAGGAAGGCAGAATGGTGCAGCATAATCAAATAGGGACGGTATTGAAACAGGCTTTTTAAAGGCATTCTGGAACGGAGCCAGCAATCCTCAGAGTTGTTTATGAACCTAAATCCGCATTTATGGCAACAGCGTGCAACGCAGCAAGAACTTTTTACTGCATACACAAATTAGAAAAAGGTGGAAACAACAACAACAAAATTAAAGCTATCATCTGCTTGTGGTGTTTGTATCATGTGCTAATTAACAGATGCATTTTTGGGAATGAGAGTGCTGGCAGAACACCAGGCTTTTCAAAGCCACATCCGGAGCAATGACACCGCATGCGGTGGGGACAGGAGAGACCTGCTTTCTCTTCTTGTCTCTACTGCAGCCAACGGGATGACTTCACACAAATTGATGTACCCTTGCTTCAGGTTCTGCAGAGGAGTAACAACACCTTCTGCAAATGCCAGCAACACAGAAGATGAGCAGCTCTATGAACAAAGCACACTCAGCTTTCCTCTACCTTCATTTCATTGCTACTGCACAAGTTGGCTGAACAGATGGAGACAGAAGTTCAGACACTCGCACAAGACCAGAGCACCTCTCTGAGACCTTCTGAAGAGTTAAATATACATTGTACATACTGAATAATTATATATGTACTGCTGTAAACAGTACCTAATGGAAACCAAAGCACTCTGCTATCTAAAACAAGGACAAAGAAAGAAAAATAGCTCTCTGAGAAGACAACACAGGAAAGAACAAGTCATCTTGGACAAATATTCATTTTCTGAGCATTCTTAATACTAATCAAATATTTAATGATGAGGATGGCAGAGTCACATGAAATGTAATGCTTCTGAACAGCAGCTTAGGAGAGCCTCTCTCCTGCTGGGTACTCTGTCTCCACAGACTTGAGCTATATTGCTTAAACTTTTTTTCCATAAGCCTGCACACTATTTTAAACTGTTTATATTGAAACTAACTTAAAGAACACTTACCTACAGCAGGTTATCTTACTGCTAGCTTTATGTTTAGAGACTGATTTCTGCTCAGGTGACCACAAGCCTTGATTAAAATGAAGAAAAAAGCTGAAGTAAATGACAAGAAAACTTTACCAGTGTTCAGATTAGAAACCAGCTTTGCCAGGAAACTCAGCTCAGACTTCAGAGGGAACAAAGTCTCACTGCTAGGACATTTAAATACATACTACACAAACAGCAAAGAGGAAAAAATAGATATATCTAACACAGAGAAAGGCTCCCACTGGAAAAATCGCAGTAAGAAGGTACATTTGTTCTGGGACATCTCACAACACAGTCCTCATCAACTGACTTTTCGTGATACACATAAGTAGCTTTGGGCAACATCTGGTTTCTCCCAGATAAAAAGAGCTGCACAAATCTGTTGTTAGCTTAGCTGTAAAACTTGTACAGAGTTCGCAGGTTTAATGGAAAAGTGAGAAAAAGACATACCAAAATCACTGGAAGAGCAGGATGCCAACTGGTGAGTAAGAGGGTTGTACGAAACGCACTGTATAGAGTCATTATGCCTAGAATGAAGTTACAATCACATTTCAGTAAATCATTCTTAAACGCCTCTTTCTGACTTTCAGCAAAGTAGCTGAAGGGCTCACCAGATGGCAGAAATAACTTGATCAGCTTATATTACATCAAATTAATCTGCAATTACTGTAAACTACATCAATAATAAATCCTAAAAAACACTGTCACTGAACGGCAGGATTCGCTGTTCCATCAGGATGAGTTCAATGTGTGCATAAATGGGGTTTGTTAGACGTGATGAACGGTTAGATCCAAACTCTAAAAGTGCCCTTGTTCTCCTGCCCAGCACACTGCCCTGTGCAACCAACCAGCAACAACTGTGCAAACACATTCAGAAACAGAATTTGAAGATGTATCTGCAAAGACATGACATGAAACAAAGCCAAAAGAAAGATGAAAATACACCGTGTGGAAAAGCACCAAGCCGTACCTTCAGCTTGGACTGCGACCTAGGTTACATTGCTTTGATTTGTTACACAAGATCACTTATATTCTGCTTCATCCCATTTCATCTTACAGAATTTCCCCAGTTCTTTGCCAGCCCTTTAAATACATCAGAGATCTATCTAGACCTTTCACCCTCATTTATGCCTTTAATTGCTTTCCTGCCTCATTCAGACACTTCAACTGCTCTCCTCTTCCCTCTCGTATTACTCACTGGCATTTTCTCTAACCTTAGTTAACCTTCCAGCTCTAACATCACTTACTGAGAGCAGAAGTGCATAACGAAGGTTCTCACTGGAGATGCACAGGATTGAAAGCCAGCACTTACGTGTATTTCAGAATTCCTTCTAGCTTTGAAGTCCAAATGATCACACTTTTATCAGCTGAGCCAGATGCAAAACGTTTGCCTAGGAATTAAATACAGTTTAAATCCCACACATAAGAATCCCTTACTCACCCAGTATTCAACAAAAGAGAGAGCAAGATGTTCTTGAACTTGACAAGGCTCAAGCCATAAAGAGCCTAACATTGCAAGTGTCCTGGTGTGCTGTGCTTCCTCAGCTACATGAAACCTCAGTGGCTTTTTTCATGTAAAAAAAGCTCAACCATACAAACAACAAAGCCAACGCACGCACACAACATTCAAAAATGCCATTACTTGAACAGCCCCATTTTTATCGATTTGCCATACGGAATGGAAGATATTACACACTTCACAAACCAGACTAAGAAAGTCCCATAGAAGTGATATTTACCATCTTTAGCATAAGCCACACAGTACACAGTGTCCTTATGTCCCTTCAGAGGTTGAATTAAGGTTCCATCAGAAGTATCATATACCTGCACAAGTAACCAGAAAAAAAATATTCAGGATGAGGACTGTGACACAAAATTACTGAAGGCCAGGAAGGTTCTACATTTTGTTTTCTGTTTCCTTTTTTGCAAGCAGTACAATTCATGCAGATTAAGGCATTTTAAAGTGTAAAAGCAGTTTTCCTTAACAAACAATACTTTTCTAACATTGGCACAGAAGTCCAGCACTAGAAAATTACGCACACAAATGAAACTTCTAAACAGCTCGCTGGGCCTCCACGTTCCAGCGCACATCTCTCCTTCCTTGTATAATAAGCTACTGGAAAGGACCATCATTAAATACACCATACATTAAATACACGCAGCCCCGGCAGCGTGAAGGTCCGTGCGCTCACGGCTCAGAACAGCACACAGCCGTGCCCGCAGCCCCGCACCGCAAGGGAGGCGCAGGGCGGCCCCGGGCTGCTGGTGCTGGAGCCATGGGAGCCGACAGGCTCTACTGGAGGCTCAGCTCAAAGCACGAACATAAACGCGAGCTTCTTCCTCCTCTTCACAGGGATTGGGAGTCACGAAACGGAGCACAACCCGCTCACTGAACGCGCGATCAGCGCAGAATCGCGGCGGTGTTCGAACGCCGCGCGCCGCTCCAGCTTCGCGTGAAGGTGGGCGGCCTGCAGGCTGCTGGGCGAGGCGTCAGGAGGCGCTGCGGTAACAGAAATCGCACTACGGAGCAGAGCTCGGATCTGGGTAACATCGCAGCGCCCCGCAGCCGGCCTGCAGAGCGCAGGGCGGGCCGGGCTTTGCGGCGGGTTAAACGCAGCAGGAGCGCGGCCCCAGCGCGGGGGAAAGCGAGCTGTCCGTACCAGGAGCCGACTGCCGGCGGCAACGATCAGCTGCGTCCCGTCCGGCTTGAACGCGAGGTCGTAGATGCTGGGGAAGAGACGAGTCGTCGTCGCGGCTGTCGATGTTGGCGGCTCGTCCCGTTCCCGGGATCCCCGGCAGCGGAGCCGCGCCCCGAGGGCCGCCCAAGCCCGGCCCCGCGCACGCTGCCGTCCCGCCGCTCCCCGCCGCCCCCGCCGGCCCCGCGGCGCTCACCAGTGCTCGGCCCGGTCCCGCCAGGTGAGCGCGGCCCGCATACCGGGCCCAGACCGCACTCGGTCGCAGAGTCGGTCGCGCCGCCGGCTCCCTGGGCAACGCGCAGGCGCCCGGAGGCCCGCCGGACCGCCGCGACGGCAGGGGGCGCCGCTCGGCTGGGCGGCGAGGGGCGTCACGTGACCGCGGCGTCCGGAAGCGCCCCTTAACGAGGCCGTCCCGCGCCGGAGCGGTTCCCATGGCGACCGGCGGGCGGGAGACGTCGAAGCGGGGATGGAGCGAGCGCGTCGGCGGCGCGCGCCTGCGGGAGGTCGGAGCGGCGCGTGCGGGTGAGGTCACGTGAGCTACGCGGACGGGGTCCCGCAGCTCCGCGCCGCGCCACGCTGACGGAGCCGCGCCGCCGCCTCTCGGCGCGGCGGGAGCTGCGGGAGCGCCGTCCTGTAGCGGCGGCGGCGGGAGGCGGCCCGGCCCCGGCCCCCTGGGCTACCTTCCGGCGTGCCGCCCAGCGGCCTTCCGACGGCGCGGGCGGGGGAAGTGGCCCCTCTGACGGCTCGCCGTTCTCTCCGCCCTCAGCGCCGAAGGAACGACGCTGCGGTCCGGACGGGCGCAGGCGGAGCGCTGCCATCACGCCGGCACAGCTGGCGGCGCCACGGCCCCGGCTGGGAGCGGGGTGCGGAACGGCGGAGCGCGGAGTTCCCGGAGCGATGGGTCCGAGGCGCGGCGCGGGGAAGGCGGCAAGGCGGAGCGGCGCCCGAACGGCGCCGGAGACGAGGCGGCGGGGAGAGCCGCGCGGGACGGCGGAGCGAGGAGGAGCTCCGTAGGAAGTAACGGGGAGAGCGCCCGGAGCGAGAGGAGGAGAGCGGCGCGGGGCCGGCGGGAAGTGGAGCGCCGGGCGGGATGCGCGGAGCCGGCCGTGGATGGGCGGAACGGCCGCCAAGAGCCGCACGCAGCGCCCGCGGCTCCGGGATCGCGGCGCTCCGAATCCGACCCCGAAATGGGGACCGACGGCTTGCGGCCTGCTGGCGACGAGAGCTTCGCGGCAGCTAAAATACGGCGAGGTATGGGTGTGTTTTGAGGCAGAATATGATTCTAACGCGTTATCCTGAACTACCCGAGGAAAGTATTCGGGACGGGCGCCTCCCGTGCCGTCTCATTTCTGGAGCGCTTTCGGCCCCTTCAGCTGTGCCCTGGGATCGAGTGCTGAACGTGTGCTGCCTCTTGGTGCTGGTGCCGTGTTGGTCCCCGTGCTTTGTGAAGAAGGCTTTGGTTGTAGCTTCTTTCATGATGCAGTGTGTGGGGCGGGGTGGAATTCTTAGCTGTCGTTTGGCCCGGTTTTCCAGGCTGCATTGGAGTCGTGATTTCTCTTCAGAATGTTTTTCTCAGAGCTCAAATGCAGAAAAATACATCTGTGCTATGCATTCCTACGTGGAATCTGTGTAATTCCACCACGAATGAAGGAGGAAAAGGTCTGTGAGCCATGATGGCAAACTGTGGGGTTTTCCATTTTAATACTGAGGTATCATTTCTTTACAGAAGAATCTGTCCCACGGACACAAGTGGATAGGAGGAAAACGAGTCCGTATTTTTCAAGTAAATACAGTAAGGAAGGTAGGATTCTCCTTGGGGACACAACTGCCATTTTGCAGGGGAGAGCAATGAGGCGGCTCGGGGTGAAGTGATGATGTGGGAAACGCATACATGGCTGCACGTACGGGCAGCCTGCACTGCGGGGCTGCAGTGTGAAGTGCACCCGTATGCACAAACTGCCAACGCTGTGCCCACAGTGCTGAGCCTGCTTCTAAAATTCGTCATTTCATTTTTTTTCCTCTAATTCCATCCTTTATTACCCCATGTATTTCCTTATATTGCCTGCGTGTACAGCTCCCAGCCCGCCTAGGAGGAAGGCCTTCAGGAAATGGACTCCTCCACGCTCCCCTTTTAATTTGGTCCAAGAAACACTTTTCCACGATCCGTGGAAACTTCTCATTGCGACCATATTTCTCAATAAGACTTCAGGTAAATGGAGTAATACATTTTCACGTTGTGTAACTGTTGGGTGGTGATGTAGGATTGAAACAGCTGCCAGTTTTTTTGTGTCATTAATGAAAGAATAAATACACATGTTTGTGTTGATGTTAAAAAAAAAAAAAATAGTAATTTGTTTCTTGTACCTTGGCAAAAACCATGCATAGTTAAAGTGAAGAGGGACCTGCACAGCTGATGATGGTTTCTTTGAGCAGGTAAAATGGCAATTCCTGTGCTCTGGGAGTTCCTCACGAAGTACCCTTCCCCTGAAGTAGCCAGAACTGCAGACTGGAAAGAAATGTCAGAGCTTCTCAGACCTCTCGGCCTCTATGCGCTCAGAGCAAAAACAATAATCAAGTTTTCAGGTAAGTTTTTATGGCTGTGTTTGTGGAACGATGTAAACGTCATTAGCAATAAAACTACAGCTATTTTCCTAACTGTGCTCTGTGACATCTTTCCCTGCTGGTTTGTTTTCTGAAGCTTTGGGAGATGTTGGCTTTACGCATGTGAAACTGCTGATTGGATTGTCTTAACTGAGTAACTTGTGGTGTTCGTAGAGGTTTCATTTAAAATGCTGCCATGTGCAGGTCTGGGGCAGCGTGGTGTCTGCTCAGACCTGGGCCTGCACGGTGAGGGCTGTGCGTGTGTTCCAGACGAGTACCTGCACAAGCAGTGGAAGTACCCCATTGAGCTGCACGGGATCGGAAAGTACGGAAATGACTCCTACAGAATCTTCTGCGTCAATGAGTGGAAAGAGGTGCGCGGGGCTGCTGTGAGTGGGGCCTGAGGGGGCTGTGCAGGCAGTGCGTGCCTGGCCTCGCCTCCTGCCGCTGTCACATGCGCTCACTTGGAAAAAAAAAAAAGATTTTTTTTTTTTTAATTTCAATTATTTGAATTCTCAGAATGCATTTTTTTTGCAAGTCTGCCTTTAGTCAAGGCTGACTGATCCATCTGCCTTAGCTCACACGTGGCAGGGGTCTGTTGCTCTGACTGTGGCACTGTGGGTTGGACAAGGGCAGGTTGTGAGCTGGGAGGGGAAGTAGCTTGGGGGTGTGCTTCGGAGCTGTCAGGTGCGTTAAAATATTCATATGAGCATTAATTACTTTTGTTGTGTTTTAGGTGCAGCCTCAGGACCACAAGCTGAGCGTCTACCACACATGGCTCTGGGAAAACTATGAGAAGCTGAGTGGGGACTGAGTGCAGCCTCAGGTGTGCCAGCAGTGGGCTGCGCAGCATCAGAGCTGTGCTGAGCATCGCGTTCTTAGTTTATATGTTGTGTGACATCAACTCAGATAATCACTGTAATAAAATGTTCAAGCGCTTTAAAGGTTTTTAATAAACGTATCTAACTTTGTAGCATCTGTTCTTGTAAAGCTCCCCTTAAACCGAACGGGCCCGCTGCCGTTCCGCCAGCACATGCCTCACCGCCAGGGGGCGCTCTCCCACTCAGCGGGCCTGGCGGAAGCCGCGTGCCGCCTGGCCCTGAGCTTCCTGGCGGAAGCGGCGCCCGCCAGGTCCTGTCAGCTTCGTAGTGAACGCGCAGAGCGGGACGCGGAGGAAGCACTTATCCGCTCTCCCGCGACGCCCTCCAGGACGCGTCCCACCTTGTTGCGGCTCAGGGCTGTGTGTGACCCCGCGAGGGGCGGCCGCTCGCTCCCTGCAGGGGAGGTGCGGCGCTGACCTGTCGGTACCGCCCAGATCTCCCATAAGCCCCCGCGCGCGGCGGCCCCTCCTTCTCTCGGCGGGCCGTGCCGTGCCGGCGCCATCGCGTAGCAGGTGAGCGCCGCCATCCGCCGCCATCCGACCCGGGAGGGCCCGCCCGGCCCCGCCGCCTGCCCCGGGGGCCTCCGCGCCGCGCGGGGAGCCGTGGCGCCGGGGTTTTTCAGCGGTCCGTAGCCTGGCGGCGGCGGGGCCAACGAGGCCGGGCTCGCGCGCAGGAGCCCTGCGCGCGTCGCTTCTGGCGGCAGTGAAGCGGGAGCGGCCCACGGGCGGTGCTGGGGGTGCCGGGCCGGGTTCGGGCCGCCGTCGGGTCCGAGGCGGCTGGGCTCTCGGAAGTTCCGTCCTTAAAGGGACTCCGGCTGCTGCCCTCCGCGGGGCTGCTCGGGAACCGGAAGGGCCCTGAACTCGGCGGGCGGGGAACGGAGCGTGCGAGAGCGGGCGTGGGGAGCTGAGCGCGGGCCGCCTCCCAAGATCGCATCTGGGGAGCTCGTGGTGCTCCGCCAGCTTCGGACACGGGAGGCAGAGACACTGCAGGGGAACACCCATTCCCTCCCTGGCTCTGGCAGTGGCTAGGGGGTGGAAGATAGCCTGCTACAGCCCTCGTTGGCAGGGTGATGCGTCGCCACCGTGTCACGCCTTTTCTCATCCTGCTCCGCTTCCCTCAGCCGCCATGCCTGCCCTCCGGCCTCTCGTGAAGCCTAAGATCGTTAAGAAGAGGACCAAGAAGTTCATCCGCCATCAGTCTGATCGCTATGTCAAGATCAAGGTAAAAACTCATGGAAGCTTCCTTACAGCAGCACCTTGGGGAAGGTCGGGTTTGTGATTGCCCAGAGGCCTGGTGATGGATTAGAGCATAAAGGCCAGGTGTTGCAGCTGTGGGCCGGGCAGTGGTAGCGCAGGTGTGAGACCTGTGGGATGTGATACAGCAGTGCAGCACAGTGAGTCTTCGTAGGTTGGTTTTGGCCAACCTCGGTGCAGGCATTCTCACACCAGTGTAGTTTTGTAACTGAATACCAAATGCTTCCCACGTTTCTTTAGCGCAACTGGCGGAAACCGAGAGGTATCGATAACAGAGTTCGCAGGAGGTTCAAGGGCCAGATCCTGATGCCCAACATCGGTTATGGGAGCAACAAGAAGACAAAGCATATGCTGCCCACGGGATTCAGGAAGTTTCTGGTCCACAATGTCAAAGAGCTGGAGGTGCTCATGATGAGCAACAAGTAAGTCTCTGGATTTATTCCCCGTCCTTCCCCGATCGTTGCTGCAGTTCTGCAGTCAGTGCTGCAGCTGTGTGCTGCTGTGCTGCCCATCCCACAACGGCACTGAGGAGGAGGATGCGGGTAGGAGACCTGGGAGGTGTGCAGCTTTGGGGAACGCAGGCACCGTCTCGCTTTACTCAGCACCGCGGTGCTGGAAGGCGAATGGAGAGCCTGAGGCCGCCAAACCTCTGTCTGTGGCTCGTTGTTAAACTGCCGTGCTCTGCTGTCGGCAGGATGGCTCTCGTTGCTTTGCCTGCACTGCTGCCATGCATCGGGCCGAGGAGGCTTAGGGCGCGCTGTGTTCCCTGCAGGTCGTACTGTGCAGAGATTGCTCACAACGTGTCTTCCAAGAACCGGAAGGTCATTGTAGAGAGAGCGGCTCAGCTCGCCATCAAGATCACCAACCCGAATGCCAGACTGCGCAGCGAGGAAAACGAATAAGCTGGCTTCCACATGTGGGATGTATTTAATAAAGTGTAAAAACAAACTGATCAGGATTGGCCTGTTGCCTGTTTCTGAGGGCTTGGCACACAGTGCTGTGACTCCACTTGCACCTGAGGTTTGTGCTGACGGTGAGCTTGCAGCAGTGCACTTTGTGCATCTCTTGCTCTTACCTGGAGATTTGCTTCCTTCCCGGTACTTGTGCCTCAGGGGGCCTGGAGCCATACCCTGCTTGCGATCATGCTGCAGGGGAGGGAACTGACATCTTAGTGGAGGCTAAGAAATGGTCGTGCAAGCAGCTGTTCCCTTGTTCTGTAGGCTCCTAGTAGCGTTAGCAGCGTAATGTTGCTGTGATAAGCAATGAATTCAGGAATGAACACGGCTTCGCAGGTACATTTTTTATTTTAAGTTACCACTCAAACAAGGTGGATATTCTTTAACACTGCACTATAAATATTTTTCACATCAACCGCTGTCAAAAATGAGAAATGAAAACTTATTACAACTCCATGGCTGTAAGAAATGTGTCGTGGTGCACTTGTTCTCTGATTCGCTGTTACATTTTCTCTTAAGGCTTTTCTTCCCCTCTGCAAAGCAGTATTAGAACAAAACATCTGCTTTAGAGGTTTTCAAATGACAGAAGGTACTGTGGACTGTATGTTTCAGCAACTCTGGTTACTGAGATTCACCTGTGATACTGGAGCACTCAATATGAGCTTCCCTCCTAATTAGTGTTGCAGCTGTGTAATTTAATGACCAGAATTTGGAGCAGATGGGTGCTGTGGTGGTGGTCACTCAGTACAAGCACTGATTGCTCCAAGAGGCAAAGAGAGGCCCACTGCTTAATGCAGAGAAAAGCTTAGTGATTTGTATTGTACTACAATCCTGCCGTCTCTTTTGGAAGGCAGCCTATTGAGGTATTCTGCAGTAAAAGTAGAAAGAAAAAGTATTGCTGAAACGCTGTGGAAATACCCACCTGTCCCTTGTATGAATCCAGCCCTGTGCAGACAGGCTGGGATGTCTTGGTAAGAAAGTCCAGCTGCAGCTTGCGCAGCTTTGCTCATGCTAGTCTCCTTCCTCTTCTTGACAAAGGTGCTTGTGGTGTACATCACTACTTAAAAGACACACAGATTTCAGCCATATTGTTAAGTGAAACAATACATTCTTCAGGCAATTTGGAGTAAAAAGTGCGTGTGCAGTGGTTAAAAAAAAACCAAACTTTAAAGCTATTTCACTTTGCACTTCAGTAGGGAAACTCCAGGAGGTGGTTTCCATTTTCCATGGCATCATGCTACATTGCTTGACATACCCTGTAAAAGCTTGCTGAAACTTAGCATACACATCTACTCCTCCCTGCACGGGGGCAATGCTTTCCTTGATCTCACATACCACATTAAAATGCAGTGAGATGCCTGGTGCCCACAGGTGCAGCCAGAAGCAGCTACTTCTGCTAGCACTCGCCGGCTGCCAAGCAGCTGCTGCAGCACAGAGCAGCTTGATGACATCCTCACTCTGCCCACCTGTGACATCCCTTGGCTCACGTGTGGGGAGGCAGGCAATGGAGTGCAGGGCAGAGCCCTAGCTCAGGTCCATTGATTCTGCAGAGGGCAGAGAAGCAGTGTCTTTCTGAATACTTTCAAAAAGCGATGCCATTTCAGGACTGGATCTGATGTGAGAAGAAAATTCAGCCATCGCTGGACTTTTCTCTACTTCAGGGATGGTCAGGAGAGCAGCTACTGCTCTCATTGCCGATCGCTTCAATTCATCCTGCTTTTCAAACTCCTGTTTCACTGAACCAGCTTTTACCTAAAAATCCAAAGCAGAATCTTCAGTTAGGATTAAGAAAAGGTGATGCTGGCACAACACTGACATCAGCAGAGCGAGCAGATCGTTTTCTAACCAGAGGGACTTGGGGAGCAGGTTGCTCAGAAGTAGTAGCAGAGGGCTAAGAACGCCCAGCACGCCCCACTGATCTCACCTTTGTGGAGCAGGTTGCCCGGAGCGGTTCGATCAGGCGCTCGAGCCGCTGCAGAACTGCGTTAGGACAAAGCGTGGACAGCCGGGCCAGCATTATGAAAGTCAGCATCTAGACAAAGGAGGAAAGGTAAGATGTGCTGCTTCGCTGCAGCCTCCAGTGCCCTGGCTCCAGCATGGATCTGTCTGCAGAAGGCTGTGCTCTCATCATGGCATCTGTACCGCAGTGGTTTCCTCTGCACTTCTGCGAGGGGTTTTTATTAAGAGTCATACTTAGAAATGCACCTGCTTGCAGCCAACGTACAACAGGTGCCCAGCTGGACTCAGGTCCCAGGCGTCCTGCTGCCAGGGGTCTGTGGGGTGCTCAGCTTTTGAGAGAAAGCCTGCGTTCACCCCAGCAGTTGTGCCACTGCTGTACCCCTTCTAAGTGGAGGTAGATTAAACAGAATGAAAAGGAAACAGCGCTCCTATCAAGCTATGAGTCGTGCCCTGGCTCCCTCAGAGCTGATGTCATGGTTTTATGTTTTTTGTTTTTTCGGGTTGCAGTCTTCCACATCAAAACGTCATGTAGTGCACGGGGCATTAAAGTGTCCCTGCTCCAATCCCAGGTTCCCATCCCTGTACATTACAGAAGTCCCGGGATCTGGCCCTTCCAGGGGGGCGCTCTCTTGCTGCCTGGCAGTGGGTGCTGGAGGTGCTTTCCCAGCCGTTCCAAGCTGTTCAGGTTTGACTCAGTCTCTCTCTCATCTTGTCTGATTTAATAGTCTCAATTTCAATTAAATTGTATCTATTGTGTTATCTTGTATTCTGGTATCATAGTAAAACAAGTGTTCCTCCATAGATTGTTGCCGCTGTTCTTTTCCTCCCTTCCTTCCTTCCCATTTTGTGGGACCGGGGTGGGGGTGGAAGGGCAGAGGCCTGCTGCCCCCCTGTCACGGCCATAGATTGATCTGGTCAACTCCGTGACAGCTGAGTAACATCAGTTACTTCTCTGTCCTACAGCAGTTTTGGCAAAGCACCTACCCACCTGAATATCATAGTGATCCTTCAGTCCATCCTCCACATGGTTCAGGTACTCACAGATATCCAGCCGGTCAAGGCAGCTTTCCAGCAGCGTGTACATGCATTCAAAAGCAGCTTTCCTCACATCAAGGCCATCATCCACCGTGTGTTTGAATGGCCCCATTTCTACCTTAAACAAGAAAAAAAACAGAGCTGCAACCTACCAGCAGACAGCGTGACTGCTTCACACACACAGAGCTGCTGCCGTACCGCACTCGGCACAAACCGATGGCATACCTCTCGAATGAGTTCTCTTCTGACCTTTGTTTCGTTATATAAGCTGGGGAGAAGTGTGTTTAGCAAGTCCCGGATTAAAGAAGGTTTGTTATGAGCAGCAGAATTAAACATGGCTAAAGCCACCCGTCGAACATTCAGGTCTGAATCCTGAAGGGTTTTTAAGAAGTTACCTGTGGTTGAGAACACATCAGGCAGTGTTTTACAGGTCCAAGAAGCAATTGTAACTGACACAGGAACACTACAGTGTACTTTTGATGTAGCTGGGATACGTAGCTATGGACTTGGAAGATATGTAGCTATGGTGAAATAACTTTAGGGACATGGTTAACAGACACTGGAGATACTTTCATTGAGGATTACTATATCCTTAATAGAAGAATTGTGCATATTTTTTTGCATATGGGCATAAAGATAAATGGCAAGATTCCAGCTACCACAGACCTTCCCTTAAAGTCACATCTGAAGGTTCAGTATTCAAGGACGGCGTTCTTTCTTCTTGCTTAGATCTACTTTGCTCCAATAAGACTTCTCAGAAACAGAAGGCCTACTTCCATACAACAGATCTGAGACAGAGGCTCCCTACAAGGTATAAGGCCTTAATTTAGGTTGTGTTTCACAAGATCCTTTCTGCATAATGCTTGAATCTTACGTTTGAAAGCAGAGGGAGTTAATGCTTCCTAAAAATCTCTGCCACCAACAGAATATGCCCAAGAGCACAGTATCACAAAATTTAGCAAGGGCCCACGTGACAGTGCTCCCCCTGAGCGCCAAAACCCAGAGGCACTGCAGAAAAATAACTGGATTAGGTGAGGCTCACACAGGTGTGAAAAATCCCTGAGCTGTTAATGAAAGCCAAAACCTGCTCCCACGCACCCTGTGACTTTCACTAGCTTACCTATGCAGCCTTTCAGAAGAGCATCAATAGGTTGAGGATGGTCTGCAATGGTGAATTTGACTGCAGTCACCACTGTACTGCGGGCATGTGGAGAGCCTGCGACAAAGATGGAAAGAAGAAAACAGTGACAGATCAAGAGACAAAATCATCACTTTAACTTTGTAGCACGTATTCTGCTCTCAGTTTCAGCGGACATGCATTGAAAAGCGGGCTGAGGATTTGCCTGAACAACCTCTCCCAGCACAATGTCTTTGTCCAGTCCCTGCTGTGAGCCACCTCCCACAGCCCATGCAATGCATGGCTCCTTTGAGCCCCTCGCAAAGATCCCCTGTCTCCTTTTCACCTCTCCGGTCTGCCTGTCTCCCCACGGTACCCACCAGTGCTTTACAAGAGGAGCTTCCAGCAAAACAAAGCACCTCTCCATCTCAGCACTGCTCTTCATTACCTGATGACAGCTGTTTTTTCAGCCGAGGCAGCAGCTCAGAGGGATTCACCAGAGTCAGCTTCCCCAAGCACTCGGCCACCACGTTGCGCGTCCCTTCCTCTGAGCACTCACAGTGCTTAAAAAGCAGAGCCCAAATATCCTCCACGTAGGGCTTGAGGCTGTCGGCTGGGGAGGAGCTAATGACTTCTTTTAAAGAGTGCAGCAGGAGGTACTGTCTCTTGGGCTGGCTTTCAATCTCTTTCAGCATGAAGGGAAGATACTCCTTAAGATTTCCAACACTGATGTTCCCCAGTGCATAGGAAGCAGCAGATTTCACCTCTTCGCTGGGGGAAGCGAATGCTTCCAGGATGACGGTTTTGAGCTCCCTCTGAGCACTCGTGAGGTTCGTGGTGCGCCCCATCTCTGCCAGCGAAAGGAAGGCTAGCACCTTTACAGCAGCACTGCTTTTGGGGCTTTTCACATCCTGGATAAACTGGTTCACTGTCCCAGGGGCTTCTTTGGGGCAGGCCGAGGAAAGGGCTGCCACGCACTTAGCAGCAGAATAATACGCCTGCTTGTGTAACGCTGCCGATGCCCCAGGTGGACCTGAGGAGTACATGGGTGCCGTCAGCTGCTTCAGCAGCTCTGAGTAGCCCACAGTGGCTGCCTTTGTCAGAACCAGAGCCTGGAAGAAGTCAATGATAGCGTTCAGAGCCCCTCCTTGAAGCAAAGGTGAGTGGACAAGCTGAAAGATTTCAGCAAGAACTGAACCAGTGATCTTAGAGATGCAGGATGGATAAACCTTAGCTAAAGTAGTAAGGAATGCGATCGCCACCTGGGAAACGTGCATGTCATTCTCACTGATTAAAGCAGGGAGCTCTGTAAGAACAGACTCTATCATGACAGGCTTAAGGCTGTCACTGTAGTTCTTCACCAGAATATCCAGAGCGGCCAGAGTGCTGAGTTTCAAGGCACGTTGATTCTTTCTCAAGAAGGAAGCTAGAATGGGGAAGCCTTCCCCTAGGATTGGTCTTAAGTCTATTTTAAGTGGAGAACTGGCAATGAGTGTTAATGCTTTAACTGCTGTCAATCGGGTGATTTCATTTTTGAGCCTCTCCAGAAATATCTTCAACGTTGGCTGCAGATCAGTGCTTAAATGGTCTCCCAGACTGTAAATGATTTGTCCCATACACGAGATAGCACGCTCTTTTACCTCCTGGTCAATGTCAGCTGCCTTCAATCGTTTCAGAGTCCCAGGAAAAAGGTCCTTCACATATGGCTTGGCATCAAAAGCGCAAGGTTTGTCCAGAGGCCTGATAACCTTCACAAGCTGCTGCGCAACCAGCAGAGCTTCTGAAGTGATCTTATAGAAGGGGTCTCCTATACAGGCCACAACTGGAGGTAACAGGCTTTTGATATGAGGATGAAATGCCTCTGGCTGGTGGTTGCAAAGAAGGACGTAAAGGAAAGACAGCGCGTCGATTCTCATGTTGGAGGAGTTGGATTTGTCGGCCAAGGAGAAAACAATGCCTGTGCAGAAGAGACAAGAATGAACGCTGCTTATTTCAACTGATGGTTTCTATTGGGAAAAAAAGCCACCAAAGACACCCTCAGAAAATGGGCTCAATCTGAATCTGTTTTCTTTCCTCTCCGCACTCAAATTATATTTACCATTCCAAAGAACTATTATCTTTGCAGTCTTTCTGCTTGCAGGGAAGAAGCAGTCACTCTTTGCAGCAGGCACAGATAGCTGGCCACAAAAACTTTTTAAAACTTAATAAGAAAAGTCATCCTGGGCTGAGCTAAGGAGGGACTGTTATCAGAATACAACCAGGACTGACAATGTTAAGGCTGGAATTCTCCATTCTCAGCAGACACCCCACGCAGCTGTAATGTCCCTTTCTGAGCTTCTCCTTTATTCTTCTGTGGAAAGTCTTATGACTTCTTTTATGACTTCTGTTAGTATTGCCAGCAACATAACTGTGGATCATTAGCAGACTTCCTTCCTAAATGTCACATACTTCCAAGTCCATTTTCTGACTTAATCAGAAACACAACACTGCTTGCTATCCCTGAAGTTGTGCTTGGCTTTCTGATTACAAGCTTTCTGCAATGCACTGATTCCTAAGAAAGAAGGACAGGAGACTTTTTATACATTTACTACACAGTCACTCCAAAAGCCAAAGCAGACCCTCATTACTGCAAGCCTTTCAGCAGTCTGGGATACTTCATGAACTCACAGGCAAGGAAAGCTCTGTGAAAAATGTGAGGGAACACATAAAATGATCAGTCAGAATGAATATCTTTGTTAATACCACTACATTTTGTAAAAGAAAAAGTCACTTGTTACTGACCTCAGCAGGCTAGCAAGTAATTCTAGCTAATTTCAAAGGAGGCTGGAACATGCCCTCTTAAAGACACCTCCTCAGGGACTGTGGAAATGAAGCTGGTATTCTTACCCTGGCTGTCAGTGGTAGACAGAACTAAGGACTGATCTGGGAACTGCTTAACATATCAACGTGGAGAAGAAGACATGCAGGCCTTGAAGCTGAACAGAGACAATACAGAGGAATAAAACCTGAACACACAGGTCAGGAGCACACATGCTGTGATACCAACTAACAGAGCCAACCCACAGACCGTGGACAAGCTTTACCAGGCACTAGTGCAGGGATGTGCTCTGCCAGGCAACCAGGAAGAACATTGGCCAGCTCCGTCAGGAGGCTGAAACAACCTTGCCTGGACTTGATGCTCTTGTCTTTGAGCTGCTTGTGCAAGGCCTTGACAATGCTGGGAACCTGCAATGTGGAAAAACAAAACAGAAAGAAACACATCGGTCATCCCAGCTTCCAGAGCACAGAGCTCTGTTACCAAAGCAGCTTGCTCAGCTGAGCCAGAAGCACCAACAGTGCAGCAAGAAAACTGTCAGGATTCAGCAGTCAACAGTGGAATTGTTCATTAGAAAACAAGACAAAGGAAAGATTACAGTGCATGTGAAGAAAAAATACACAGACAGGTGAGCTGGAGGGGACTTTATTCTTCCATATTCTACAAACAGAATCCCCAGCAAACCTTTCTGGTGCGGGTGTTGTCCCCTAAAACAAAAGCTTTAAGAAATACAACAAGATCATTATTTTAGCCAAAGGCCAGTGTGTCCTGTACAGTCTAAAAACACGTCAGAGGCTGGCCCAGGGGAACAACTGCACACAGCTGAGTGCTCTTGCTCTGCCTCAGCTCTCACTCCCAGGAAGGGTAGTAAGAATGAACCGAAAAAAAAGGGGGAACTGTTAACCCTTGGGATCCAGTACCTCCTGGTGGTCTGCCCAAAGCTCCTTCAGCTAGCTTTGTTCTCAAGCTTGACTATTAGGCACATTCATCAGTGGCTCACTATCTACTTCTCTTTATTGCATTCTGCTGTCATCCAGCCCACCATCTCCTCACACACCTGGTTCTGAAGCATTGTCAGGGAAACATCATCTTTGTCAGAGTCGTCTGAAGCATGCAGCCAGCTCTGGACGGGCAGCGTTTGCTTCAGCAAGGAGATATAAGCGCTGAAGATGTCAGCTTTGACATTCTCCTCTCTCTCCTTAAATCTGCTTATCAAAACTGGAGAAAGGGTTTTGTAGAAGTCCTGAAGGAGATCATGCCTGCTGCTGACAATGGCCTCCAGGCACTTTGCTGCAGCCCTGCGGACTTTCCAACTGATGTCATCATCATCACTGTACTCATCATCACTTTCTGGAAGGAAGACAAGGGAAAACAAGGTGCATTGTCAGGAGCAAATCAGGAGTAGACCATTACCTGATACCTCAGAGTCTAACCCTTTGGCTGACTAAACAAACAGGTGCCAATAACTCACATACAAAACTGTCCAGAATAGCCTGTCCCTACAGATGTCACCAGAGACAGCAGGGTGACCCAGGGCTGATGTGAGTTCAGATTCTTCTGTTTCACGTGAGAGCTGGCAGAACAAACCTTAACATTACTTCATTTACTGGGGAAGCCACGTCAGCTCAGGCATGAAGGCTTTTGTTTTGAAGGAAAAATGAGATTCTCTGATTTTACAGAATCACAGAATCACAGAACGGCCAGGGTTGGAAGGGACCTCAAGGATCATGAATCTCCAACCCCCTGCTGCATGCACCAACCCCCACATTTAATACTATCCCAGGCTGCCCAGGGCCCCATCCAACCTGGCCTTGAACACCTCCAGGGATGGACGGGGCATCACAGCCTCTCTGGGCAGCTGCTCCAGCACCTCACCACTCTCTCTGTAAAGAGTTTCCCCCTGACGTCCAATCTAAATCTGTCCAATCTCAATCTCCCCTCCCTCAACTTCAAACCATTTCCCCCTGTCCTGCACTTATCAACCCTTTCCAAGAGTTGATTCCCCTCCTGTCTGTAGGCTCCCTTCAGGTACTGAAGGCTGCAATGAGGTCACCCCGCAGCTTCTCTTCTCCAGGCTGAACAAGCCCAGCTCCATCAGCCTGTCTTCGTAGGGGAGGTGCTCCAGTCCCCTGATCATCTCCATGGCTCTCCTCTGGACCCTCTCCAACAGCTCCCTGTCTTTCTTGTACTTTCTTGTACACTTGGACGCAGCGCTGCAGATGGGGCCTCACAAGAGCAGAGCAGAGGGGGACAATCACCTCCCTGTCCCTGCTGGCCACCCCTCTGCTGATGGAGCCCAAAGGCAGAAATTTTAAAGGCAGAAATACGTAAATATTTGTCTTAGCAATCCCTGAATGGCACAAAATAGCAAACAATTTACAATGTTACTGGCAGAAGAACTAACACACTGTCCAGGAAGCCTGCCAGGATCTTACCCTGGTTAGCATGAAAGTAAACAAACATGCCCTCCTTTCAGGGAACCTGTTCTAACTTTGCTCTTAGCTGCCACACATTTCATGCAGCTATAAATAGAGACATTACAAGATGCTTTCTATAGGTGAAAGTACTCAGACATGCACCTGCTATCTGACCAAGCTAAACAGATTCAGAAAGTAAACACAAGACCCCTCTTAAGACAGTATCAGATTGCTTTCACTGGTGACCGAGATGTTTCTAATGTTTCTACTTTCAAGGGTCCAGGACTGTAGCTTTGCTTCTTTCTGCTACAAAGCAGTAAAAAATAGCTGCCTTATAATAATAACAATGGTGTGGCTACAATATCTGTAGGCTGAGTTGGGTTGAACTGAAACTGTTACGCTGAAATGGCAGCCTTTCATTTCAACAGCAGTTCACAGAACCACAGAATTGTAGGGGCTGGAAGGGACCTCTAGAGATCATCTAACCCAAAAACAATACTGCACAGCACCCCAGCAGATGCAGTAAGAAACCCATAAGGTAACCATTAGCTGCAATTGTTAGATCTCCTCGTAACCTCTTTCTTCTCAAGAAACACCATTTTGTTAGGATCCCAGGAGGAGATTCTAACTGGCACATGTGTGAATCTACTGCAGCTAAATTATCAGAGAACCAGGAATCTGGTTACAGCTGATTCAAATGCTTGGTGCCACCAGTGGAAGCTCAGACTTCAGAAGACTCAAAGATGGCACCTCCCCTCGACTGACAACCCACACACACCAAATCAGCTGCTCGGAGCCACAGTCTGAGGTCTGCCTGGCAGGCTGCAAGCAGCACTGGCACTTCTGAGAGCACAAGGAAGTGCTTCCAACAGCCAAGACATCAGAGCTGCTCCTCAGGATTTCCAAGCATGAAGCATGGCTGCTCCCTGTACATGCTCTAGGAGATTACTGCTAAGTCAGCAGGGACAAGAAAGGCAATGCTTCCTCCACCTACTCTCTGACAGTTCAGAGTACTAGATTCAGTGTTCTCCCTGTTGCCTCAGGCAGGCCGAGATCTGAGGCTCTTGTTATTACCATCAGTAAATTAAAACAACCAAATCAAGAGCACTGTCTTGAGACACATCTGAAAAGTAACATCCCAGAGAATGAGAGCAGGCAGGGGAGAAACGTAAACCAGTGTTCTGCTAAGCACAGTCATCCTCACAAGCAGGCACCTTGTTCTTCATCCTCCCCATTCTCAGTTTCCATCCTTTCTTCCTCTTCTTCCTCCTCGTTGTCATAGTTGTAGTTCGGGTCAAAGGTGATGTACTTCAAACACAGACTCATCACATTTGGGATGTGAGGGTCAATTTCTTTTGGGCACCTATCATGACAAATAAAAATTCTAGAAGTTAGAGTTAATAAAAAGAGTAATAAGCAATTTTAAATATTCAACTAATACAGTCCATCTGAAAAGGGTCACAAAATGCTTCCCAGATTGTTTAAGCATTTTGTTAGTATGAGTTAAGTCCTTTTCTTACCGTGCATGAAGCAATACCACATTCTCCTGGGGAGGATGCACTGGTTTCTATAAGGAAAAAAAAAAACACCCCGGAAAAAAACTAGCTGTGAACACCTGGTTCAGTCTGCTCCCCATGGGAGAAAAGCTCAGCAGCTCTGCAGGGCTGCTTCTCCAAGACAAGCCCTGAACTTCTGACCGAATGTCAGGAAAGCTGCAGCTCAGCAGCTCCTCTATATGACCCCCCTTCTTGCCTTCCACTCCCTCCCTGCTCTAGGAACCCCCTTCTCAAGGTATCCTCCAAAGACAAGAAAAACTCCTAGTTCTGCAAAACCGATACAGAAAATACACTTTTATACATTAAGGAAATACAGCTCATAAATCACACCCAACTCTATGTGAAGAAGAACGGTTATTTGTGAACCATCTTTCCCAACAGGAATGTATGTAGGAAGATACCCAGCCCAGGACACTGTAAGTAGACATATTTACACCAGAAGGACATAGTGCAAAGGATGGTGCAGCTGTTCAAGGGCACACACCTTCTCACAAAAGACTCAAATGCCTGAAAGCAGTACTCTCTCAACTCATCATCATCCACGTTACAGTACCGAACAATCAGAGGAATTATCTTCTCCAGATGTTCTCCTGGGAAAGACAAAGTAAGCAGTGGTAAACAATGTCAGCCACCTGCTACTTCCTTCACGTGCCTGGCACAGCATCCCCCACTTGGATCCCTTAGGCCAAGGGAGCCAAGCAAGGAGCCAGCAGCCCACCAGCAAGCAGCCCTGCAGGGATTTTCAGAGACGACCCTGGCCCTTCAGTCATAGAAAGAGCTACACCTAGAAGTCTTCTAGGGCTGAATGTCAGTTCTGGCAGATCTTTCAGACTTGCTATCCTACATTTCTCCTCTTATTTAAAACAAGGTGAATCCACTGCCGTCATTCACAGAAGCATTAATTCAGACCAGGGTAGTGATAAAGACCTTGAGATGAAGTGCACTATAGAATGGCAGCCAGAGAGTTCGTTTGACGTCTCCTCCCAAGTGTAGACCAATGCCAAATTAGGACCACAGAGAGAATCCCAAAGCACAACCCACTAACACATCAGGAACAGACCAAATGCACTTCTTTTACCACTGAAAGAGAGCTGCTTTAAAATGCATGCCTGTTTCCAGTACCGTTTCAAGCCACTTGTCCTACCTATGCGGTGTCCAGCCTGCCTACTGATGCCAGCGACACACTGAATGTATGTCCTGGTAGTTGAAGTAGACTCATTCTTCTTCAGCTCAGCAATAAGGTGCTCTGCAAGCTCTGAGAAGATGTTCCCACTGCAGGTCAGGACGAGATGACCCAAAGCAATGATGGCTCTTTTACGTACTGCCAACCTGGGGCTCGTTAGCTGAGGAAGGAGACAGTTCAGGATGGAAGAATGGAAAGAGTAGAGCGTTCCCCCCAGCCTGCAACCAACAGAACGAGACAGAATTTGAAAGTCAGCATGTCAGAGGAAAAGCTCCTATGCCAGCAAAAAGCATACAAGCTCTTCAGCTATGAAGGGGAAGGGAGAGCAAAAGGGTGTTTTTGGCATCCTGGGTTTGAACACTGGCTTGTACTGTACAACACAGGGAAAGGTTTTCTGTCTTCATCATGGAGTAATTTGATTTTGATTGAGTCCTTCTAGATGACCTGGGGCTTCGTCAATAATTTCCTGCATGCAGCTGACATATGACACTGTCACTCTGACTTATGTAACAAGAGAAAGAGGCAGCCAGGAAAAAAAATGCATGTGCAATCAGATCAGAGGGCTAAAATAAACTCCCCCGCTTTGCCCTCCCTTGCCTTACTTTTTTTTTTTTTTTTAACAGAGCCTCTGTGGGATCCATCACTACTGTTACCACTATTGCCCAGCACAGACAGGCTCAGCATGCAGCTCCTCATTCCTGCTGGGCAATCTGCTCTGCTGAGATATCCCCCAGTGGCAGCCAACCCAAATCCTTCAGTTTTAAGCCCACAGAGTAAGATTAGGGAAATACAGAAATCAAAAGCAAACACACAAAGTGCAGCCCCTTGCTGCACCCAGCTGCCAAAGGAAATCCTTTGGTACCTGCTCAACATATCTGACAGGATGTCAAGAGCCTCCAGCTGCACAGATACATCCTCCTGCTTTCCAATAGCTCCTGTCAGCTGGGCTGTGATCTTTTTGCATACATTTGCTGTCATGGTGGAACCTGCAAGAGAGAGATTTTTCCCGTCACTTAAAAAGAGGTCTCAATCCTACAGTGAAAATAACAATTCACCACAGGAAGAGATGACAAGAGCAGCAGTCAGGCAGCTTTTGTTTGAGGTGAAGGACAGACATCGCCAGCAGCAAGGAGCCTCCAGCTGCAGTACAGCTTGCTAATGCTCCCAAAGGAGCTCCTCACCTTGGAGAGTCTTCTACCCAAACGGTGGCACAGAGTGGGCAGCCCCTGCCATGGAACTCATGGAGCAGAGCTGGGGGGAGTTTTCTGACAGTTTCTTTTTCCCCTGTTTTAACTTGAAAATATTCAGATCCAACACATCAGTGTTTTCTGTATAGGGAGAGCAATCATAGCAGAAACAGCCCTGTTTCATCAGCTCTGTGATGAAATTTAGTAATTTGCAAACTAATCCTCAGTCTCCTCTCAGCCTCTAACACAGGCACAGCACTGCTGTGGCAACCTGCCATAAAGGAGCAGCAGATACACGGAATGGCTGCAGAGGAAACTTACATCTCCGTGAATGCCGGGTATGTCCTGAGCAGCTGGATCTCAACTCGCACTGAATGCCTTAGGACTGCAGAAACATAAGTGGATTTCTCTCAGATGCAGTTTCAGATGTGAGTATCCTCACAGTGACCAGCTCAAGAGATCTCATGTCACCTCATCTCTACCCATAGCAGTATTTCAGCTTGAACTACCTTTCCTTCTTCCTTCATTTCTTGTCCTCCAGCTAGTGAATAAGGAATTTATAATGTTCAGGCTCTGACCACCCATTTTCCTGCTTCCCAAAGGCGATGGTTCCCTTTTGCCTCAATCTATCAGGCAGGGACAAATGTTTTACCTGTAGAAGCCGGAGGCAACTCAGAGATGACTGTTTTCAGCCCAATGCTGGAGATGTCCCGCAGCTGCTCCTTGTCCGATAACATGTTTGTGCACAGTGTATCCACAATGGTTTCCACCTGGTACTCCTTCACTTTGCCGACCAGTGGGCCCAGGCTGCAGAAGGACAACCAGGTGAGAATGAACATGAAGAGGACTGCTTTCCCAAGTCAGTTTTGAAACAAAATCAGCCATAAGAGAGTGTCTTCCGAGAACAAATGCCAAATGGTTTTTGCACGCTATTAACTATCTATTACCCTCTGCCACATGTGTGAAAGCCTCCTCCTTAGCCAAGGCTCAGAACTGCTATGGGGAGTCTGCTCCCTTTGCTCTGCACTTTTTGTTGCTATTACTATTATTACTACCACTATCTCAACTTTTAACAACCTGTGTTTCCTGCTTGGGAGTTTGTACTCAAAATTGTGCATAAAGTATTTGACAGCATTTGTTCGCAATTATAGCTAATTAGTTGAAAAATGTAAAGCAGGAACCACATGTCCGCAAAGAGGGCTGAACCCGTCATCAGCTTAATACCACCTGTAACAACGACAGGGACACTGGGAAACTCAGCACTGGACTTCAAACCTTTCTAAAGGAGAGGAGCTTGATGTCCCAAAACTTTAAACTGAGCTTCTCTCTAAAGAAATGAAATCTCAGGCATGCTGCCTCACAATTTGGTAAGAACTCAACTACTTCTGAAGTCACCTACTGCTTCAACAAAGGCATCGCCCTGCCTGGATCCCAACAGGTAAAGAAACTCGTGTGTGCATCAGGCGAGGGAAAGCCCCCAGGAGGGGAGGCTGGAGCAGGGTGCCAATGCAGCAGGAGCAGGCTGCACTCCAACACTCAGAAGAGTCTGTGACAGCCTTGTAATTACCAGTGAATACGGGAGCATCTGACACAGCTCTTACCATTTGACAGCCAGGTTCTGTACTTCCCCATTTTTGTCTTCCAGCAATTTCAAAAGCATTTTCACAACTTTTTTCTCACTGTCTTCATCTAGTTTTATAGAATCTTTTTGCAGTTCCATCATCAGGTCATTGGTGGCCATAAATCTGAAAGAAATGTAGCAGAAGAGGACTGGCTGATACACAGACACAAACGAATCTCCTCCTCTTGACAGTAAGTCCTTGTACAAAAACAGATTTTCAAAGACTAACCTACCATCCTTTACACTCTAATGAAAAAGACACAGAATTGATACTTCCTGACAAGAAGAAAACTCAGAGTGAGGCAGCTGGTGAAAAGGCTCTGGCTAGAAGGTCTCTGAAAATGTTGCAGACATTCTCTTCTAAAAATATTTGACGAGGATGGGGTAAGGCAAACTGAAACTGGCGCTGTGGGATGGGACCCACCGTGCATTTTCTCAGTGCCTAAATGAACACAGTTATGTACGCTGGAAAAAACACGAGTGGTTTTTCACCAACTATCAGACCTAGGAACCCAAGCATGGGGACTGAGAATGCACCTGGCTGTGTTCCTTCTGACATCTCCAGCACGGTCCCACACACAGAGAAGGCCTAGCTCAAAAATGGAAAATAAAATCATGGCTCCACACCGGACCTTTAAACTTCTTCTGTACCTTAAAAAAAGTCCCTCTGTACCTTATAAAAAGATCCTCTCTACCTTGAAAATTCCTGCAGCTGTATTTAGAGCTGCACTGTTCAGCCCAACCTCGCCCTTCTCACACCCCCCTGCCCCCTGGGGCTGGTACAGGTCCTGGCCGCTGCGTTGGCCGCCCTCTCCTCACTCAGACCCCTCGCAGAGCTTTTTCTTCCATTATAGAGAAAAGGTATCAATATTTACTGCTGCTCTGAAGCAGCCCTGAGCGTTCCATGCCTTCTGATGCTCTGCTGTCCCTTTATTAAGGAACACTCCTCTGCTCTTCATTCCATATCCACCACCCAATCAAATTTATTTGCATTTCCTTAACAACATAGGACAGTATTTGGCACAAATGATATTTCCGATTGCACTTTTCTCTCCCATGAGCGCAAGTCCCACACAAGTACTTCTCACTTCAGCTTAGGAGAAAAACAAGATCTCTGACTGTCAGCCAGTGTAATTTCCTACAGAGACAACATCAAAATGCACAGTGAAAAGTTCTGTAACTACCTGCTCTCCTAGGAGCAGGAAATATACAGCAGACCGAGGCCCTGAGCAACGGTTATTACATCTGAGCACAGGGACGGGTGTCCAAAAGGAGCCGAGCAGGATCTCCCCTTTCTCGTTCATCGATGACACCTCCATTTTGAGTCCGGCTCCGATGTATGTCATTCAGCACTAAGGAACAAACGCTGCCCGCGGTGCGGGGCGGCATCCCACGCGCAAGCCTTCCCCGGGGCAGCAGCCCGGCACACGCGGCATCGTGCAGCCGGCCAGAACCCCAAAAAGAAACCCAGAACCGCAGGGCGCCGGGTCCGGAAGAGCCTCCGGGCTGCACCCGCGCTCCCGTGCCCGCGCAGCGCGAGCATGACCAAGTATGGCCACCGGCCGGCGGGATGCGCGTAGCGCGGGGCCGCCGCTGCCCGCTGCGGGCTCCGCGAGGCGGGTAACGGGCACGGGCGGAACCTGCCGAACGGCGGCGGACGGCGCGGGCTGCCCGGGACACCTGTCACACACAGGTGCCGGCTGTAACGGATTGGACGCGTCCCGTAGCGCAGCCCGGGCACCGAGCCGCCAGTCCCGCGCCTACAGAGATTCTTTTCCCTCTCTACTGACATTGACGACGAGCAAAAGCGGCCGTTCTCGCCCTGCCCGGGAGGCAGGGTGCCGCAGCCCGGCATCTCGGCCGCCACCCCCTCCAAACGGCCGCAGCCCGGCGGCGGGACGGCCCGCCCCGGGGAAACGAGGCGCTCCGGCCCGCACCTGAAGTCCTTGTCGGTGGAGGTCATCTTCTCCAGCAGGCTGGAGATATGGTACGACACGCTGGCCATGGCGGCGGGGCGGCGCGGCGCCGGGCGCCCGCGGGAAGATGGCGGAGGGCAGAGGGGCCGCGCGCTCCCCGCGGGGCCGCCCCCGAGGCGGCGGGACTGGCCCCGGGGCGGCCGTCGGGAGGGGGCCCCGCCGACCCGGCCGGCTCCGGGCGGCGCCGCCGGGCCTCGGGCGGCCCCTGCAGGCGGAGCGGCCTCTGCAGGCCGAGCGGCTCGCAGCGCGGCGCGGGTCGGAGGCCGGCGGCCGCAGGACTACCGCACGGAGCGGCGGCTGCCATCGTCCGCCGGCCCCGCGAACCGTCGCGCTGAGCGGAGTGCGGCGGAGCAGCACGGGTCGGCCCCGCACCGCCTTTCCCCACCCGCGCGTGGCGCCGGGCGGAACTGAGCGCGGGCGGAACCAAGTGCGCGAGCGGCGCCGCGACGGGGCCCGTTTGGGTGGCGGACCGCTGTGCCACGTCTGAGCCGCGCGGCCGCCCGCACAGCGATCGCCGCCCGTCGCTCCACGGCCTGCAGCCGCCGCCATGGTAGGCACGGGGAGGGCGGCGGGCCGGGACCGACTCCGCGGGCGGGGAGGCGTCTCGGGGTAGAGCGGGGGGCAGCGGAAGAAGGCGGCGGTGCCGGCACTGCGGGACCGGGAGAGGCGCTCCGCTCCGGGCCGGCCGTGTGCCCCCGGCCGGGCGCCGGCTCCGGGCCCGTGCGCGGTGCGATGCTCCCTAACCGGCCCCTTTCCCTCCGCAGGTTTCCGTCATTAACACCGTGGACACCTCTCACGAGGACATGATTGTAAGTGTGCGCGGTGCTGTTGCCGCGCGGCCTCGGAAAACGCGGCTTGGTGCTGTGAGGCTGTTGTGCCGGCCTGTACCGAGACTGCTGCGGTACTGCGGGGTCCGAGGGCACGGTGTATCTTTGCCGAAGGGCCGCTGGGATGTGAAATATCAAATCCCGGCTACAATTCTGATAGTGCTATTTCGTAATGGAGAGCAGGAAAATGGAAAGGAGAAGCTTAATGCTCACGGTTTCCATGCTGAAGGTTGTTTCAATGGAACAAAGTACACCCGAGTGCTGAATGGCATGGCAGCTGGGTGGACAGCACTGGTTTCCTTGATGCGGGTGTTTGTGGGAGCTGCTGTGCAAGCATGCATAGGAGGAAGGATTACAAAGCAGCTTATGAGAGCAAGGAGTGCTGTTAAATGCTGACGTTTCAAGCTAAATAAAATATGTTAGTGCAATTATACTGAATGTACACAGTAAGAAATGACAGCAGTAACTTGGTCAAGGCTTTGCACTCGGTGGAAGCAAACTCCTGTCCTCTCCGGAAAGCGCTGTGCATCCCCACTCTGCACACAACCTGCTGCACAAGTAACGTTTGTACAGTCAGAGAAAAGAGCAGGTGGGGAAATAAATGACTTGTGTGGTTTGTCTGGCTTATTTAAAGACTGTTCCCCTTATCCTGTCATGTTGGGACTCAGTGATCTGTTGGCAGTTCTTAGAGCTACTTCCAAAATGTAATGATGTTTATTAAGAAAGGAGAGCTTGCATGGGCCAACAGCACCTTATGTGTTGCCTTGCAGCACGATGCACAGATGGATTACTATGGCACTCGGCTGGCGACCTGTTCCTCAGACAGATCTGTGAAAATCTTTGATGTTCGGAATGGAGGGCAAATCCTCATTGCAGACCTAAGAGGGTAAATGGTCTTAAAAGATGATGTTCTTTGCAAGTCTTTAACACTCTGTCGTTTTGCCTTTCGGTGTCTTCGGGGATGTGTGGTCGATTCTCCCGGGTGGTTCTTTGTGGCTCCTTGTTCCAAACAGCTGCTCAGAGCCTCCAGGGGGAACAGAAACAGAAGTAATGCTGTGGCTTTCTGATTCATTGCTTACTTAACATCTGTATCTCTATAGACTTAAACTCACAATCTTAATACAAGGATAAATGTTTGGAATTGTTTTCAATGGTAATGGCTTTGTCTGGCAGTCATACCCTATTTTTCATTTTTTTCATATTCTTCATATCATTGTATCAGTGATGTACGGAACACCAGTTTGTGACGTGATGGCTGAAACAGCCACAACAGGAATGCATTTCTCCCAGCTTTTTCCAAATAATGTTGTTTCTTGCAGGCATGAAGGTCCAGTGTGGCAAGTTGCCTGGGCTCATCCTATGTACGGAAACATCTTGGCTTCCTGCTCCTATGACAGGAAGGTTATTATCTGGAAGGAAGAAAATGGCACTTGGGAAAAGACCTATGAGTACACAGGGCACGATTCCTCAGGTGTGTGGTGTCTGGAACTGGGGAGTGACACTGGGACAAGGATGGGGTTTGGACTGGAATAAATCCATCACTGTTAAGGAAGAAATCTTCCGCCAGATTGTGATAAGTTAATGGAGGGAAGGCAGTAAGTCTGCTCTGCACAGGGAGGACACTTACAGAATGGCCTACTGCTGGAAGACCTGCTGTCCTGGTACATACACAGGACAAGTAAATCAGCTTTGGACAAACAAGGTCGTAGGGTACTGAAGTCTTGAAATAGCTTTGTATGTATCCACTACAGGAGGAAAGGAAGAAGGAACTTTAGTATGCTGTGTTTTGTTTTCCAGTTGAAACTGTTTTGTTGACATGATTGGTTCTCCTACAAGCACAGCTGAGATGTTTCTGAAGTGTTCAGTATGCCAAGGCACAAAGAAAGAAGTGGTGCTTTGCTGTTCAGTATTGTTCTTTATTCTCAAAGGATTCAACTAGAATTTACTCTTGATCCATGCTCTTAAGACTAAACCAGGGTTAAAAATGAGTTATAATGGATGCATACCTTTGTTTTGTTACTGATCTAGACTTTAAATGCTGTGCCAGCTTGTCAGCTTTTGTTCTAGGATCACTGATATCTCCTCACTGTTGCCAGGATAGTCAAGAGGATTTTACCTCACTGAAAGTGCTGTTCTGGTGGTCTGTACCTAAAATGGTGCTAAAACTAGAGGCCATCATTCAGTAAACTGTGGTAACTGTCTTTGCTGAAATTCAGGAGTGCTAAGACTTGTTAGTTTGCAGAGCTGCTCACTTTGAGTGACCATTCAGCAGTACAAGTCCGTGATTGGGTTAGGCAGCTGAGTTAGCGCTCTGTTGTAACCCAGTCCATCTCATCCCTCACAGTGAATTCTGTCTGCTGGGCGCCACACGACTACGGGCTGATCCTGGCCTGCGGGAGCTCCGATGGCGCGATTTCATTACTGAGCTACACTGGAGATGGGCAGTGGGAAGTCAAGAAGATCAGCAACGCACATACTGTGAGTCGGAGCCTCGCATGAGCATTGAGTTGGTGCTTCAGAGAATGTGCAGACTAGCTAAATAGTGAAATACAATCAAATAATGTAAATCATTTTCCAGAACCCCAAATAACTTGTTTTAAACAAATCCAAAGTAAGAAAGTATGTTTTACAGTAAGTAAAATGGAGCAGAAAATAATGTGAAAGCCATGCCGTAATACATCTGAGCGTGATTGTTAAACACAGTGCTGGAAGTTACATAGTGGGAAAGGGCTCTGATATTGAGAACACCTCCTGCAATCTGGCTGTGAGTAAACTTCAACTAGAAGCTGGAAAAACTGCAGGGAAAAACCTGTGCTTTTCCCACAGTACTGGGACTTCTTGTTTAAACAAAACTTGACAGGCACCTAAGCAGTTAATGATGGTGGCTTGCACTAAAAGAAAATTGAGCTGTGGGCCCACAGTTCTTTCTGCATTCCTCATTCTTAGCAACAGCATACATCTTGCATCTCTTTCTTTTTTTTTAATCCGTCTCCACTGGATGCAGTTCCAAGATGATATTTGCCCATAAGACAGTTACTTAGCTACCGAACGCTTCCTGAATAAATGCCCACTTGAGAATAGACTGTATCTGAAGCTCTTATCCATTTAATTCTCCATCCAGCATAATGTCCTCTGCTCCCTCCACAGCTTTTAGTGATGATCTGATTTTTTCCTTATGTAGATTGGATGTAATGCAGTTAGCTGGGCTCCTGCTGTCGTACCAGGCAGCCTTATAGAACAACCATCTGGTCAAAAACCAAACTACATCAAAAGATTTGCATCTGGTGGTTGTGACAACCTTGTCAAGATCTGGAAGTAAGTGCTTTCTTACCAGGCTTAAGAACTTAAAAAAAAAAAAGTCATTCTTTATGGTCTCTGAATGTCCCCAGTAGCACCTTGAATTATAATTTAGGCATCTCTATGCTTTCATCTTTAACTATTACTATTTTAGAAAAGTACTTTAAAAATAGAAACAACTTAGTGACTTAGAAACACTCATAGCAATTCCTGCCAGATCTGCTTAATCTTACCTTGAAAAGTGGCTATTTAATTGTCTTTGATTACATTTGTTATTTGCAGAATAGCAGATCTCCATACAGTAACTGAAGACCAAATGTGTTTCTCGTGTGTTGCATTCTGTTCTCTAGAAGGGATTTTGTCAGCTTAAGCCATACAGCTTTTTGGAGGAGAGTAAAAACGTTTGTGCTTTGTGCTGTCGGGATAAAACCAGGAGGCTGAAAGTGATTAAAAGTCTCCCAGAACAGTAGGTGGAAAGCACAGCTGGCACTGCTGCCGTCCTTCCAACTGTGTAAATGTATTTTCAGAGAAGAAGATGGCCAGTGGAAAGAAGAGCAGAAGCTGGAGGCACACAGTGACTGGGTTCGAGATGTAGCCTGGGCTCCATCCATAGGCTTGCCAACAAGTACCATTGCTAGCTGTTCACAGGTGAGACTTCTATAGGAGTGAGCTGTACTTGTGCCTTGCTTTTGGCTGTAGTAAGAAAAAGGAGCGTTATGTACAGCAAATATGCATATAGGCACACTTAGAGCTCACATCAGTGGAAGTGCAGTCATAATTGGAAATGCAAACAAGCTTGTTTTTGTGCGGCCAGCCAACCCAGTCTGTTTGTTTGTGTAGGATGGCAGAGTGTTTATCTGGACGTGCGATGATGCCTCTGGAAATTCATGGTCACCAAAATTGCTGCACAAGTTCAATGATGTTGTCTGGCATGTGAGTTGGTCCATTACTGCAAATATCCTTGCAGTGTCTGGAGGAGACAATAAAGTGAGTACTGCAGCCTCAGTTTGCTCTCGCATGTCTTATTTATGCTTCTGTTGTTTTGAGTTAAGGCTGCTAAAGACTTCCATTTGATGCAATAGTGGGTTTTTTGTGGTTTGTTTTTTTATTTACCTATAGGGGAGGAAAATCCTAATGTCTGGCAAACTACGTGCATTGCATTCTTAGTCCTGATTGGAAATGTAGGCTTAATTTTATTTTATAGGGATCCTACCACCAGAATGAATTCTCACTCCCTTTATTGCTGGATAACGATTTAGCAAACAGCAACAAATAATTTGATGCTTAAAACAAGTCTGACACACTGCTGTATCAACAGACCATCGCCATCTTAGTGATGTGATCGTTGAGAAAGGTGACAATGAGAAACTGGGAATGTTTAAGGCTAAAACCTGTTCCTGCTCTGTTTTTGAGGTCACACTGTGGAAGGAATCAGTAGATGGGCTGTGGGCATGCATCAGCGACGTCAACAAGGGCCAAGGAGGAGTGTCTGCCGTTACAGAAGGGCAGCAGAACGAGCAGTGATGTGAGACTGAACCAGCCCAGCTGCTGGAAGTGATCGCCGTACCTGACGCGCGATGTTTCTTGAATCAGATAAGAACTGGTTTTATCCAAACTGGACACGAATGTGGGAAATAACTGTCCAATTTTATGAGCACTCATACCAATACTGGGAGGCTACAATGTGTTGATAATCAGCCTTAATTGACATTCCCTTAAATTAAAGATGAAGAGAGGAGCAAAGTACTGTGCCTTGTGCTACTCCCTGATACTGTAAGAATTGTAACCTGCTTTCTGGTTCAGGAGTTGGATTTAATTGGATACACTTCAGGCCCTCGAGCAGGAACAGGAGGAGGCAGGCAATGAAACCTGTGAACCCATCAGTGTAAGGGGCAGATGCTCTGCCACTCAAAGGCCAAAACTATTTCAAGTGACGGGGCAGGCTGGTGGGGTTAGCAGGAGACAACATTCTGGTAGTGCTGAAATGGTGCTTGGGTTTCCCTGGAAGTAATGTGCTCAGATACATGAAAACCTGCATGCGTTCCCAAAGATGAAAGAGTAGCAGAATGCATATATATTTTGCTTTACAGTAATCTCAAACTTGTTTATTTAATGAACATCAACAACTGAAAAATACGATTTGCAGACTCTTTTTTTTTTTTAGCCACAATTCTATATTGTACCTCAGGTTTTTGTTTAGGCAACAAAATAAAGTCTTATTGGTTAAAGCCTGGTATACTGTATTTGGTAATCTTTCACAGGGGCTTATGGGGAATTTCTGTAGTCTACCTTGACAGGTGCCTTAGTGTGGCTCTCATGTATGATATTTGTGTATAGCTTTGTAAGAGCTAATGAATGCCCAGTCTGGCCAGAATCCAGAGTATGCCATGAAAATGCAAGGGGCTTCTGTTAGAATAATTCTGTTAGGAGCCAGAAGCTCTCCAGTGGTTCATCACTGCCTACTTCCTTTGTGCTCCTTGGTGTTCTCTGCCAGCAGGCTCTCAGACAAAAGTCAAGATGGAGATCTAACTTTACAAGAACTTTTTAACCTAACTTTGTTGCAGAACCTAACTTTCATCCATTGCCTCTGTTTGTTCTCAGCTGCCCTACCGCAGCTAACCAGCTTTCTTGGTGCTACCAAGCCAGCTGATACCACAGACATGTTTCAGAAATGATTTTCTTTTAATAATTGGATCACTCCCCAAATCTGATTTGAAATAATCAGGTAGGAAGCAGTAACATGAGACACGGAATCTGCGAAAGAGAACAACGTGGAACTGCATCCCCAGAAAAAAAATAGTCTCAAAACCTGCAGATGTGCTAAAGAGACTGTCTTCCCTGGCAGAGCAGTTAGGATGGGTGCTCCGTGTAGCGATGCTCTGAGTTACGTTTTTCCAACAGCAAATCTGACTCAATTAAAATTCCTTCTCATCTTCCCATCTCACACATTTCCCGTGCCTTCCTCCATCCTACCACTGAAGGTTTGTGATCTGTAGCATGGAATAAATCCCACAGATCAGCCACATCATTCAAGTCCAGTTAGAACACAGGCAACAGACGGTGTAAGTTTGTCATCCTTTACAGTGTGCTCCTACTTCATTCCTACTGTTCCTCAGGTTTGAAGAAGATCCTCACGGGATGTTTTCTAGAGCCTCAGACATTGCTACAGCTGTTCAGTGACATCTTCAAAGTGCAGTATTTCATTTTCAAAGTAACAGAAATGATGTTTCTAGGAAACAACTTTGCTTTCAGTCCTTCTACAAAGGACAACGAAATCTGATAGAACCCAGGAGAGAATGTAGATGAGAGGAAGCACACTTGGGGCAAAAACAAGAGACGTGGCTGTTACTGCAGGCCAGGAATGCAGTTCTGCTTCTTTTCTGCTATGCTGCACCAGGTAACAGTAAAAGGGCTCAGGACTTTCCTTTCCAACAAATGGCCATTACGGCTACTGGTTTTAGAAGGAACGATGATAACGCCACGGCAGAAAAAGGAGATGAGAAGCACACAATTCCCTGCACAACTTCATTACACACAGAAAGGAACTCAGCAACAGATGTGTGCCGTTTTCACGGTTTTGTCGGCCGCTGTCTTACAGGCACCCCGTGTTTCCAAGGGATTTGGACACACGTCAGGCTGCATTTCCAGAAATAGCACAGCACAGAACAAATAGCCCGCTTCCTATATAAGGTGCTTCAGAACGCAGCAGTTTGGTGAAGCAACAAAGGGAACCGGTGAAGTTTCAGAGCATTTCTAAGCTTTCGCCAGTTTTCCTCCATAATTTCTCTCTGCTAACCTGTCTGCTCCAGTTATAACATCTCAGTTACAGAAGAGAACACAGTAAGTAATACTCTCTTTTGACAGAATATATTGCCTTTTTGCATGCAACAAGTGTGCCTTCTTTCTATATCCGTTTTTAGAAACAATTGCACAACATTCAAATCAGGAGAAATAAAGCACCGCCTCGTGAAGACGATCATGCTTCTCAGAGTTGTTCTGCTAGGAATTCTCCTTCTCAGCATCCTCGGGACAGAGACTGCTCTGGCTGGCTCTAGTTTTTTAAGCCCCGCATATAAAAACATACAGGTAAAAATTCAGAATAATGCTTTTTTGAAGTTGTCTTCCTCTATAATTCCTTAAAGCCAAATTCTTTACAGTGTTCAGAAGTTTGGAAGATAATGTTTCTGGAAGAGGAAGGAGGGATTCCAGAGGATTACTGTAACAAACCATTCACATGAGCAAACATAACTACTAACCTTAGAAACAAACCAACCAACTGAACAAAAAAAACCCACAAACAAATGCAGCTGTTTAAATAAATTGTTAACTACACTTTGAAAATGAATTGGAAGGTGGCTGATCCATAAGGAACCATTAAACAAACTGCTGACAAAGTGGATGCAGAATAGCAGTAAGTTATTGTATACCTACACGTCCACACAACTTTAAAAGAAGTCACTGATAGCTTCAACTAATCATAACTTTAAAAGAAGCCAACGACGGCTCTAATTAATTTGCTGCATCTGCGTTAATTATGAATTCTATTTTCCCTGCTACAGACCAATTTGATTATGGGAGTTTTATACAGGTGCTATTTTGCTTGCTTTCTAGCAACAAAAGGATACAAGAAAACCAACAGCAAGATTACATCGCCGAGGCACAGAAAGCTTTTGGGATACAGACAAAGCAGAGGGGGAAGATGACAATAACAGTGTTGATATCAAGGTGCGTATTTTTCATTCCTGCTCACATACAAGTTCAAATGATTTTGTTGGAGCAGGAATACAATTCCTGCCACAGGAGATGTACCAATGAAAGCCACAGTCATTTAACTTGAAGGGCACGTAGAAAAAGACACATGAAAACTGCCAGCATTGACAGCATGAAGTAATTCAAAAGTATCTGCACAAAGGCAGATCGTGATCTCCTGTTAAGGACTTGCATTTCAGAACTAACATTAATAATGCAAGTTCCCTGTAGTTTCCTCTCCTCCGCTTTATCAGGCGGTTCGGTCTGCAGCAGCCCTGTGCTACGTTTATCAGATGATCATTGCATGTCTCAGCACTATTAAATGAATGCACATCATTTTGCCACCTCTTGCTTGTTGTCACGCCTAACGCAGAATTAACCTGTAGTGCCTTGTCCAAAGATCATCTGTTAAACTCCTTTAATGTTTTTATAGTTTAACATTCCTTTTGAAATTGGTGTCAAGATAACAGAAAAAGAATATCAAGAATATGGACAAGCATTGGAGAAGATGCTACAGGACATTCTTGAAGAGGATGCTAAAGGTAATTTCAAACAAGACATAAATGCAGAAACTCAAACAAAAAACAAAAGCCACATTTCACATTTGTCATGTGAAACAGTCAGAACAGCATTTCAGAAATGACTGGGCTAAGTAGCTAAGCTGCCACTAAGAGAGCAAGTGAAGTGCTTGATGTTCAGAAAACACTAGTTTAACTTCAAAGAATGACAGCAGAGTAAATAAGAGCATTCTAGATGACTCACTAATAACGTTCTGAGTACTAACTCTCACCACCAACTGGTTGCTTCTTTTTGTTTTGTTTTTTAGTTTTGTTTTTACCTTTACTGCCCTTCATTCTTTATTTGCACTCAACTATATTAAGCTGTCCTTTCCAAATCTTTTAAGGGTTTTGTCAGGCTTCAAAACTCTATTATGCATTCCAGTCACCTCAGGCTTCTTCTTTCACCCAGCTTTTCAGGATCCCTAGAATTGCCCTCAGCACTTCTCTCTACACTCTGAATTCCTTTTGTGGGGCCCTTTCTATGGCCATTACACAAATAAGACAATTTTATGCATGCATGCCCCAGAAGAACATTACTGCCTGAAAGCTTTATCTTTCTTCATTTGGGTGCTTGAGGCACTTCTGGACAGATTGGCAAAACAGGATTTTCAGAAAAAATATGAAGATTTTCAAACTAACCTACCTATCTTTTGCCTTTTTAGAAACTCCGACAAAAGACTGAAGCGAACTGAAGGACACCCACAGCACTAGATGGCCTGGTTTGAGTTTTACTTTAAAATGAACTGAATTTACATCTCTAAGAAGAAAGGAGGACATGAACTTGAGTAGTTTGCTCTAAGAAAAAGACAAGAATCTACAAGCAAAACTTCAAAGGGCAATGTGAATCACAGGCTGACATGTAGGCTTATCTTATTTCCTTCTTTAGTATCTACTGTGATTATTTTAAACGATGTATTTGAAAGCTGTATGAATCCTTTCTGCGACTGATGGAAAGTCCATCTTATGCTTCTACAGACATCTGTAACAGAGAATAAAGCTTATGCTGAAACTGCGACGTTTCTTATTTTTAGGAGTATCTCAAACTAGAAGGCTCACGTAATGAACTGTGCAAACTAGATGTACATGGAATCAATTTTCAGTCACCAAATTTGCTTAATTCTCAAGGGATGTGTTAACATGGATATTATCAAGGAAAACACCCAATGTCTCTTCCAGTTAAAATCAATTTTCCAGTTAATTTACTCGGATTCAGAATCATACCTGTCCTAGTGCTAGATATCAGAAAAACAAGGTATATTTTCATGCTACAAGTGCATACACCACTGTGCTCCACTGTGGCACACGTTCGTTTCTGTACACAAACAATTATGTCTTAGAAATGCCAACATGAATGCCCACATAGAGATTTGTGAATCCATGATTTTCTAGTCAGTGCCCTGAAGACGTTTTGTAAAGTACCCCAGGATAGGCTACCGTGATAAAGGTAAACACAGCTGCAAGGCTCAGTTCTTAGGCATGTGCTCTTTTCCTGGCAGAATTTATCACCCAGGTGAACCGATTCCTTCGATTCCACTGGCAGTACCTTGTGTTATACCACCAGAAGCCAAACAAGATGTACAAGCAAAGGGGAAAACTAATTAAAAAGGAGTAAGTATTTCTAAGACAACTAGAAAGCAAATATACTTAGAATGCTTAGCACCAATTCAAATAGCCATATCATTCTGGTACCACAATCAGAAGAAATAGTGTAATGGCTTTCCCGCCCATTATAGATCAAATCTCCAGGTACAGATCTTACCAGCATTTGCTGTACAGCTCCACAAGTCATGCACGTGCCTAATGGCTGCCTGTAGAAGAGCAAAACGTAGGGACAGTAGGTTTCTCAGATGTGCCATCTTGTCTGCAGTGCACAGTTAGTCCTGTTTGAGAGTGCTGACATGGACTCCTCACGTACACAACCTGCAGAAGTGTTATGAAAGGGAAGAGTCAGAGCACTGAAGCCACATTGGCAATCCTTAGTTCTACTACTGGTATTCTCTCTGAAAAATATTTAATGTTTTCCCAGCATGTTCCATGAAAGCAGTCAATCAATACGTTTCCCAACAGCACAGTGAGGAAACTCCTGGCCAGAGACACCACATAAATCCTTCCCTGAAAAAGAAACTCTGCAGTTAGGGTCTGTTCCTAGAGCTTTGACAGAACTGTAGAGGATTGTAGAGGAAAAAAGCATGGGTTGGTTAGTCTACAGAATCAGAATCGAGGCAAGGCTATTGCGCTGTGTTATCCAGCTAAGTGGGCAGCATTTTTCTAAGGCTGCTCCAAACAAAAACGAAGAAAACCAAACAAGCCACCACTAGCAGCCCCCAAAAAGAGCAAAAAATCACAACCTTTTCCCCAGCGATCTAAACACAGTACTTTCTGTATTGCAAATACAGGATCGACCTCAGGAGGGTGGCAGAGCCCAGTAACGCACAGCCTCACAAGCTGAAGCAGGTCTGGTGCGCTCTGCCGCCTGGAATAAAACACAGCACGGCACCCCAGCCGTTCGAGGTGACCTGTACAGCCTGGAGCAATAAGTTGGCCAACAGCAAACCCAAACTTGCTGCAAAAAAGGAAGCCGTTCTGTTGCAATGAGGTGCTTTTACACCAGCTTCATGCCGAGCAGAGCTTCCCCAGCCCGTGACGGCCGTTTCCCGGCTATCACACGGAGAGCCCCGCAGTGCCGCGGTTCTGCCCCTGACGGGACAGGGGAAGCTTTTTAGAAAGCCGTGCCTAAAGCTCTGCGCTCTCAGACGCACGTACCTTCCCGTATAGGAGGTACAGAAAGCCTGCCGCAGACCAAAGCGCACGGCACGCCGCGTGCGGCCGGCCTCAAAACGGAGAGCGCGACCGAGCCGAGTCCTGAGGAGACGGCCCGGTGGGCGGGACCTTCGGCGGGCCGCTGCACCCATTGGGTGGCCCGGAACTGCTCCTGCCACCGATTGGCTGAACTCGCTCCGAGGAGGGCGGGAAGAAAGACCGCCGCGCCGCTCGCTCCGCTCGGGCCGCCTTGGCGATGCTCCGCGGGAACGGGGCGGGGAGCGGCGGGCGGGCCGGCCGGCTCTGTGCTCGGGACCCGGAGGAGCTGTGGGACCGCGGGGAGCGCTGCAGCAGGCTGCAAAGAACAGAGGTACCTGTCTGACGTGCGGGGAGCGCCTCGGGGCGGGCCGTCATGCGGAACAGCGCGCGAAACGCGAACGGCGTTCATTGACCTGAGGTGTGAGGGTACGCGCCGCGCCCCCGGGGCCGCCGGTACCGAGGCGCCCCGCAGCGCCATGGAGCTTTGCGGGCAGGCGGCTCTCGTTGTCTCCCGCAGCTCTGCGGGGCGGTGCCGTGCCGTGCCGTGCCTCTCGGCCGCTCTCCCTCTTGCGGTGTCGTTCAACAGACAGCAGCAAGCGGGTACGGAGCGGCACCGGAACCCATCCCAGAAATCACTGAGAGAAAAAAACACTGCTTAGCAGTGAGCGAGGATGCGCGTTTTACACCGCTGCTACAGTCGCTGATGGCTGAGTGCGGGGAGGTGCTGGGTGCTTGCTCATGAACACACATGCAATGCTTCAGAAAGCTGCAGAAAGGAGATTTGCTGTGCTATGAGTCGTGAGAAAGCTGGGTATAGACAGAGCTTCTTCCATTTTTTATTCTCGAGTTTATTAATAAAGTATAAATTTGAAACGTTGAGATTAAAACATAGTATCAAATAGCTGACATAAGAGTATAGTTACTGTAAGACTATGCAGAATATTAGCTGTGTTATGCCGCTCTTAATAAACATCTGGTAAGGTTCCATACCTCAGAATATGTTTAAGACTAACACGGAACAAAGGAAAGAATAACACAGCTGGCTTTGTGAGGCTCATCTGTCATTGTTTTACCCTTTGCCAAAATAAATACAATTAATCAAATTTAAACTGACTGATGATAAAATTGAGGACACTTTAAATTAAAGCCCAAAATGTATAGTAGCCACCACATGAAACACAACAAGAAGCCTTAACAATGTTTAAAGGACACTTGGGAAGAAAAACAACTTTCGGAGACACCCTATGAAGTGTAACTGCTGTCCTATAGCTCCTGACAGCGAAACTTGCTTAGACCTCCATGACATAACACGTACAGCTGGTACAGCAGCCCACAGAGCAGATCAACATGTCTTCAGTTATTTACTTACTGCTATTTTCAGTGCAATTCAAATTGAGATCAACCATAGAGAATATGTCTGAGAACTTGCATAGAAATTCCCTTCTCTGCTAACACAGTGTTCTTGGGTATACAGGCAAAGAGTGTATGATACAGATCATTTGAAAACTGAAACCTTCTTCAATCAAAGATTTGTCTGCACATATAGCATGCAATGACAATAAAGGGCATTGCTAACTAATTGTGGATCAGTGGTTGCTCTGTAACTTCTAGGACTGTGGTATTTTAATAAGACACCTATTACCTGCAGATACTTTTTGAAATACACAAGAAAAGGACCTTAATTCTTTTTATAATGCAGATGAGAAGAAAGAAGGCATTTCTGTTGGCAGAGCTGCGCTGAGCCTCAGCCTGTTTTAGGAAAGATATTTTCTATTTCTTCTCAGCGCCATCACTTTTCTTCAGAGAAGGATAATGTTTCTGATCCAAATCTGCTACTCAGACTTCAAGGAGAGGTATACTTTTACCATCTATTTCTAATGAAGATTCTAATGATTCTAATGAAGAATCTGTCCTTGTTTCTTCTTGTACGTTGGTCACAGCTAATAAGTCCATCTGGTTTAAGAATCAAAAAGTTCAGAACTGCTTAATTTGTCTTCTTCATACAGCAAAATATTTTCCATTAGCTTCTTTTTTTGGTCATTTATTTTTATTTTCCAGGATGCCTCTCTGGCTAACGCTGAAAAACAAAAAATTCCAAAGACTGAGAAAAAAAATCTATCTGCATCTAAGGCACAGACAGCAATTTTAAATTAAAAATCTGGTTTAGAAAAACTGACAGAAAGGAAACAGAACATTCTGTAGATTCACTGGTAAAATCCTAAGCAAGGAATAAGAGCCCAAACTGTTGTGAAGACTTGGGTTAGAAGAGAAGCACGGACACTTCTGCCACAGCACCCGAACCATCGCACACCAGAACGTTCTGCACCCACACCTCAGCCTTATCTACATTTACCTTGGGATGAACACGCAGAGTCAAGGTCTGCGTTTTTCGACTGAAATGTGCTTTGTGCAGTAGCAGCCATTTCCAAGTTGTCGTCACTTCTGATGCATACTACGTTTCTTTCCCGGAGTCCATTTGCTTTTGTTTTCTCCTTTATCCTGCAGTCAGAGCTCGCAGTGTTTTCTGAATTGTCACAGCTGTTGCTGAATAGCTCATCTGCAGATTTCTGTTCAGGATTCCAGATGAAACTCATCGATTCATCCGATTCACAAGGGATCCGTGACATCTGCAAACAGTGAGCGTCCGGTGGCACGACTCCTACTGAAGGTGTGCACTGACCACCACTGGCCAGGAGCACCGGCTGCGTGCTGTCCTCTTTATTCTGCCCTGCAGAAGGGGCATCCATGCTGAGGTTGGTTGTCTCATCATCGGTTTCTTCTGGAGTATTCATGGAAAACCCAGGAGTGCTGCCTCCACAGATGTAATGCTCTCTCAATTTATTTTCAGCTGTTTCCATAATTTCAAGCACCTGTTTTAAAACAACAAAATCTGTGAATGCAGAATAATCCCTGTACCCCTTGTTACACACATTACCGACAGCCCAAAAAAGTTGGGGCACAAAAGTTGTAGCTCTAGACCTTGCTGTCATGAAGGCGAAATTCTCAAAATCAGATTGTTAAAATATTACCTCTGCTATGTTAGAACTCTTCTTTCTCAGACAAAGGCAGATGGCTGAGGCAAAATCAATAGCAACCTCTTCCAGCAAATGTCCTGCTTTCTTGTCCAGGTATTTACAGCATATTTCCTTGGCAGCTAGCTTTTCCAAATTCTTGGCTTTGGAGCGTGAGTTTTCTTTTGCTATTTGGATTTCATCAGCAATCATGTCTTTCTACTCAAAGGAGAAAGGTACATTAGGTGAAGACAAAATTAATAGCAATGTTTAATTCCATCTAAATCACTGAGAAGTCTTCCCATGTACTTGTTATTACTGCTCCTTAACAGCTGCCTTACAGATTTAAAAACAGTAACTGATCTCCCTTTGTAAAGTCACAGAAATGTTGCTTTCACAGTAAAGGAATGGCCAAAGATTTTCTTTGCGTTGCCTAAAGCAAACCCAGCTGCTCTATGCTTATATCCACCTAAAGGAATGAAAAATCGTCAACACTGCACATAGCAGCATTTTTGCACAGAACTTTTAAAAATATTTATTAAAAGAAATCACAAACTCAGGATCTTTTGTTTCTTGAAGCTGTTTGGACGTTGCTGAACGGTTTGGAAATTATACGTATGAAAACTACCATCTTCCTCTTAAAGGCTTCAACAACACGGCAAACCAGAAGGAGTGCATTGCACAGAAGGATTATAGGTGGAGTCTGTTTTTATGAAGATGGTGTTAATGGTATCAAGTGAGCCTGGGCAGTTCTGGCTGCTTGTGAAAGCAGTCTGCGTAGTTTTAATGACAGCCTGGACAAATTGGCCAGGATCCAAATTCCAGACACCAATTAATACTAAATGCCTGATAAACATGGTAATGAGCAACTGCAGTCAGAGCCCACCCAGATTCCCCCCGTGTGACTCGTCACACACCTTCCTGGCACAAACAAGCCTGCAGCAGCATTTCAGCACAAAGTGTGAAAATAAGAACGAGCTTAAAGCCAGTCCTGCTGCAGCATCTCCTAACATCAGCAAGGCCAGTGCTCATGAGTCTGCTGTGTGAAATGGGAATACGTACTCTCCTCATGTCTAAAGGTGATGAACTGTTGGTGTTAATGGAACCACGTCAGAATTTCTAGAAAATCTCTTCTGCAAAATGTGTAAAGCAAACTGCGCTTCTATAACATGTAAATTCACCTTATGACAGCAACCCCATTCACTCGTGTCAGTGTTCACTATGTCTGCTTTTCCTTACCAGATAAACAGGGCTCCTTCCTTCATCCAGTGCCTTTATCCCTGTCAGTATCTCTGCTAAGACCTAGAAAGTTTATTTGACAGATAAAACAATTTGTTGACAATAAACTCTGTCTTTAAATGTCTGTATGTAAAGGAATATTGAACTGTTGAACTGTCAGGGCATTTTAGATTTCATTTTTATTTTAACACTTAACGGTGCCAAATTTGGGCAGTATTTATGACAGCTTAAATCTACCTCCAGAGTCAAGTCCAGATTTTATAGTTAGGTACAACAGATAATAAAAAAACAAATTAAGTTCAAAAAGAAGACTGTCAGTATAAATTTATATAGGAAATGACACCAAACAGAGAAACTTCCTGTTAAAATGGAAACTTTTGAGACAAGTGACGTTTTGAACTCTTATCTCAGCTGAACTTCCAAACTGACAGATGTTTGTAGCAGTGGATGGGGCCAGTCTGTCACAACTGTGAGAACCAAACAGAAAACTTTCTGCTACTCTCTTTCTCAACCTACCAACAGTAATACGTCTTTTGCTACATTCTGCCATTTCGTTGTTCATAAGATGCACATCACTTTGCCACAAACTGAAGTAGATTTGGAACATGAAGGTAATTAGAAACAGAATCTCAGCTCGTTATACAGTTAGCAATTGGGAATGAAGTTGCAGGAAAAAACAGCTACGTGGGGAATGCGCTCATACATCCATTTTCCTGTCTACAAACATCAACAACCGCAACAGAAGATGGAAGAAGGCAACCTACCACACCACAGCCAAATACGTCAACTTTTTCTGATAACTGCCCATGCCTGACAAAATCTTCTGGCAGATAAGTAAGAGAAGCTTGCAGAACTTTGGTTTTCATCACAGTACATTCGGACTTTTTATCAGCAGAGTACAGTCGCAGACCTGAATGCCCAAGCTTTGGTGTAAAGTTTTCATCCAACAAGACATTTGAGCTGTAAAAGACAACACTGGTCAAGTGATTACTTCAACTTGATGTGAAATTTTACACTTTTCAAGTTAAGGCAAGGCCTGAGCAGGAAAAATTCCAGCATTTGACCTGCTGTGTAACAGTGAAAGGGTGAAGACAGGGAGAAAGGAAGAGGGGATTTAAAAGCACTGCAAGCATTGCTTCAGAAGAAAACACTTCCATCATTTATAAAAGGGAGACAAATTAAAGGTGATCAGGTGAAGATCCTACAGAACAAGGGATAGCAGAATGACATTGCAGATGAATACCAACATGATAAAAGCTTTCAGGTGCTTTTGTTGAAGAAATTCTGGAATTAGTGTACAGGTAATGCCAAACCCCTCACCTCTTGATGTTCCCATGAAGAATTCCAAAATTGTGTAAATACTCCACAGCTCGGATGAGTCCCACAGAAATACTAATCCGTGTCTCCCACGCCAGTGGAACAGAATCATCCTGCAAGAAGCAATGGGGTCGTTTTGTCTTCTTTTGACAATGAAAACGACACAGCAGCAGTACATTTTCATTCTAAAGACCGTTTTGGTCCCACTGCAATCATGGCGGAGTCGCCGTCCCTGGCAGTGTTCAAGAGGCGCCTGGATGAGGAGCTTCGAGATCTGGTTTAGTAGCTTGTGGTACTGATAGGAATGGGAGGGGGGTTGGACTAGATGATCTTGCAGGTCGTTTCCAACCTTGTGATTCTGTGATTCTGTGATAAGCAAAATGCCAGCTGGCCTAAATCAAAAGTTTTGTCCAAGGCAGAGTTTGGGATTTCTAGGCCCAGGAAGGAACTTACTCTTGCACACTGCATGGTGTGTTTTGCCTGCCTTGTGACAACAGTGAGATAAGGATACAGCATAGATCATACTTATTCACAGCCATCAATTATACGCCATCACAGAGCACAGGTCTGGTTTTGATGGATTGCTTTTCTGCTCCTTCTGTCATATCTCTGTAAATGCTCTTCCAGTAGGTCTGAACACCTCAAAGTGTTCTCTCTTAAGCCCTTCTAAAATGTTGTAGGAGTGAATGAAAATGATGAGAACCACATTCCCAATTCCAACGAAATATTACGATATAGATAGGTATGTTTTGCAGATTAGTTATTACTTGAAAAATCTGAAGGCTGCAAAGCAGAAGCTTTTCACTGACCTGATCTGCTTTGCTGTAGTAAAACTGAAAAAGAGCGTAGTACCTGCAGACAGCTCATCTGGGCTGTTTTTGTCTCTTTCTTAGAATTACAAGACATCTTTCTGTTTTTCATACAATAACGTGACTTGTAATCACAGATAAATAACGGGCTCGGGTTATCTACTTACTTGATGCTGAAGTTTGTTCTGTAGTGATCCATTAGGCAGGTATGGATATATCAGACAGTGCAACTCAGATTCTACTGTGAAACCCAGCAGCTGCAAAATGTTGACGTGACAACACCTGCAGGCACAAATCAATAATGATTTACAAATGAAATGAGAGCAACATAGGAAAATGCATTCTTAAGCCAGAATAAATCCCTACGTTCAAGAGAGTCAGGAATGACGTTTTGTTCTGTAGCCACAAACACAGAATGGCCCTGAGTGGGTTCACAGAAAGCTGCACCAGCAGCAGAGGCAAGGCCATAGCACAACCAGGTTTTGAGCAGCCAGAAGGGATACAAAGCTTCAGGAGACATCAGGCCTTCACCATGTCCAAGAGTGGCACGGGGCAGTGCTTGCTTTGCAGGGAACAGCACATCTCTGGCAGACAGGTACGCTGCTTCCTCAGGGCATAACCCCAGTCCCCAGCACAGGCCGGTGCCGGGGGGATGCACACATCAGTGTGACTGAACAGCCCGGAGCACAGTGCATGCAGCATACACAGACTGCTCACCGAAAGCAAATCTGTACTTCTGTATGAAAAAATCTTTGGGTGGAATTTGGGCTTGTGCATTCAGTCTGAAAGAAAAAAAAAGAAAACATGCGATAGAATCTCAACACTAATTACTGATGTGCTGCACTCCCACTTTTAGTCTCTAGATGACAACGTTAGCAAACAGGCTGTTTTCACTGGTGACCATATTGTGTCATAGACAACAGCTACACATTAGAACAAGAACTCGCATGAAGACATTTCTGACCCTATTATCCACGCAGGCAGCTACCCCCAGGCTACTCCCACAAATCCAGTGAATTGAACTACCCACGTGAGGAAGAGCTCACATACGTGTTTGCTGCATCTAGGTTTACTAACATAATTTCTCTTTTATTCCTCCTTTTTTATAGCAGTTCTTGTTCTCTGCCCACAGAATATTAAATGACAGCTGTTTAAGAGATTCTAATAAAATATCTCCTGCAAAGAAAAAGAAGTGGAGCACTTGCCTCTTTCAGTCTTTTGATGACATAGGCCATGTTGTGCCTCTGACCTTTGTAGACATCTGCAAAAGTGCCTTCGCAAATTCTGCTCTTGTCACTGAAGCCATCTGTGGCATTAGTAACTTCTTTCTGGGTCCACAAAAGGCTCCCACTGGGGAGATCAGTCATCGTCTCCTGCTGAGGAGTAGAAGAGCTGCAGGGCTACACATTGGAAGAAGAAACAATCTCATGAACATTTGTATGCTTTCTCCATCTCTTTCAGGCATCACGTTTCTTTTCCATGAGCTGAATGAGCGTTGTGATTGTTGACAGAAATTGTGACAGGTGCTGTGCAAACACTCCGTGTGGTTTCCGTTTGTAATACCTGTGTTGATTTGTCTTGCTGATAGAAATATTCTTCACAGTAGAAGACACCTGAAAACAGCTAATCTGCATTTCCATCCTCCCCAAACAACAGGGTAAACTTTCTTTAAAATTCCTTATATGTATTTAAAGTGACATCAATTTAAGCTACAAAGCCCACTAGTCTCTGTGCCTAAGGCTTATATCATGGTACTGGATCAGAAAGGAGTGTCTCTCATGCTATAATGTTCTTATTTTCTCCTAAGAATTGCACGGCTACTTCTGAAGTGGTTGCAAAATAGTTGCTTCCAGTCAGACAAGTCCTCATGCCACTTGTTATTACAGTTCCACTGTAGCCTACACATAACTGTACAGCTTTCACAACCTTAATTCATTCCAGACCTGAAAAAACAAAACCTTAACTTCCCCTCAGGAAATTCTGAAATTACTGTGTTCTTTGTAGCAACCTTCTCCTCCTGCTTTTACTCTTGAACCACACCATCTTGGACGAGTTATAAGTCTTAAAGCACAATCATCTTTAGAAAAAAAAAATCAAATTAAACAAAAAAAAAGAGGTCAGTGCAGGACTGGGTTGGGAACAGAGTGCACACAAGGATCTGGGAAACACACTCTGAAAAAGTACAGGATGGTTCCACCTAGATGGTCTTGAAGATAAGAGAGCTATAAGGAATAACTATATAACTACATAACTATAAGGAATAACAGAAGACTGTGTTGAAATCATCAGGAGCATGAGCAAAGCAGCTCCCAGGATGGCTGAGCCTTGGGATGGGGCTCCGAGGGATGGCAGATTTTCAGTTTTTGACTAGAAAAGGCTCTGGGCAACCTGACCTCAATGTGGCACTGGCCCAGTTTTCAGCAGGAACCACATTTTAAATTTAAACTAGAAGTGTGACATTCCAACTAGGCAGTCGCTTATGCTGCACTGTCCTGCGATCCCATTAGAAATACTGGAGTCTGCTGCAAAATCTATAATGGAAATTCCTTCAAAATTAATTGCTATTCGTGGGCATGTCAGCCATGCTAAGCCATGTAGCACTGTTAAATGTATCCCTCACTGGTCTTGCGTTGGCAAAAAAGAAAAGAAAAAAAGAAGTGAAGCAAAATTTAAGTAATTAGTGCTAAATTCAGTCTAAACATAAAGTTGAAGAATAAACCTTAACTGAAAAACACAGTGTCATAAAGCAAATTCTTACAGTTATAATCAATGAGAACTAAAGGGATTTACCTGCACACTTGATGAGACAGAAGGATTTGACTGTAATGATTTCAAAAGGTCTTTTGGGGGAGGTGGTGGAGAAGGAAGCGAATACAAGGTTCCTCCAGAAACAGCATCTGAAATTGAATTAGCAGCACTGATAATACACCTCTTTTTTGTGCCATTGCTACCGCTGACTCATTATGAGCATCCATTGCTGAGATGGTGAGGTGGCCTAACCACCTATGGCTGTCAAAACGTGAAATGCCACCTAAAGACATGGAGCTTTTGTCCAGCTTCCTCTGTGCGATGACTGTGAAGATCCCTCCAGCCCTGGCTCAGGGACACACAGCTTCCAGAGCCTCTGCCTGCACTGCTGCTCACATGCTCTCCTCAGCACACCATGGTTCTGCTCCATCTCCCAGCAAAGCTGCTTGCTGATGCTTGCACCGCTCTCCATTGGCCCAGATTTATGCTGTGTGGAGGGAAGGACTGCGGGCGTGAAGTGCACGCACAGCTCTACTGTTAGCATGGCACTGGTGCTCACACAGACCTGGGAGAAGTACTTCTCTCACAGCCAGGACAGGTACCGAAAGGAGGAATGGGTGGCTGTGTGATCAAGCTAGGAATTGACAGCTCAGGAGACAGCAATGCTAGGTAAAAGGCAAATATTCAATTGGGACCATTTTGAACAGGAATGCGTTCATTTTCACTACAGTAAAATTCAGCATTCTTGTCCATACGGTCATTTCATTGTTACAGAAAATCAGATTGTATTATTTTACTTACTACGTGCTGGTGATATTCCTGGTTGTGAAGGCTCTGGCGATGGCAGCAGACTTATCTCATTTTCTCTCTCCTTGTGTTTGCTTTCCGTGGGTGTTAAAGATACGTCCTCCTGTTTAGGTGGCTCTACCAGCTCTTCTTTTTCAGAGGTGGTAATGCTGGATGGTGATATCCCTGCAAAGGAGATCAAAGGAAAGAGGAGTACCGTGCTGTACTGTGCAGCAGGAAGCCTGACAGATCAGTTAGCAGAAAGTAATCCCCACTGGGAAAATGGACTGTCCATTAGAACAAACATTATGAATGCTTTACAGTTATTGTTGAATTGTTTCAGTAGCGCTGGTATTTAAATTCAGACTTGAAGAGCACATATATCTTACAAGGAAATATTAAAATCAGATTAGGCTACTGGGACAGGAACAAACTGGAAAGAAAAAGATATGAAGACACTCTGCTACACAGAGCTGTCAAAACCTCCTGACAAAGCAGCTGAATTCTGGTCTGTGAGAGAGGTAAATGACGGGGAGGAGGAGCCTGGAAATGCTGAGTTGACCAGCAGATGACCACCAGAGATGACACAAGAACTTTCTAGTGCCTATTAACCACTTTTTCCTGGTTATAATTCTGTACTCTTGTTTCTATCCAGTATCTTTTATCAGCAATATATTTAACATTTACATTTAACATTAACATTTAACATTATAAAAATATGAATTAATCTTTTGATATGAAAGAAAATAAGCACAAGTACCAATATAAGCTTTTTGTTGTGTTGTTTTATCAGCTTGTCATCTTAAGTAAAAGCCACAGCACTCTGCATTTGCAATCAGACAATAGCTTGTGTTCTCTGTGCACAAACAAAGCACTGGGGATGTCTGAAGCCAGAAGGAAGCTGGAGTTTTAATTTCATCTATGCTCCTTGTAAACCACTTCCAGTAGAAGTGAAGCTTAGAAGGCAAGGTATGACAATTCCAGTCAGTGCAGCTCGGACCGGAGATGGGAGCACGTCTGTGGAGGGCAAGCTTTTTCCTTTGACTTCCTTCTGGAGTTTGTGTAATTGTTCTTCAGCATCCAATACGAATGCAGGTTTGAACGGAAAATCAGCTCTGTTTCTTTGTTAAAGCACCAGCTTTAAGCTGTGAGATCACAAACACCACAGGTTTTGGTAATCACTGAGTTCAAGCACCCTGCAGGCCTTCCGTTCCAACCGGCAGTCCCTGCGTTCTGCAATTGCTGACCTTCCCCTGCCGGTACTTTGACCTAGAAGCCTCTACAATTTGGATCACTTCCCTCTTTCAACCTATTTTTCATGGTTTTTCATGAATTTTGCAATTTCCTGCACATCAGTCAAACAGGTCACCGCTGAAACTAAAGAACTAACACAGGAAAAAGTTTGTTCCAACAGATATCCAGAAGTGGGACTAGAGCTGCGCAAGAAATTCTCAAAGGCAGAAACAAGAGAAACAACTCTCCTGCAAGTAATCTGCCAGCAAAACATTCACCTGGGTGTCCTGTCTTGCAAGTCAGGCTGAACAGTGTTAGGGTAACATAGTAACTGTCAGGAGTTGGAACAGTGGCTTTTTGAAGTGCCCAACAGAACTGAAAACCAAACCCACTTCCAGCTCCTTGCACCACCCTGCACAGAATGCTCTCATTTCACAGATCCTCCCCTGTCACAAAGGAAACCAGAAACAAAGGGGTGTTGTTTCTCAGAAGGTGAGTGCAGATTTTTTCTGATTAAGACACAGCATACAGGGTGGGATTACAGCAAATCAGTGAACACACAGAATTAAGGAACACTCAAAGTGAGCCGGCTGCAAACAAAGGCGGGCCTGAGAGCGCTGCGGCCGGGCAGAACAGCGATAGCTGTAGGAGCAGCCAGCTGCAGCACGTACACAGCAGCACCCAGAAATCCCCATGGACAGTGTGAGATACGCAGTGGGCATGGAAGAGAACAGTTACCACAGCGTGGAGGCCACCAGCTACTCCAAAGCATCTGTACAAACAGCATTATCGAGGAGCCGGGCATATTGCGTTGGAGAGCTCCAGATCCAGTTTCTTCACGTTGTTTTCAATCCCACCTACTCAAGCTGGACCCTCACAGCCACATTTCACAACTGGTTTACTACCATACTCGTTAGGGCAGATGAAAATTCACTTTCCTGTAGCTCTGTTACCATTGTTACCATCTCCTGAGTGGGGTGACTGAGTTCAGCCAGTGCAGTTCTGCTGAACGAAGGGCTGTCACAACCCAGCTCTGCGGAGCAGCACTGCTGCTAGGGTGGGTGGCAATGGCATTTCATTTACTGAGATGGAATTTGCTTAAAGCACGCTTGTGGTTAATATCTCTTTTTAATCAACAGAAATTCAGAACACCCACCTTAAAGATTTTTTTTTTTTGCCATCCTAAAATGAAGTTTCTAACTCACACTAACACCAGGAACCCACAAAAAACCCAGCTGTGCTATATAAAGAACTGCAGCAGCAAGCAAACTGTGACACAGTGGGAATTTCCATGAGCAACGCCTGTCACTGGGTGCCAGCTGTGTGTGCTGCCAGCCCTGCCCACGGGCAGCTCACAGCAGAACTCAGCCTCCTCCCCAGCTGCGTGCAGGCAGTGCCCCGCACACCTCCATCTCCTGTCGGCATGCACTGCTGTCAGCTTTGCCCATACCCTTGTCCACCTGCATTGTACTTCTCTGCTCAGTTTGGCCCACATAAACCTCTAACTTTTCTTTCTCACAACTGCCTATGGAGAACGTCAAAAGTCACACGAACACTTCCTTCCCAAGAAAGTTGGATTTTGGATGGTAACATGTGAAGAGGAGAGTACAGGCTGCTGTCAGCTTGCCAGGGCAGCCCAGGGCAGGAAGGATGAGCGTGTCGTCCAGGTTCCACAGGTCCCACAACAGAGCTGAGCTAAGGTACCCACTGGCTCATGAAAATGGATGGCTGCCATTTAAACATTGATTTCAACAGAGAAAAACTGCAAGTTATATTTAAAAGTGCTGTAGCTTCTACAGGGCAATGGTTTGCCTTAATTAGATACAGCATTTTGAAAGTATCATCATCCAACTCAGAAAAGTAACTAAAATACAGCAAATGGGACAAAGGCAAGAACAGTGAAGTGGGCAAAGCACTCCTTTGGGGAACGTTCTCACTGTGCAGGAAAGCAGAATGCACAAGCCTCACTGCTGATAGGTCTCTCTGCCACGAGTTTGTTGGCATTTAATGTATAACGGCAGAATTTCAGTGGGGAACGAGGACATAAGAAAAATTCACACATTCACAACTCAGCTCTGTGGGAAAGCAAGGATGTGTTACAGAACCATCCTTCATGCACAGCACAGCCTCACTCTGGCAGCTCCTGAAGCACCTACGAGACATTACGAGCTGTGCTGACAGACCAGACCGGCAGCCCCTCGTCTAGGTCAGCTCTCCCCTTCCCACCATGAGCAGAAAATAAGAATCAGCAGAGACTTCACAATTGGAGCACAAGGTTCCCAGCAAAGAGTTCCTTCAGCCTGCACAACGAAGACGGGGACAGGCACAGAGCCGGGCTGCTCACAGGAGCTACTCACAGTCCAGGATGACCTGAGCCGCCCGGTAGAGCTGCAGTGCCTGCAGCAGGTCCAGCAGCTGCCGCACGGTCGCCAGCCTCACACCCCACCACCACATCAGCTCGCGGGTGATGCTGATCCCCGTCTTCTCCATGCACTTGATCTTCCGCAGCTCGGTCTGGTCGGTGATCACGTAGGAGGCTGCGGAGACGGGACGGCTTTGTTAGCAAGGGGAGAGAGCGAGGGCAGGCAGGGCAGGCACGGTGCGCTGCGTACACAGAAAGCTTTCATTCGGCTTTAAAAGCAGGGACCGCCACACGTTAGCTACGTGGACGTGAAGAAATTCCAGTTCCTGGAAGCAGGGTATTATTTCTATTCTTTCAAACGTTCAAAAAAAAAGTTTGTTATGCGGAGACCCAAAAAGAAACCGCTCTCAGCCTGCTCAGCGCGCCGTCACCGTCCCCCGACCGCCCTCACCTGCACGCCGCGCGCCGCTCGGCTCCGGTTACCTTCCCGTCGTGGCAGCGGACGGCAGCGGCTGGACGGGAGGGGCCGCGCGGGCGGCGGCGGGGATCGGCAGCGGGGGGGGATCGTGTCATTACCGGCGGGCACCGGGCGGCTCTGCGGGGGACGCGGAGCGGACGCGGCGGAGGCCGGGAGACGCGGAACGGGGTGGTGAGGGAGGGGGGCGGCGCGGGGCCCGAGAGCGGCGGGGGGAGCCGGGGAGCCGCGCTCACCGAAGCGCATCCAGTCGCCGTCGCTGAGGCAGTCCATCTTCTGGCAGAAGTCCTCCAGCACCCAGGCCGGCATGCTGTGCACGTAGGGCGACGGCGGCGCCATCTCCTCGCGGCGCCCCGGTCCGCCCGCGGCCATCAGCTGCCGCGCGTGGCCCCACGGAGCGCCGCCGGGCGGGGCACCCCGCGCTTCCTCCTGCCGCGGGGGCGCGGCTTCCTGGGGCCGCGCGGGGCGGGGCGGCGGATCCCAGCCGCGGGAGCGACGCCGTTACGAGCTCCGCTCCGCCGGGCGGCTCCGTGCGCCGCGCCTCGGGAATCGCGAACGTCGCGGTGCCACGAACGCGTCCGCTTCCCGCCCCGCGCCGGGGAACCGCTAAAACCGCGGCCGAAACGTCAAGGAAACAAACCCACGGCGTGCCGTTACTTAAAGTACCGCATCGTAAGGACGCTCTGTGTGCCGCCGTTTGGGCCGTAGCGAGAGCTGTACCGCCAGCCACGGCTGCCCGCACAGCCGGCCCTGCCCCGAGGCAGCCGGGCTGCTCCCTGCACCGGGAACAGCGCAGAACTGTTCACCACAAGGGTGAATGAAGGTCCGTGACGCATGCATCGTTGTTTAGAACGGCACCTGTCCGTGTTTGTGACTTCGCTTTGGCTCTGACTGCTGTATGTAGTTAGAAGTTTCACATGGGAACTGAAAATCACTTTTTCAAGCTGAGACACAAACAATTCTACACAGCCTTCACCTTCAAGTAACAGTAGCAGACAGGAGCTGTGTGCCTGTGCCCATGTCCCAGCTCCTGCAACCGCAGCTCCACTCATTGCCCCGCAGCAGCACTAAATGGGGTTCTGCTCCTGACTGCCTCCAGTTACTGCTCCCCTCAGCTCTCACAGGAGCAGTGCAGTGAATCCAACTGAGCTCAATCCCACGGCATCCACGAGTGGCATTTCAGGAACAGGAGCAAACGTGCCATTGCAACCACTGCATAGTTACCTGACAGCATTAGAGTCAAAGAGTTAACATGGATTTACGTTTTAATGAGAAAGATCAGTTCATACACAAACATTTCAGAAAAAACAAGTCCACAAGAAGGGCAGCCATTGCATACTTAAGAACCTCAAGCCACAGAACAGCCTGCTGCTGTTAGCAACCTGCTGCTCTGCGCGCTGAGCAGCACTGCGCCTGCCTGGGGAACAATTCACCTATCTGCTAAAAACAATGCTGCTTTGAGTTATGCAGAGACATACAGACACACAGCTGTGTATTTGAGGTATGGGGAAGAGAACATACAGGCCAAGATCCTTTCTCTCTGTGCAGCTGGCCTGCTGAAAAGCACAGCTCTGCTTCGAGGAGCTAGGCCTGCAGCTGGGGCAGCTTCTGTGCTTCAGGGGGCACCAGCAGCCCAGACGGACCGTGCTCCTCAAGGCCAATCCCTGGGACAAGGGAAAGGTGGGGCTCAGAGCACCCACCTTGTGGGAATGCTCCTGGTATACCAGTATGGGAGCTGAGGGTGTGGGCACAGAGACGCAGAGCAGAAAGGGCTCCCAAAACTAAGATGCAGTCTGTATGGCTGACAAAGTTCCATCATCTAGAGATAAACGAAGCAGTAATTTGGTAAAGAAGGACAAATTAAGGCATTTAAGGCATGTTCTGTGTAAAAACTCGTTAGCTTCAGAGTTGCTACAATGAGGGTTTATGAACACACAGAGACAGAGGCTAACACAGAAATGCTTAGGTCATCTTTCTTTCAGAAGTTTTGGGCCCAGCGCTCAGAAGGCAACTGTGGAAGTTCTCACATGAACACCCCCTACAATTTGTGATTTGAAAGTAAATTCAGCATGTGAGAGAGCAAATTCCCACCAAAACCAAATCATTCAAGCAAACCTGGTGCTGCTTTGCCACTGATTTTAGAGTCTGGATTAAGTCAATCCTTGGCATAACTTTCTTTCTAACACAGAGGAAGTTGAGCTGCACGCACTTCCTCCAGACAGATACCCCAATCTTGTGTTACTATGGAATGTTCTGAAATAGTCCAAAGCAAACTCCTCTGAGCCCCATCTGTGCCAGGCCACTGTGGTCCCTGCTCAGCAACGCACGAAACCCGGAGCAGAGCCCTCACAAAGGAGAACATTCCCGCACTGTCTGCTCTCTGGAATCTGACCTACCAGCACAGCAAATGTTCTATGGTACGGCTGAGTTTGTTCCAGAACTTCAGTGCAGACGTTAGCTCTGGGCACACTTTCCAGTGGCTGCTCCTCCTAAGCTCGGTGCTTCGCTATCTACACGGCTCAGGACGCGCAGCCCTTTTAGTGGAGGCCTTCCTCCAGTAACATCTCGCTTCTCTCCACGGAGAGCCGCTGCAGGTCCTTCTTGACGTCGGGGCGATCCTCCAGCTCCTCGTACAGCGAGCGCACGATGTCCAGCTTGCGGTAATCCCCCGGCCGGACCAGGCTGCGCACCACCTGCAGGCAGCGCTCCTTCAGCGTGAACACTGCGGGGAAACAGAGCGAGCGGGCAGCCTGGCAGCGGCGGCCGGGCACCGCACTGCGAGGGGTGCCGCCCGGGACGGGAGGGCAAACGAACCCGGCAGCGTGACTCAGAACGCGCGAGGCCGCTCCGCGTTAAGTACGGCGGACAGAAGGATCGCGGGAACGCCGGTGGGCGGAGCGCCTCTTAGCTACAAAACGTCACTTTTGGATGCGGCCACCAGCGCGAGCCGCGCGTTTTCTCCGGCGGCGAACGCGAGCCCGCACGACGCGCTACCCCCCAGCCCGCAGCGCCCCGCACCTGGCAGCGTGATGTCGGCCTCGCTGATGTCAGGCGCGGCCACGAACAGCTCCTGCCGGTTGACGAGCAGCCCGTCGTGCGTGCCCGCGTCGCGGAACAGCCACAGGTGCCCTGCGGGGAGCGGCGCTCAGCCCCGCGGCGCATCGCGGCCCTCGCCGCGCCCCGCCCGCCCCGCGGCTCCTCACCGCGGTAGCTGTGCATGATCCGCCCGGTGCGCGGCCGCAGCACGGGGTAGTAGCGCGGCCGGCCCTCGAAGTCCACCCAGATGGGGAGCACGGCGCGCGGGCTGCGGTTGTTGAAGACGACCTCGGAGAGCTCGCGCGTGTTGGCGGAGCGCAGGCACGGCGCGGAAGGAGCCGGCGGCGCCATCCCGGCTGCGGGGCCCCGAGGCGGCAACGCGCCTGCGCGGAAGCGACCGGAGACTGGCGGGGCGCCGCGCATGCGCAGCGCGACACGCGACGTGGTGATGGGACGCGGCGACGCAGCAACGTAAGGACGTAACGACGTAAGGACGTAACGCCGCGCCCCGCAGCTGCGCGAACCGCCGCTTGCAGAGCGGAGCGTTGCCTGCGGGGCCGGGCGGACGGCTGGTGTTGGCCTCATCTGAGGGGAGAAGAACGCGAACTGCAGCGCACAGCGGGCGCAGAACAGAACGCTGCCCGGACTTCGTGCCTCTGCAGAACTAAGAAACCTTTAATGCTCCTTAATCCGCCTCTGAGCACATTACTGTGAGCTTGAATACACTGTAATGAAACGACAAGCTGGTAATTAGTGTTTCTGCTCTTCAAGAGCCGAGTAATCAGTCTGAGAAATTGCGGTATAGTGGAGAAGAAAAGAGATTTTCAACTTGCATTAATTGAACCAACTGTATTCTTTAAGTAGGCAGCACTCCTACAGCAGCTCCAGTCAGCTCGTAAATCCAAACGTACCGCCTCCCTCAGTGCCAACACAGACACCAAAACATGAACTTGTAGGTAAAGCTGCTGGAAGCGTCTCTGCTCTCGAACAGAAACCACAACTGCTGTGCTAAGGCAGCACGGGGCATCGCCCTCACCCACAGCAGGACCCCAACACAGCGGTGAGGCAGCACAGCTCTCTGAGCACTGAGTCAAGGTACCACTTAAAACATCAAACAGCAGCACCAGCACACTGCTCAGCGTTTTCTCACCCGAGTATCAAGCATCTCAATTTTACATTTGGGCAATAGTACAAACTTCAAACTTTCAGTTTGGAAAAGTCCTACAGCAAAGAGGTACTACCTCTAAACCCTTTAAAGTGACTAACACTAAGACTGGCATTTTAAGATATGATTTCTACAGTTCAGGGGAAAAATTAGCAGCTAATTGGCTCCAAAAATGCTTCAACATGTTTTCTACTATAAGCAGAGGAAACAAGCATTTAACTGAGAAATACAACAGACGTAGTAGAAAAGACTCAGGCAAAGGAGAGCATTACTAACACCACTACTGACTTTCAGTTTGGGTGGCAGGGTGAAAAGAGAGAATTTAAGTCACATTCCAAACACAGTACAACGGGGAGCTCTCAGGTTGGTCCCTGGTCCATTGCTCACATTAAGCAGTTCTCACATTTATTGCCTTCTGCTTAGGAACAGAGACACACACTCTCAGCTGTCTTCTTCACCAATCTGCTCATCTGGAAGTTCCAGAGGTGTTTGCTGTCTTCTTCCACACAGGCTATTACCAGAATGACCTTTTTTCTTCCACTCTTTCCCAGGTGCGTTTCAGAAGATACACTGCAGCATGAAGCCCCCCTACATTCACCCACACCGTGTGATTTTTGCGCCAGATGTGTCCCAGTCTTGACAAGGCCTACGATAGAAAAAAAAACACAAAGAACAGCCCCAAGAGTGGTGGTGGCTTCTTCAGGACAAGGATGTAAGGATAAATTTGCTTTAGATGTTATTCCTGACTATCCCAAATCACACCTGAATAAGGTATAAAACCACATTAAAATGCTGCTATTTATCTCTTCAGAAAAACATCACCCTCCATAGTGAAGTCAGCTTAAAGTTTTTTTCCTCAGTAGATTTTTCCTCTGCAAATAGGTTTGTTTTACTTCTAAGGTTTCACTCAGAACATACCTTGGCAAAGCATTTCTTGTCCTGAGTAAGCAGCACAGCTCTACCTGTGCCTGGTGTGCAGATCCGCCCCATCTCCATAAGGCAGGCTGGATAGAGATCCCAGTTCTTCTTCTTCGACCCTATCCTATAACACAGAATCACACAGAATCACAGAATTGTCAGATCAAGATCTCCTTTGTGACTGTTGAAAAATGTATGTATGACCACATAAACCTTCAGCCTTCATTCTGAATGCAAAGTATTTACATACTTCTCAATTAGGCCCAGTTAAGTTACAAGAGATCTCCTAAATCTGGACACACGAGCACACGTGGCAGTGATGGTCACACACAAGAACTTGGAATTCGTGGTCCCTCACCTCTTCCCAAAAGGCATGTCTGTCACAATGACATCCACAGAGCCAGTCCGCAAAGGGAGATTGCAAATATCCCACTGAACGATGTCCAAGGAAGCACTGCTACGAAAGCAAAGACCTCAGATATGGGCTACTGAAAATATTTTTATAGTGAAGAACTCTGTAACAGTAACATAGTAGGGAAAAGGAAAATCTGTGCAAGACAGATTTATTCCTATAAAGCCTATGGGAAAATAAAATCACTTGTACCGCTCTTACCTTTCCTTATTTTCATTTTTCTTTAGCAAAGAGCAGATGTTGCTTGCTGCTCTCTTTACAGCTTGTGGGTTGTTATCACCAGCAATGTGATAGCAACCAGGCCATTCCATAGCTCCCTGGGGGGAAATACTGATAACATTAACGTGAACACTGCTTGCTTTTTGAAACAAAACCCACCAAAAAAAACCTCCACCAGAATACAACAAAGCAATTTGAAGCAGATGTCAGCGATTTTAAAACTCCGTAACGATGTGTCACAGGCCTTAGGCAACTTAATGGCTCAAAGTTCTTTTAGGTTTTGCTTCTTCTTGTTATTGGAAAGGAAACTAAAGGCATTTAGTAAAAGCGTGCTTGGAGCTGTTGAGAAGTTGGCGAGATGCTTCTGTTGTTGGCTGCTCAGTTACTGCCATTAAAACTTACGTGTTACTCAGTTGCAGATACTGTCTTGAGTTTTACTACGTTAAAAAGAAAGGAAGAATCACCTCTATGGGTATTGCACCTGTACCACACATTGGATCAATGATGATATCCGTCGGCTGGGGATCGCAGAGCCTGAGGAGCAGAAAAGAAAGGTACTTTGAGAAAAAAGCACGTGAATTTCTTGTACCGATGGAAAACGGAACTGTTTCGATCACAGCAATTGAGCCCTTCTAATACAAGACGTGAACATTAACTGCATTTAACAACCAGCACTTATACATGCCAGTCCAGTGAAATTCTTTCAAGAATGTTGTCATCTAGTATTTTGAAAACTGGCTAATGGCTTGCAGCAAGTATTTTCTTTTCTAAGCTGGAAAACATCCAGTGTTGTTATGTCTTTATTCCCTTTTAACAAGAACCGACAAAAATGGCTTCTAAGGAAGCAGCGGAGGGGATAAGGCAACTCATTTGTGAAGCAGAGTGACTTATTATCTAAGAATCATATAAAACCATGCGTTTGCACTGACCTAAGCATGCCATAAGCAAGAGTTGAGCGAAGAGTTGTGGGTCCAAAATGTGTAATATTTCTTCTGTGAAGACTCTCCTCAGTTAACGCAATGCCCACAACTACTTCATTATTGTGAATATTCAGGAGAACCTAAAGAAAAACTGGAACTGAATTTCAGAAGTAACACAAGTTTCCCACAATACATCAGGTAAATGTTTAAACCAGCAGCTGTGATTTATACAAAGTCAGGAAATACATTTATAAGAGCACTATCCACTGCCTTTAATGAGGACAGCGTGGGTTTTTTTTCACTTGCACAAAAAGCACTCTGTGATGATGTTTAAAGAGCTTTGCTTTATATTTACTGGGGAGAAGTAAGGATAAGTCCTGCAAGTCACAGCGCAGCATTCACAAAGCAAACAGAATTTGCAATAGAAACCCCACGCCTGGTCCCCTATGCAGTGTGAATCTGGAAGGTGAAGACCATTACAAGAAAGGGGGTCAGCCCTGAAAAGAATCCGCAAGAAAATCATTTCACCTTATTGCCTCTCAAAATGAAAATTTTAATGGACCATATCTGCTGGACCTCCTTTCCAAATTTCTGCTTTCCCCATGAAAAGGGAAAAAGCAGTGGACAACTAACATAACCCTTTTTGTTCCCATGTGAGCAAATAATGTAAGAGGAGATAAAACTCAGTATAAAACCATACGGTGTAGCTCAGAGAGGAGAACTTTTGAGCACTGACTCAACTGCCCTGAGCTTAGTGATGTTAATGGCTTATCTTGAGTGCGTGCAGAGCAAAGGGGAGCATGAAAATGAGAGGTGCCCTCAGGGAGTCACAAAAGAGATGAGGGACAAGCAAGCAGTGGGGCGTGAGGATATACGTAACATGGCCATGAAATTAATGCTTCTGAGGAAGTCACGATTTCAGCATTAACGACTTCCAGCTTCAGGACAACCTTGTAAAGGTTATTTTGGAGCTCTCTGAGAATCAAAACTAAGAATCAATTTTTGAAATAGAATTATTGCAAGGCACAAGGCAATACCTCTACATCAAAGTTAGTCATGTCAGCCTTCCACTGGAAGTGCTCCTGCACAGCTCCTCCGAAGTCTCTTGCGGCCTCATTTGATGTAAAGCTGTGCTTGTCTCCGGCTCTATTGCACGTAACGCGGAACTTTAACACCTTTGCATCTCCTTCATCTTTCCTATCATCTCCAGCCTTCGTCTCAGCCCCAGAACTGGCACGCAGCTCGTTTTTAGCCTCTGACTGTTCGTTATCCTCCTCCTCATTCTGCGAGGCCTCTCCTTGCGTCTCCTCCGCACTCTGGCCAACAGCCGGCTCTGTTCCCGCCATGTTTGGGGCGCAGTCCTCCTGCCCCCCCACAGCTTTGTCACCCTTCTCCTCCTCTCCGCCGTCACGCAGCTTTTCTTTGCTTGCAGTTCTCTGCAGATTCTGCTTTTTGCGTTTTGTCTTTTTCTTTTTTAAGCTGTTGTTCAGCTCCCAAATTCTCAAAGGATCAGTCCAAGGCAGTTTTTTAACCAAACCTTCCAAATCTTTTAAAGCATCTTCCTTTAAAAGACAAAAGAAATTGTACTTCAAAGCCATTCCCTTTCTTGAAGAACGACCCTCTTTCTAAATCTCTTAAATTAGTCCATACATGCAATCGCTGCACATCTGATCACAGCTTGCACTTTTTGTGTGCAATTGGTGCCACATCTGGGTGGTGTTTTACACCACAGGATCCGGAACAAACAATCACGTATCACGGCTACCACTACATTAAGAGACCAAGAGAGATTTATTGTCCTCCATCCAAGGGTGACCTCCAAGCACACAGCTGCTCTCATTCTCGGTCTCCCACGAAGCAAACACAAGAGAAGGGATTGGGGCAGACGACAAAACCACACTCCAGTTTTAAAACCCCACAAAGAACTGGGACAGCACTACAAGCGTTTTAAAAATCCTTACTCCTGAAATACTCAGAGCACTACAATGAAAACGATTCTCCAAACCCCGTAACTGAGTGAAAGCAGCGATTAACTCACCTTGGTTTCCTTAAACTGATAATCTTTGAACTCCTGAACGACAACAAACAAATTATCCACGGACCTCAGCCGATGGACCTGCAGCGAGGGAGAGCAGCGGCGCTCCGTTACCATCGGTTACAAAGCGTCGCCACCTTACATCTACACCCGACCCGGCGCCGTGCCGCGGAGGTCACCGGTTTACGTGCAAAAGCAGTAAGAAAAGCCGGCCCGGGTCTGGCTGACTTCAGCCGCCTTTGTCAAAGCACGGCAAACCCGACGAACCAGCCGGCAGGACGGGCTGCCCTACGGCTGGCGGCAAGCCGACAGCGCTCCGCCGCGGACGGGGCGCCGCTATGCCCACAACCGCCGGTGGCCGCAGCCGGCCGGAACGGCGCCGGGGTGCCGAGGGGGGCCGCGGTCGGCGCACGCACCTCGGGCAGGCAGCGGGCCGGCACCTCGAAGTAGATCTTCCCGCGGTCCCTGCTGATCCGGGACGCGGAGCCGAGCTTCTCCTGCACCTCGGCGGCCGCCGTCGCCTCGAACCCCGTGGGCACGGTGGCGCCGATAACGGCCGCGCCATCCCCGGCCGCCTCCGGCCCGGCCGCCTCCGCCTCCGCCTCCGCCTCCGCCATGCCCAAACGCCGGCGCGCGCCGCGGCCCGCCCAGCTTCCGCTTCCGCGCCGGAGCCTCGCAGCAGCGCCCCCTGCGGTCCGGCGGTCCGGCCGCGCTCGGCGCTCCGTGTCTCGCGGCGGGCGGGAGGGCGGCGCGCTGCTGCCGTGCCCGGAGCGGAGCGGGCGGTGCTCGAGCGGCACCGGCGCGAGTGCGGCGCGTTTTTCACTCCTTAAGGGAAAACCTCCCTGCGGTAATGATGAGCAGCCGGCGCTTCTGGGATGTCTTTGCCCAAGGACCTCCCGGGCTTCACGTCCGAGCGGCGGCGTGTGCTGGGGGCACGCGGTGACCTCGGGGCTCACCTGGCCTTCGGTCCCGCGTGTCTGAAAGGGCGGAGCCGTGCGGGATTGCACGGTCCCGGCTGGGGCCTCTGCGAGGAGAGCCTTGAGTGGAAAAGACGCGCATCCTCAGTGCTTGTGTAAGGCTCTACAAATCAAACTCAGGGCCGGCTCAAGCGATTACCTGAAATATCCTTGAATGGAGGGAAACGTTTCAGCCATTATGGAAATGACTCTTTAGCAGAGAGGCTGAAAAGAAACCATAGCGACAATGTAAATTAGGCAGTGGGAAAGGAAAACATAAGCAGATGAGAGGTACTGACTGGAGTTAGAATCAGGACTCTCGAAAGTCAGTGCTGTTCTCTTTCTGAAATGACCAGATAATGACAACAGACATGCTTGTGTATGGGAGAGGCATGTTGATAGCAGCATGTAAATAGCTGCCACTGCCACCACGCTGTGTAAATCCTACCTGCATTCAGTGCAGATCTGCTCAGCGTGTTTATTTCCTCCAGCTCAGTGCTGCGTTCAGACAAGTCCCAACCACGGAGTGTCTCCCAGCTGGCTCTGTCCTTGTACTCGTGTGTCACACTGCAGGGCAGAGCAGGATTATCTCTTGCCTGTGGTGACCAAACATACCCAAATTAATGAACAGCAGAAACACAATTTCACATATTTTCTGATGGATATGAAGAAAATCACCCATCCATGTTAGAATGGCAACGTTCCTATATTCTGCTTATCTAGCCATAACTTATTTTAAGATACAATGTACATATTAGTAGAGTGAATTAATTTTTTAGTCACCTCCTTAGGTTCCCTGTACAGCTTTTGAAGCTCACCTTAAGGTTGTCCTGGGTTCGCTGTGCTGATCACAACCAGCAGAAACTTCAGAAATGTTCTGCCTTGTTTACATCTCCTCCTGCATGCACAGAGCGTTCTCCGTCTGCCCAGCTCTTAGATCTCCGTATCACAGATCAAATCAGCTCACCATCACTGAAAACCAGTGCACTGCAGACCACCAGTGAAGCCCTCTGCATGGAACCCGCCTGTGGGCAGGAAACCACTGCATTGTTTTCATGACTGTTCAGAGAAACGCCAATGAAATGAATATTCTGCTCAATGTTACTTAAAGTGGGTTCCCAGGGTGTTCAAGAGATTTTTAGAGACTTGTTTCGCTCAGCAGTTAGAATGCAAAAAGAAAGGGTGGCTGAAGATCTGTAGTCACAAGCTTCTCCCAGTGGCTGTTAGCACACATCCCACGCAGAACGTCAGTGGTTGCTGCGCTGTGTGCTGCCAATCACCTCTAGAAACAAGCTAACTGAGGGGCACTGCTCTGTCTCTATCATTCTTTGCTGCTCCCATTCCTTCTGCAGTGGCACCAAACCTGCCTGGCATCCAGCTCTGTGTACAACCGTATGCATTGAGAAGAAATAGTTTGCTCTTCCAATATAGAAAGCTTCTGAGCAGCAGTGGAGGCATTTTGGTGAGCACGGCGTGTCAGGTTTTGTGTTCTGTAACCTCTGTGAGAAAGCACAGCTTGTGGAGGCCTTTGGCTGATAACTTTACCGCTTCCTCCCCACGGCTCCTGCTGTGCGCCTTTCAGTGCTGTTCTTAGTCCTGCTTTGCTTACTGCTGCACAGAAACGTTCCGTGGATTTAGGACAGAAATGAGATTACATTTGGGGATTTTTGTAGGAACCCTTTAACCTACAAACACCTGCTGCTGGACAGCAGTCAAGTTTGCATGGAGATAACTTTGTGAACACACACATACAAGAATAAAAAAGAAAGCAAGAATGGAGGAGGTAGTTTACAATTTCAGATTCTTCACAGCATTTTAACCTCAGCTGTCAGACTGGTGTGTGCCTGGGCAGCCTGTGCTGTAAGCTGCAAGCCAGCCCTGGGCCTGTGGGCTTCAGCCCTGCTTGTTCTCCCTGCCACCTAAGTGGGGAAAAGAGGCCACAGAGCTCAGAGCACACTTGCTGTTCCAGCCTGGAGCTCAGCTTTCTGGTCGGAAGTCTGCTTTGACAGCCACGCAACGGATTTTTCGCAGTGCCTGCTGAGCTGGTTTGGGAAAGGAGTGGCACACATAAGCGCATATCTTTTGATAGGACACCCTGCAACAGGGTCTCTGAACAGGAGCATCCACGCACTGTCTCTCAAAACCCGAGGCGTGCTTATGCAACGCTCCGTCCATCTGTTGTTGAGATCATCTTAATGGCTGTGACGGCTCCCCTGCCTGCAGCCAGGCAGAATGGAAGAGTCCCTCTGCATAAATTATCGCAAAACAAACCCAGGCTTCAGTACTGTCAGCAGAGGAGGTCGTTAAATTCCGCAGTGAATCTGCTGTGCCACTGTCAAGGCTTGCCTGTATTTGTGAGATGTTTTTTGCTAATGAGGAGAGTTTGTCTCCTGAGGAATTTTTAATTGAAACAGCAAAGCATCATCTGGTGGCTGCAGAGAGAAGCAGCTCCCAGTTCTGAGTGACCTGACCTTCCAACACCGGGCACAGCTCCTCCATGGGCACCACGTGCAGCTGGGACACAATCCGTTTTGGAGCTCCCTGCCTGCCTGCAGATGGAGTTACGCTGCCTGCAGCCCTGTGTGCAGGCTCAGGGTTCATCCAGCGCCCTGTCCATCTGCTGTTTCCCACAGGAGAGCACTGGGGTCTCTGTTGGTACAGGCCCAAGTGCTGCTGGAATTGCAGGGACAAAGTGCTGGGCGGTCTGTGTGAAGCCAGGGCTTGCTTCACCCCAGCGCCATGGGAAACCTCTACAAAGCACATACTGCACGGCTTTCTGCAGCCCACTGGTCCAGGTTGTTCCAAGCCCCAAGGAGATCTCAGAGCAGCACAAAGTGTCCCCACACGCACACTGGATGCGTGCCCATTAACATGGCAGGCCGTGGCTGCGCTGCCCCGGCTGGCTGCAGCTCCATGGCGCTGTGCCTTCAGGCTGCCCCACAGCTTCAGGCCGGCTGGGCGCTGCTGCTGCTTTCCCACTGCCTGAGCATCCCCAGCTGCCTTCGCTGTGGTGGGGGAGGGCACATGTGCAATGAGACACTGCCTCCTGCTGCGGGGCCACCTCGGGGTGGCTTTTCAAGTCCTTCCTGTGGCCGAAGGCTTTTATGTGTGTTTCGGCTTCAGTCAGTGTTTCAAAGCGCATAGGCTACATTCATATGTTTCAAATAACATGACTTGGTCGGGGGACCACACACAGAAGGAGGGCTGCGGGATGAGACCATTTGCGTGGGCCAACGGATGATCGAAGGAAGCAGACCTTGCGCTTCCTCTCTCTTACTGAAGGCGAGTAGTTTAATTGGAGGGAACGGTGGTAATGGGAAGCTCAAATGAAGATGTGCTTGTCCCAGTTACTGCTGTTAAATTGCAGCCTCAGGCTGTTTGATGAGTTCACTGCAGCAGGCTGTGTACGTTCCCAAAGCTGGTGTCTGCTCAGTTCGCTTGAGGCAAAGTTTGAAGGCAAAATATCATCGATAGTGGGAGAAGAGGGGAATGCAGCTCACGGAACCTTTCTGCTCTGAGTTGTGTTTCCCACAGCCTGCTGACCTCTAATAAGGAGCAGTGCTGACTGACACCTTTACAGCCACATCTTTGCAGTTCACTGCTAGATCCCCATGGGTTCCTGCAGCTCTGCTGTGGGATTCATGCTGTTGGGAACCTCAGCTGTCAGAGCCACCTCCTCCTGTGCCGTGTAACGGGGCACTGCGGTTTTCTCTGTCCTTTTCCTGATCATCTCTTGGCCACAGCTGCGTGGTCTGTGGACTCCCACAGTCCTGCCTGCCTGGCTTCCTAGCTCTGTTCAATGTTTTAATTAATGGTTTGGATGGTAGAACAGAGAAAAGGCTGTACTGGGCCTGTGGATAACACATAGCTTGAAAGGACTCCAGGAGCATTGGAGGACAGGGCTGGGATTTAACATGAGCAGTAGAGGATGCTGGTATGCAATGATGAGCACCAAGCATGCTCTTCTTGAGCAACAGAATGCAGCTGCAGCAGCACGAGATGCCATGGGAGGTGGGCACAGGCGTGGGCACAGCTGGGTGTGGGTGCTCAGCATCATGTTGGGATGCCGTGCATCACAGAAGGCACGCAGTGGTGGAGCCTGCCTGCTCCTGGGGGCTCTGGCAGGGCCGAGCTCACTTTTAGCACTGCAAATTGTATGTCTGGAAAAAGGGAGAGTGTTCAGAGGTGAAAAAAAGCATGATCTAAAAATGATTTCTAGGAGGAACTGACCAAAAATTGAACTCTTTTCTTAAAAAAAATAAAAAATAATGGGGAAATACATGGGGAGGTAATGCAAGGATCACAGTGACCCGCCCTGCGCTACCCCTGTGTGCATCATGGTGTTTGCTGTTAGCACCTGACACGTCTGATTAGTTCCTAACTGAGAGCAAAAGGTTACTGAGGCTCAGAGAACGCGGCTGCTGTGTGATGCCCTGAATGCTGATGAGCATTCACACACTTTGCATTTGTGTTTTACTGCTGCTTTCATGTGAAGCTTTGTTTTCCTAGCTGCTAATTTATTAGCAGGTAAATTGCAGCTTGCATATTAAAAGACCTGCCAAATATCACTCGGGGGCCAGAAGAGTCTCTGATGGAATAGTAAAGTCTCTCTTTTTTTTTCTTCAGAAAAGCTGTCTTATGAAGTCTTTCTAATTATTCTCTGAGATGAACTCTAACAATTGTAATATCGTAACATCAGAAAAGTTGTATTAATTTACTTGCTGTTAAACTCTCTGTGACCCTGCTATGGGGACAGTGAGGCTCCAAGCTATTGCTCTGATGCCTGTCATCTTAAACCACGTTTTCCAGAGGGTGTGACATGCTCAGCAGTCTTGCTATCTCACACACTTTGGGCTGAGAAAAATCAGTTTCAACCTCTTTTCTACAGAACCAGACTGCTGTATTCAAAGCGGTGGCGTGAATGTGCTTCCACCTCTTCCTTTCCCTTAAGCCGTCATAACAAGTGCCCGGCAGTAAGACTGTCAGTATGTAAAAGCAGTGAATTCTCATCATAAGGGTCCGTCGTTTCCAACTCAGTCATTCCTGCGGTGCAAAATCAAAATGGTCCCAGGGAAGTTGGAATGGAGCACAGCGTGGCCGTGGGTGCAGTGACAGGAGCCCACTGCACCTCGTGGGCCCGTGTGGCACGGGAAGCAGACACCACACGTGCGGTGCTCCATCAGTTCCAGTCCAGCCGTGCCTTCAGTGGGATGTGCTCAGTGCTTTGTCTGGTCTATGCTGTTTTCACATCTAGAAGCACTGCTGTGCACAGATCACAAATCAAGTGCAGAAGGTGCATTTCGAGAGAAATTATCGCCCTGATGGTGAGAGACCTGAATGCTTGAGGGATGCGAAGGAGGGAATGCAGCCAAGGGATGAGCAGTGTGTGATGAAAGGACTTGCTGCAGAATCACATCACACCTGCGTTAACTTGGAGCCAACGTTCCTTTGTGCTTCGACATTGCTGGATGAAAAAATGCCAATTTTCGGAGTATGTGTAGATGAAGAATTGCAAAGCTACGTTAGGATCCAGGTGGCGCTGCCAGCTGTGTGCTCCCCTGTTCCTTAAAAGAAATTCTGTGGAGGGAATACTTGTCTCCTGCACGTGGAAGGACCATTGGAAGAGAATAAGAAAGGGGTAACGGCTTCAGAGCCTCCTCCCCTTCGAGGCGGGATGGAAGCAGAAAGGCACGTGGAGTTCTAAGGGTGAGAAATGGTGCTATTGTGAAAAAATTCTGCATCTGGGCAGGATAAAAATAGGAGCAGGGAAGTGATTGGGCTCACTTCGTGACTATTGCCAGATGGGAGGAATGCAAAAGAATGCAAATACAGGCGAGCACGGCTTTTGTGTTCGGCTGATTGAATGTGAACGGCTCAATGGGCAACGAGCCTCAGCAGAGCAATAGGGAGAGTGGGGGTCCGATTTCAGGAGGGGCTGAGTTCAGTCTGACAAAGAGCTACAGAATGCAATTCTAAACCGAACCGCTCCAGTGCTCACCGCACGGAGCAACGTTAACAATGCTGAAAACGCTCTGAAATGTTCGGTACCTTCAGTCTCTTCGCAGAGAGCAGCTGAAACGAACCTTTTATTAAAATAATGTTGTGATATCTTTCTTGCTTTCTTAGGAAAAAAAAAAACAAACAAAAACCCCAAACCCACCCAAAGGTGAATTATTTCAGTCTGCTGCACACATTATGAGTCTGAACACGTCTGCTACGATGGGATTCCCCTTCTCGACCATTGCTTCTGCAGCTACACCAGGACTTCGTGCTCTCAGTTTGCATTTTCTATTAACAGCTCTGAGTTCCTGCTATGTAAATTCTGGCGTAGGCCACTCAAAACCCCGAAGGAAGAGCTCAGACTCTGGGCAGCGCTCCCCAGTCTGTGTGCTGCTCAGCCTGGTAGCCAGAGCTGCCGCAGAGCCCCAGCGTGGCTCTGGGGGGAAATTCGTGCCTTTCCGCAGCCGTGTTTGCTGTGCCTCGTGGCAGCGCTGCGGGCTGTGGCTCAGCTCTGCATGTGCTCTCCTCTCCTCTCGCCTCTCCTCTCCCTCCTCTGTTAACTTCTGCATCCATCCCGACCCTGCTTGGTGCTGGAAAGTGCTGGAAGGTGCTGGCTTGCAGTGCAGTCTTTGCTTTGCAAGCGTTGTGCAGGGAGCAGCAAGATGAGGAAACAGCCATACGTACACATTGCATTTCCCACGACTTGCTCTTCTTCCAAGCAGCAGTTCTGAGCCCTGGGAGTCACCCTGTGACACGGCGAGCTGTGAGTGTGAGTGTGCACTGTGCTCCTGTGCTGCTCTGATTTTCCTCATCCACAAAAACAAGCAATCCTAAATAGCACCTATACTTGCTGCTGCACCTACATGCTAAGTTATTTTGAATAGATGAAGCGAATGAATGAGATGAAAGCTTTGGTTTATTTACTACCGCTCCATTCCCAACACACAGCTGCCAGTAGAGTCTCCAGAAGCACTGCTGGTCTGTGTGGATTCTTCACACATTTAGAAACAAACCTTCTGCACGTGCTGGTTCACATCTTGTGATGAATGCTCTGTTTAAGGAAGTGTCTGTCATCACTTTACAAATTCTACAGCACCGTGTTTTCCAGACAGTGAGGGGAGATGCCTTCTGGGTTAGGTACTGTGGGACACAGTCTGTAAAAGTAATCGTGGGCAATCCAGAATTGACATGGGCCCCAGGTACCTGGCATTGAGCTGGGAAGGTATTTTGAAGTGAAGCTGGGGAAGTTGTGCGATGCCACAGGGAACAGAGTCTGGAAAAAAATGGCAGGTTTAAATATTCTCCCTGTTTTGCCAATTTAATAATTTGTTTGTTCTATATCCGTGTCTACGTGGCCGCTAGAAGCAGACTTCTTTCATCAAGCTCACACCATGCGCTGCAGCCGTCGCAGTGAGGCTGGCGTGGTTTGGCCCCAGGGCTGTCAGCAGCAACGCCTCAGTGGGGTCAGCATCCTCCCTGCTGCCCTTTGCCCCAGGGGACTCAAGTGTGTGATGGCAATTTGTCCTCCGCTGCAAAACACCAAAGTCAGAAAAGCAAGTCCTCTAAGTTTGGAATTATGCAGCATGACAGATCGTCAAACCCATTTTGCTGTGGCTTGAGCTACAGACCTTTTTGGAGCACCAGATTCAATTTACAGTTGATACAGTCATTCACATGAATTCAAGTCTGCGAGGCTTTCAGGGGATATAAAAATCCCACCCATCACTCACGTGTGCTCACTGCTTCTGCAGTTTGGCTCACAGCAAGCTGTAGCTGGTGCTTTGTGAAAGCCTTGTGCAGCACACATGTGATGCCAGGCCCAGCTCTGGCCTGGGGCAGCTGCACAGCAAAGCCCCCCATGCTAGCAGCAGCACTGCAGGGCGCACTGCCTGGGAGGGCAGCGTTGTTTGCTCAGTTCTGAGTTGTCTGTGGGCAGAACAGTTTGGGGAAGTAAGTTCTAGGAAAGCACCACTTTTCCCAAAAGTTCCCCTTTCGTTGACCAGTAACCCCAAAGCTTGTGGGGCAGCACGATGCTGTTTGTGAGCTGAGCTGGCCTGGGTGTGCAGTGACAGCTGGGGGAATAGGGAGCAACACCTCCTTCCTCATGTAGAAAATGCAACTTAAATTCCAACCTGAGCCACTCCTATGTAAAAAGTCAGTTGTGGATCAGTGGTATTCAGTGCTGTGTAGGTTAGAGCACAAGTCTCGAATGGCTGAGCTGAGTCTCAGTAACATTGTAAAAATATTTGCAGCTGAATGGCTGCAACGTTTTTCCTGCCTTCTCCGGCCTGCCTCAAGAGTGCTTATGAAACTAATGACATTGCTGCTTTGCTCAGGAAATACTGCTCCCTCTGTGCTGGCCCAGGTCTTGCCCATGCAGCATATTCTCTATTAGGCTGCAGCAGGCTCTGATGCCGGTGTCAGCTCAATTTCCTCCTCTTAAGTGCATGCCAAGAGTTAGATGCCAAAAGCTGGCAGGAAAACAGCTCAGAAGAACCCAGGAACGAAAGAGGATACGGGAAGGATGCCAGAGCCTAAAGAAGTGAGATAGAGGAACCGCTGGGATGGAGACCGAGAAGGAACCGCCGCTCCCAGCACTGCTTCCCTTTGCTGCGTAGAAGAGAAAGGAGCCGTTCATGCTGGACACGCTTCTGTCCTTTTTCTACAAGTATTTCTGGGCTATCCGCTCGTCTGTCTGGGGAAAAGAGGTAACCAAACCCCCAGACAAATCCTCTGCCAAAACGTCCCGTTCCACACTCACATCTAAGCGATCAGAGAACGAGCAGATGACCAGATGGGAAGTGAGAGGGCTGCTGGTGCTGTGTGATGGTTTCAGGAGGGCCGTGGGGCTCGTGGCAGTGAGCTGCTGTGCAAACCTGCAGAGCTCAAGTCGTGCCGCCTGCAGATACGAGGCCTCCAATGTGCTTGTAAAGGAGGAGCGAGGGGTCGAGGAGGGCCTTGAGCCCGTGATGCCCACAGAGCTGTGGGAGCAGTCAGTGCAGCTGCAGTGCTTTGCGTCTGCCACCTACTTGAAATGCTCATCACTCCCCTGAGCTGGTGCCTGCTCTAAACTGCTGTCAGCTGTGGCACTGCATTGCACCCCTGGGCATCACATTGCTGGTGCACACTTCAACTGTTTCCTGACGCTGCTCCCGTGCCTCCTGGAGCAGCTGAGGTTTGCTGACATCCCAGGAGCTCTGCCAGCCATCCCCTGTGCCCCCAGGAGGGCATGGTGTGGGCAGGGCCTGCCTGGGGCTCCCGGGGTGCCTTCCTCTGCTGGGAATGCAGGGAGGGTTTGCAGCTCAGGACTGGTTCCTTGCTACAAATACAAGCTGATAAGGAATTCGTGGTAGCAAAGCCGTATAAACCAGGAAAAAGCTGAGGAGTTCCCAAATATAGTCAGCAGTGCAGAAAACCTGTGCGGATGATTTACCTAATTAACAAATAGGCTTTACATACCCACGGTGTCTATTACCCTTTCGAATTAATTTATGAACAACCCACTATAATTAATATTGGTGATTTAACTTAGGAAACTGATATGAATGAATTTCTTTAACAATATCTAGGTAAGCTTAATTATCTTCTCTGAGGGAAGTCACATTTTTCTAGAGCAGTGCAGAAAGTCACCTTTAAGATGGATGTGTGCACAGCTCAGGAAAGCAGCTGGATGGGCAGCATCCCGAGCAGGACTCGGCCAGCCCACCTGCAGCCGGCGATCCTCTCTTCCCTGGGCGAGGAGCTGCTGCACAGGAGGGGATGGGGGATGGCTGCACGGGGGCTGGGGGACCTGCACCACTTTTTAGTTCTGTTTGAGAGACTGAAATGCATCCAATAAATAGCATTATCCAACTCTGTATGTCTACCAGTATAATTGGTGAGACTGAAAGTAACGCTCTGTTGACTTTTCTGGTATGTGCCAAGGCAGCCTGAAGCAGAGGGAGGTGGGGAATGAGAGCTGCCTGCAGTTGCAGAGCTACTTGGGGTGATATTGCTCTTAGGGGAGAGCGAGGGTAGAAAAACAAACACCATGAGTGCAGGTAAACAGCACCCAGTGACAAGAGCGAGATGTGGGCACGGAACGTGCCATAAAGCAACTGAAGCCATGAGCATTGGGGAATCACAAGATAGTCCTTGAAACTCATGAGTTTTCTGTTAAGAAAAAACAAAAATGCCAACAACACCCAACAGCTTGGGATACTGCGTGACGCTGACATTCGAGCCCTTCCTCTAGGATTACATCCTTCAGGATTTTCCCTGTGGCTTTGGAAGGCTCATGTGGCTTTGGAAGGTCCACATGCCTTGCCTGGCACATGGGGGCCAAGGAGGAGCCAAGTGCCCAACACCTGTGGCAATGCAAAGTGCTGCCGGCGCTCGGCCCACGCGGCTGCGGCTCTGCACTGGGCTGTGCGTGGCTCCACGTCCCGACTCCTCTCACCTTGTCCCTTTGTTCTGATTTCCTTCTGTCAGGACAGGATCTCCAGGCGCAGCTCTTTCTCAAGAGCTAAATGCCTCTTTGAAATATTTTAAATAGAGAGACTCTTCTCTCTTCACGCCAGCCTTCCAAGTGATTTCAGTTTAAAATCTCCCCCAAAATATTGTCTCTCAGACAAGAAAAGCCGGCCCTGAGTCGCTGTGAGCATGTAGGTGTGTTGTCATTGCGGGGCTGTGGCAGCTGCCAGTTGGATGGGAAGCATCGTGAGGCACTGCTGAGGGTGAGCACACGGCTGGCGCTGCTGGGGATGCCTGCGCTGCTCGTGTGTTTTACTCCTCAGGGAGCTCTGCATCCGTGTGCATCCCCAACGTGCCACCGCTTTGGGCACCCGCCCTGCCACCCGAGCTCGCGTCTGCTGGTACTGTGACAGCGAGAGCTCACTTGGTGTCCCACTGCAACGCTGTGAGATTGCAGTCAGGAAGGTACAGCTCGCCCTTAGAACACATGCAGGTAGTCAAGGTCTCTGCTGTATTTTACAACAGTGACATTAATTTAAAAATCCATCTGGCTATCTGTGAAGTTGAGGAGGAAAGCACGTGAGCTATACCTCTGCTTTGCCTTTGGAGCTGGCTGACTCGGGCTTTGTTCACAAAGCCTCTCTCTTTTTCAGAGCTCAGCACCTGGGGTTCTCGCTGCGTTTCTGGGCAGCCTGCATAGATGGAACTTCTCTGTGGGCTGCAGCGTGGGCAGGGCAGCTCCAAGCAGGGATTTGCTTCTGGGCATCTCTTTGGAAGTAACCAGCACCCTTGGGCTGGCAATGAGTGCCATAGTGCTCTGGAGCCTTTGGAGCTGTGCTTTGACACTGTGTCACCCGGGCAGGTCTGACTCAGCTTTTCTTTCCTCCAGGACTGCTACTGTGAGCATCATTCTGCTTGCTTTAGGAAGGTGGTCCTTTTCCTTTGGGTGGATAACCACAATGTTAAAAATGCACAGACATTTTTTCTTTTTTCCCACTATTGTTAAACCATTAGCTTTTTTCATGCTGTGTACTTTTTTTGTTTGTTTATTTTATGACAGTATATCTTTTGTCCTCTTTTTCTTTTCCTCCTTTGGACATTCATATCAACATACGTTTATGTGTCTACGAATTTACACACATTTAAATAACAGCTGATGGATATGCCCCTGTGACTTTCTTACTGATTAGGAGGACATGAGAAATGAGTGCCAGCACAACTCAAGTGCAGCTTTTTCTCTGTAAAGCAGCTGTGGTTGAGCTCAGGACATGCTGGGCTTTCCTGGCCTAGTGTGAAGGAGGTTTTCATAACAGCCACATGGAATGGCATGGCAGGAACCGATCTGTCCTGGAGCTGACACTCTCTCCTGGGGATGGTGGCACAGCTCCCTCCAGGTGCTGCAAGGAGAGGACTTGGTGACAAACAGAAGTTTGGTTCTCTCCCCACCTTCGTGTTTCACAGAACTGCAAAATAAGCACAGTCAGCACACACACACCGAGCTTGAAAAAAGGGAAACAAGAAATATTGGGGTGTAACCAAAGAACAGCAGGGCTGCTGCTTTTGTCTTTAAGCCTTCCTGACATGGTCCCACTCAGCTGCTGCATCCCCAACAAAGGCAGCATTTCCTCTTCGTCACATTCAGCTCCCAAGCCAGAAGAACCTGCTCGGATAGAATTGTTCTCATGCTATCGCTAAATTCCCTGCCTCTGCTCTCAGGGCTGTGGAAGCTTCTTCAGCCGCTCAGTGCTGTGGGATGCTTGGCCTCATGATGAAGCTCCGCCACCCGCTGGGCACTGTGCCACCGCATTGAGCGCCCAGTGTTGTGGTGCAGCAGGAGCCCGGGAGCGGGGGGACAGGAGTGGTAGAAATCAGGTTAGAGTACGGTGTTGTTGGGAACAGAGGGAGGCAAACAGGCTCTACAAACCAGGCCCCAGAGCTTTGCTTTTAAAGATTGCTGCTCGTGCTGCACTTCTGGCATTGCTCTGCGTGCTGCAGCCACAACCACGAGAGGCAGCAGCTGGGGCCTGGACAGATACGCCCCCAGCTAATTACTGCGGTGGTTTAATTACTGCTCCCGTTCCTCCCCAACTGGCTGCTACCACTGCCCTGCCAGGAGCAATTGCCCGCTGCAGGGACACCAGCAGTGCTCTTGTAGCTTCTCCACGTGGGGAGAGGGCCCACGCGTCCTCAGCCAGACGCAGCACTTCAGGCTCTGAGCGCGCATTCGCCTCTCAGCAGCCCTGCTCCAAACAGGGCTGACACCGACCCACGGCTACTGGAGACCACGTCTCTATTGCCCACTGTGCAGCAGGGCAGCGGCCTCAACTCAGAAGCATTCTCCTTTGTTTCCCACAGATTGAACTCACACACCAAACTATCCGCACAAGATTTACACACAGCAGTTACCAAGTTGATAACGTTCCTGTCTGTTCTCACGTGACTGGTCAGTGACTGCTGTGCAATTATACATGGCTGACTCTGTACTTTCAATACGCAATGGTAGGGGAAGGGGCCTCACCCAGGCAGGGGTCTTTTTGACCCGTGAGTGTGAATGCAGTGCTCTGATTGAAGGCAGTTCAGCTAAGGACACACAGACCATGGGTTTTCTTGCCAAGTTGACGATGTCCCTGAAGTCTCCTTATTAATATTCCCTTCAAGGCCAGCCAGCTCTGGGAAGGCCCTGGTTAAGGACACCAAGTATTCATTCTTCTCGTACCTGATATACTGCTAGCTTAGTTTGCTTAGGCTTTGCAGTGGAAGATGGCCTGCTGGCACGTCCTGTCCTCTGACTGCAGCACGACTGCTCAGCACACACCTCTGCCCTCAGCTCCCGCCGTGCCTTCCAGCACCGCTCTGCAGCTGCTGGCTCAGATGGAGCAGGGTGGGATGCAGGGCCCCCCAGGACTCCCACAGACCGAGCTGGGATGATCAATCAGCAGCTGCCTTTGATCGAGAGGCACAGTTAGGCTGTCCGGCCTCTGCTGTTAATCATGTTTCCTTTGTGCCGATGGTGGCAGCTTGCGGCGTCTCTGGGCGCGATAATGCTGACGTTTCCCTTTTCATCTCTTCCTTCACCGCACTTCTCTTTCTTGCGCTTGCCTCTCTTTGAGTGCTTTTTATTGTGCTAAGCAGCACGAAAACTGTAACAGGAATCGAGTCTCCTCTGTCAGGTGAAATCCAGCTCAAACAGATAAGCGAGGTCCTGGTGGTCAGCCTTTCTCTGAGGAGACGGAAAAAAACAAAGGCAAAAGCCCTGACCGTTTTCCTTCCCCTCCTTTTGCACATTTGGAGAGCGGCGTGGCTGAGCTGTGAAAGAGGAAGGGTTTCCTGCTCAGCCGTGCTCTGCTGAGAAGGGGCGCTTCAAAAAACCCCAAACTTTCCACTCTCCTTTCAGGAAATGACACCGTCGTGCTGGAATTTACAATGAAGCTGTGAATGTAGCTGGAGCCCTGGGCTTCACCAGGAGAAGGCCCCCTCGGCGGCTCTATTCAGCTCTAATGAGGGCCGAATTCGCCGTGAAAGGCGTGTTTTCCATTCGGCCCCTTTCGTCCATCAATTGCTGTCAGTGTAACAGAAGGCCCCGCGCAGCTCCCCCGCCCCGTGCGCCTCTCCGGGCTGCGCTGCGCGAGGCCGCCCGGCCCCGACACGCAGCGCTGAGCCGCGCACAAAGCCGCTTTGTTGGGGCCACACCGCGGAGCTGCAGTTTCCCAGGCTTTTCCTTTCCCCCCTCCCGCTGCGGCGACGCGGGGCCGCGTGAACGAGCGCCGAACAAAGGCGTGAGAGCGCAGCCATCCGCGCTGCCCGCGGCGGTGGCCGGGCTGCGGTGAGGGCGGGAAGCGATCCGGAGCGGGGCGGCCCGTGGCCGCGTGCTGCCGGCTGGCACCGGGCGCCCGCCAGGGAGAAGGACCGCGAAGCGCGGCCGCGGATTCTGGCGCCGTGTGGGCGCACGGCGAGCCGTGTCCGTGTCGGGCAGCGTCACAGCTGGGCAGGAGGGCAGCACAGCCCGCACCGAGCGCCTCTGGGCCCGCTGGCTGCGCTCGGTGCGCGGCGGCCGCAGGCTGTGGTTGCACGCTGTGGATCCCAAAGCGCCCACGGGCGCCGTGACCAACTTCGCGCTGCAGATGGAGAAACGGCGATCACGTGTGCTACATTAATTGCAGACGATAAATAGCAGTGACCCCGATGTCAGAAAGCGAGTCGGTGCCCAGCAGCCACTGTCACATTGGAGTGGTTCCTTGGCTTCAGCTGCACTCGGTGCAAAACGTTTGTGAAAGCTCTGCTTTGTGGGTTGAGCCCGGAAACTGCTGTCGTCTGCTTCCCCGTGCCCTGCTCCCTGAGCCACATCACCCACAAAGAAAGCGTCCGAAAAGCCTGATGCTTATTTGTAGGATGCGGGGTTGCAAGCGGTCCTGATCTGCACGGCACACAGCCACTGCTGGGGTAAATTGATGAAGGAGCAGCTGCATCTTCATGTGATCAAAATGGGCTCAAGCCTACAAATGAAAATTGCAATCATACAACCTGCAGAGTGGAGCTGAAAACAGCTCTTGGTGCGGTAGACTTAATGTCTGCGGGATCTGGCCTTGTGTCTGCACTCATTGATACTGCTAAATGGGATTGATTGTTCATAAACACCAATTCAGGGATGATAAAAAGACATTGTTAAAAGAGCAGCGAGCTCCTCCTCTCTTGCAAGTTCTTTTTTTGGTCTGTTGCTACAGCAACTCTGTGCTAAGAACAAAGATGACAGCAAGATATTAAATTTTACAGCAACTCAATTGACTCTTGATTTGTCTTCTTTTTTGCCTTCGGTAACTGAATCCTACTCCACTAATTGTGTTAGATTGCAGATAGAAATCATGCCTTCCTGTGGCAGGGATTCCTGTGTTGCTTTTTCTTCCTTCCCCTTAGAAATCAATTACACTGAATTAATTCATTTAAATCCAGTGGGTGATTATAACCGCTAGATTATTTGGATTTCTTTCTTTGATGTGTGGACATCTTGTATTTTAAGTCACAGCTCATACTCTTTTCCAAAACCCCCAAAGCCTTGATATTCTTTATTAAGAAACAAGCAGTTCTAGGCAAATTCATTTCTGTCAAAGTTCGACTCATGCCAGTGGCACAGATCAAAAATGTACATTCAAAATTACTGTAGCGGGGCTCATCTGCATTCATGAATGTTACGAGTTCTTAAAGGAACACCGCTTTGCAGCCCCATTTTTCCCACTCTACGATCTCAGTTTCTCTTAGGACATGAGAAGGCCATTCACACCGTGTCTCTGTGCTCACTTCTACGTGTGCAAAATCACCGCATTACGGCAGAATGCAATGTGACCAATGACCCATACAGCCTCAGGTGGAACTGCCATCCCAGGCCTCAGCTGTCCGGGGTCGAGAACTTCTGCTTGGAGACAATGGAAGGTGACGTCTTGCAGCAAACGTTGTGCTGCTCTGCGTTTGCCTCTCGGCCACCTACACGAAGGGCAGCTCTGCAGGACTCACCATGTGCTCACTGCTGTGCCAAGGGACGCAGAGTGGGAGGAGGTCCGAGAGGTTTGCCTGAGGTGACACAAACCTTGTGCTGCCACCAAACCGAGTGGAGTCCTGGGCACAGCTAGTCTGAAGCCAATGATAGCAGCCTTCTGTCAGCAAAGCACAGGTCAAATTCCATCAAAACAACACATTCGATTCAATCAGATTCCATCGGTCCACACCGAGGCCTTGCAGCCCGGGCAGCCAGGCTGGCATGGGGCAGATCTGCACCACGTGTTGGCAGAGGCTGACCCTGTGGGGCTGGAACCTCTCCTGGGAGCGCGGCATTGGGATGCTCTGTGCAGAGGAGAGGGTGAGGAACTGGAGATAAGCAACAGTGGCATGAGGAGAAATTGAGCATTTGAGGTTGAGTTGAGGCATTTGAGCATGGAGCAATTGAGGTTGGCTTGAGCATGTTAAATATAACGTGTTTATTTAACTCCTAATCCGCTGGAAAATAACAGTATGGCTCTGGTAGTCTCAGCTTCAGCAGCCGTGCACAGGAGTGGCTAGCCCAGGCACAAGTTTGTGCTTTCAGCATGAGGTGAGATCTAAGGAAGTGGAGCAAAAAAAGAAAACTAGAAACAGAGTCTTCTGTCCTTTCCCTGAAAGCTGTTGTGCAAAAGCACTTGCATGTAGAATTAAAGAGCATGGGCAAAAGCACCCCAACCTGCCCAAGGGCAGGACTTCGATAGCCAAGCAAGTTTCAGATGCACACTGATAGTAGATACTGATAGGCCCTTCCCCAAGAGCTGGGACAACTGGGTCTTCTGCTGGGACAGCACTGGCTATTGCGCTCTGGGAGGGAGGGTGTGGGTTGCTTTGGATGCTCCGTGCTACAGGGGCAGATCCTCAGGCACCTTCCTCTGCGCTGCGCTGCACCCCTTCCCTGGGGAGCCGGCAACACATCACCACAGAACCTGCAGAGCACAGCAGGGAAATGAAAGTACAGCTCTGACTGCGCGGGCTCGGTAATCTCCCTGAGGAAATGAGAGGTAACAGATCTTTATCAGGAAACTGTTAGCAAGAGACCTTTCACAACTGCTTAAGCAATGTGCACGGCAACTTTAGCCTTGTATAGCCAAAGTCTCGGTAGACTCAAATGCCTTTTACAGGAGAATGACAGCATCAGGAAAGAAGTGCCACTGGCAGGTTGTTTATCATGATACCTCATGCTTTTAGGCACAAGCAAATATTCTCCATTTCTTGGTGATTTGCATTACTGGCCAGTGTAACACTAAATTCTGCTGTTACCACAAAGGTTTAACAATGGTAACAGCAAAAAAGACGTGGTCAGAAGGGCTTCTACTTAAAGAGCTCTGGTTTGCTGCTCTGAATGGGACGCTTGTTTCCAGAGGACATTAGGGAGGTGAGATGCTAACAACCTGGAGAACAGATGGTGCTAGCTCTCACCACAGTTTGCTGGAGGAAGTCTTGCTTGGTGCTGCCCAAATTCACTACTCAGAAGAGCCCCAGCACAGCCCGTGGGCACCCGGAGCACTCTGCAGGCACAGCTCTGCCCCGGCCCTGCAGTCAGCGCCGCGCTCTGCTGAGCAGCGCTCCTGGGACAGCCTGCAGATCTGTGCTGGGGAAGCTGCTGTGTCAGAAAGGTCATAGACAGAGTGATAGCAGTTGGCTGGTTCTTTTCTTCCTTTCCGCTTTTGTCTGAGCATCTCAAATGGCTGAAAAACGTTTAAAGCATTGCAGCCTCCTCGAGTTTTCACACGGGGAACCAGGGCACAGGAAAATCAGGGCTGCTCTGCTTTGTTCTTTTGTGTGCGGTAATTTTGGGTGCAAAGGATACGTCCCTACAGCTACGTCAGTGCCAAGCTACCACGGCACCCCTCTACACAGATAAAAAAGGGCACAGAGAGAGGACCGGTTCTCTTGTTAACACGAGATAACAGAACTTTGCTGTCAGAAAAAAAGTGCACAAGATCGACAAAAACAAAGCACAGCGCAAGAAGCTCCCATATGATGCACCTCCGGTTCATTTACTCTGAGAAACGTATCTGTGGAAGTCTTCCTCCAGCAGTGCTGCCTCACGGCTGCCCATACAGCAAACGAGCACCAGGCGGGTCCCCACTGCGGTTCGGGGAGGACCCGGCGCTGCTGTTCCCACGTGTGTCCACGTGTCCATGAGCACTGCCACGCAGAGCCCACCCAGCACCTCAGCACCGGGCCCCCGGGCACAGCGGCGCCGTGCTGTGCGGCCGGGGCTGACAGCCAATGGGCTCTGCAGCACGCGGTGCACAGCACGGAGCACCGACAGGCTGACGCTGGGAACAAAGAGTGCAGGGCAGCTCCTACCTCGAGGATTTTCCTTAATTTTGGAATTGCTTTAAGCAAACATTACCTCTGCTTCCTGAGCACACACAAGGCTATTGCCCTGGAAGTAATCTGCATTAGCCGTACTGGAGTGACCACGTTGCCATAGTTACTGCTGGGTTCTGTATCCCTCAAGCCTGAAGTATTTATTACGATTAAATCCCGTCCCGTGCCGTTCCTCATGCAAAAATCCTGTGCTGAAAGTGTCACAAAGTGAATTGTAATCAGACCCTTCCTCTTAGAAAGCTGCTTTAAGTACAAATCCCACAGAAAATCTTTGACTTTGTTATTTAGCAAATGTCATTAATTTCTGACTGGATGACTTTTCCTCAGATATTGCTGCTTCTTTATTTTTAGTGATATTTTTAGTAGCAGAAGACCTGACTATTACATAATTTCATGTTTGCTTTTTTATTCTTTTTTCTTTCACCTTTGTATTGCAGATTGTTTTGGTAAAAGTTGTTTTACATCCTTACATCCTCAGCTACAAGATGCCCATTCTCAGAGCCCCCCATGGAACCGACGCGGTGAGAAAGCCGGAGGTGTGGCCACTCAGCCCTGGAGCACGCTGCCGCAGGCTGCAGGTACCTGGCAGTGCTGCAGGGACAGGAACTCACCCTGCAGTGAATATTTTAAAATGTTCCACGAGTCTCTTTTCTTCTGTGTGGGTTTTGTTTTTTTTTCCAAGGCCCCAATCGTAGCAGTCTTTGATGCAAAAAGAAGGTCGAACTGCAATCTCTGTACTTCAGAAGTATGTAATTCCTGTGTGACTTAACCTTGCTTTGGGAAATTACGTGGCATTATTTTATACCACAGATCTTTGTTTCACATCCCAAATGCACAGTTGCCGGAGATTTCCTGGAGGAGAATTCCTTCACACCTCCCAGCTTTCCTTGGCATCCCCCCATCAGCCCCACTCCAAGCACAGCTCCGGGAATCCTTTTGCCAGGAGGCAAACCCTGAGCCCGGCTCACACCCCGAGCCCCAGCCCTTCGGCAGTCCCCCTGCCAGGCAGGGCCGCAGACGTTGCTCACACAGCTGCTGGCTTCTGCTTGTCCACGAGCGGCACTGCGGGCGGCCCCCCGTGCAGCGCTGTGAGGGCTGGGATGTGCGCCGTGTCCCCGAGCACCTCGTCCTGCCCCGGCACAGGGAGCCGCAGCGCTGCTGCCCGCCTGGCACAGCCCTTGTCACCGTCCCTTTCTCCCACCGGAGGGGTTCTGCCAACCCTGTGCTTTGATGGAGGGCCAAAAGCGCTGCCCAATCTGTGCGCTGGGAGCAACAGACGCAGGCTGAGTCTGCAGGGTGCTGAGCAGCAAAACATCAATGGGGGCATTGCGCAAGTTCCCTGTGAGTCCGAGTTCACCTTCTGAACAGGTGACTTGCTGCAGTCTGCAGCACGCTGCAGACACTCCTCTCCAATCGCTGTGAATTGTTACTTTCTCCTTTTCCACAGCCAGCTCCCTAGAACAGACCCCAGCCCTGCTCAGCTCCTCTCCAGGAGTCCCACATACATCCCACGTGGGCAGATCCCCTCAGGAGCCCTGTGCTCCATACCCCCACATGCACCAGGTCCCAGCACAGCTTGCTCTGCCCCTGTGCTGCAGCTGAGCTCCTCTGGCCCTGCTGGAGCTGTGGGGACGCGTGGCTGCCTGTGCACCTCACCTCTTGCCCTCGGCACCATGCAGGATGCTTCTTCTGCAGCAGTGCTGCTGCCTCTGGCTGCTCTTTGGCCCTTCTTGTGGCTGCTTGAAGCTCAGAATGCTCTTCTGTGTTGCAGGCCGAGGCTAGGTAAATTATTTGTTTAACAGGCTTGGTTTATTCTTTGTAAGCTGGCAGAATAACTGTGAATCATCACATCCCCTTGCATTCATTGGGCTTCAGAGAGACACCAACAAAAAGGATTCATTGTGCAGAGCAGCAGCCTGAGCTCAGCTGGGACCAGGAAGATGTGGAGGCACAGTTTGATGGGCTGGGAGTGCGGACAGCGTGGCACGGGGAGCAGCACGGGGAGCAGCGTGGGGAGCAGCGTGAGCCACTCGGGGATCAGAGCGTCCTCGTGCCACAGGCGTCTGCTCCTCAGCCCCTGAGTGGCTCTGCTTGGCTGGGGCCACGTACACGCAGGCGCCTCGCCATGAGGACACGGGGAGCTGCGCTGTGCTTTGCTGAGCGGTGGCACCGGCTGCGTTTGGGGCACTCTTGTGATGCAATTTTTTAAATACTGCGCCAGGCAGAAGGTAAACCGGTGGGAGCTGAGCAGCCCTTGGGCTAAACGTGCCTGGCAACCCCCCACACCTCTGCTACTTTCTGCACGTCGTCTCGTGGCCCTCCTGCCCGGAGCCGCCTGTAAGCGCGGCGTTGCTACGGGCAAAGCCCCGCTCCGCTCCCGCCGCCGCTGCTCTCGCCGTACCCAACGCCGTCGCCTCGGACGGGCAGCCCCGACAGCCCGGCAGCTCCCCGACACCAGAGCCGCGGCCTCCAGAGCCGCGAGGGCCCGGCAGCCCGGGGCCGAGAGCCGCATCCGTCCCGCGCCGCGCCGCCCCCCCGGCGGCCCCGCCCCGTTCGCCGCTCCCCGTTCGCCGCGGGTCGCTCCGTCCGCCGGGGGAGGGGCGCGGCCGGCCCGCCCGCAACCTGAGCGCGGGAGCGGCACGGGCCGGCCTCGGCGCGGCACGGAGCGGCGGGGCGGGGCTGCCGGGCGGGCGGAGTCGAGTGGGGCCGGGCCGGGCTGGGCTGGGCTCGGCGCGGCTCCGCTCTGCGGCCGGCGGCTCTGCGCGGCGTCCCGGCCCCGCCGATGCGGCCCGCGGCCGGCTGAGGCGGCGCGGCGGAGCGCTCGCCCGCGCCCTCCCGAAAGATGTCCTCGCAGGGCAAGTCCAAGAAGGACAAAGAGATCATCGCGGAGTACGATGCGCAAGTGAAGGGTGAGCGGCGGGCGCTGCGGCGGGGCCGCGCCTTTGTGTGCGGGGCCGCGGGCGGTGCGGAGCGGGCGCGGGGCCGGGGGCAGCGCCGGGGGCAGCGCCGGGCGGGGCCGAGCTGCGGGGCCGCGGGTGGGGCCGGGCCGTCCGCGGTCCCCGCCGGCTCTGCTGAGGCTCCCTCGGTCGGCCGCCGGTATCTGCGGGCGTCCGTCGGGGCGCGGCGGAGCTCTCGGCGCTGCTCGGCAGGTGCCCGGCGCCGGGCGGAGTGCGGGCGTGTGCGGAGCGGGGCGTCGGGAGCGGCGGTCCGAGGGGAAAACGGGTTCGTTGCTGTGTGGGTTCCTCCGTGTTTCTCTTGGAAAGGCTCGGATCGATTCGCGCGCTGGTCAGGGAGGCCCTGATCTTGCGGGTCTTATGTAAGGCACCTCGGCGGGCAGCGGTTCCAGGGGACATCGCCGTTATGCAAGGCTCTGCGGAACCAAGGCGTCAAAGCGCAGCGCTGCGTTCTTGGTTTTGAGTAGAGTACCGGCCGAGATAACATCTGCTGGGACCGCTGAGCACCGAATGTCAGCTCCGCGTTTATTTTGATTACGGCTGGGTTTGTTGTGGGGAGGTCGGCGCTCCCTGAAGCATCGCAGACGTCTGCGGTGTGGTGGAAGGAGGAGTGCTGCCGTGTGTGCAGCGTGTGGGGCCTTCTCCGTGCCGCAGAAATGGGGCATTTAACGCCAGTAGCGAAGTGTTACCTGGTGTCCATCATTTCGTGGTAACGTCAGTTTGTGAGTGCGTTCATTGCAGCGTCAGTCTGTGACTCTGGCCGTCGCCGGTCCCTTCCCACACCCAGCCCAAGCACTGCGATGCCCGCCGAGCTGCTGCTGTCACACAGAGCTCCCGCAGCCTTCTGGTGCTCGTCCTTACAGGCACCATTTTGTGATGTGCAAGTCTCCACTTAAGGCAGAGTTAATTAAAAACACAACTTTAGCTTTCTGAAAACGAACCTGTGGCCGCGAGAGCCGCACTTCCTTACTTTCCCCAGAGGTCACTCTGTTGGACCTTGAGCTCCGCGGGCGCCGGGTGCTGTGCGTGTACCCTGCGTGGTGCTGCTGGGCGGAGGGCCCTGGGGAGGGGCTGCCTGCTGACTCGGTGCCATTGTTTATTTTCTTGCATTTCAGTCTTTTGTAGCTGGCTTTGAAGAATGATGTAACAGTCACAACACGCTCTGCTCAGTGCCAATTACCTTTCCGCTTGTGTATAGTTTGGGCACGCTGATGTTATTGCACCGTGCTGTGAGGCAGATGAAGTGTTCTCTCAGCCCGTGGTGATGTTCTGTTCTCCAGGGGGATCCGTGTGTCCACGGCTGCAGGCAGTGCTGTGGTGGTGTGGGGCTGGGCAGGCTGCTCCGGGCTGCAGCTGGGCTGGGGCTGCTCTGCTCCAAAAAGTTCTGCTGCAGACGTCTGCAGTGTTTTTTCTTGTGTTTGTAACTGGAATATTCATTTGCTGCGATCACTCTTGGCCTGACATCTGTCATAGCCTTGTGGGCTCCCTATGTTGGATCATTAATACTGGGGTTATGTATAAAGATGATTTATTACAGCACGGTGATCACATCTGGGGCAGCAGTAACATGGGCAGAGTCCTGGTGGGGCCGTAATCATTCTTTGGTACTATTTGGTACTTTGGTAATATTCGTACCGTTACACCTCCAAAAATGTCAGTTTTCTGACTGAGGGCATCCGCTCTCGTGTCTCAGCAGCAGCTATCGCAGGTTTCCCTGCATCTGAGGGTGCCAGGGTGATGCAGGAGGCGGAGGGGTGGCTGCATTGGTGACACACAGCTGGCACGCGGGGTCTTGTTGTCACCCAAGCCCTCGAGGGCAGTGGTGGTGACACAGATGCTGCCTCTCAGTGCCTGCTGCCCTCGGCTCAGGCTGCATCAATACTCCAGGAACCTGCTTCTTCACTTCAGGGGTTTGGTCACTCTTCTGCTCTTGTCTGCGTCCATGGTGGAGAGTTCTGGGCACCCAAATCTCTAGAGAAAGACTAAAGTGGGAACAAAGTGATGAGGGGGAGAAGGGAGAGTGCGGGTGAAGCAGGCTTGCAGAATCCAACTGCTGCCACAGAACAACTGCCATGTGAAGATGGTTAAGGATGAAAACTTGAGGAAGGGTGTCTTGTAGTGGAGGATCTGAGCACAGCGTGGCCTGATCCCCAGGGAGGGGTTAGGGAGAACACAGGAGAGAGCTGGAAAGCCCCACACGTGGGCTGCAGGGAGCGCTGGTGTGGATGGAGACAGAAATGATCTGCAGAGGGCTGCCTCTGAAAGTGTCACATCAGAGATGGCTGGGTGCTGGCCAGGAGTCTTGGAAAGCAGCAGGCACCTCACAGTGCTCAAACATGGGGTTGTATGAGCTTTGTAGAGGGCTTTGACAGGTAGCATGGCAGAGCAACAACAAAGAACGTTATGTTGCTTAGGCTGACTTCAGGAAAGTTGTGCTGGCAGCCTTCCTGCGGGGGTCCACGGCAAGTGGGCTGGCAGGGGAATGGTGTGTGATGGGTGTGATGGCTGAGCTCTGACCTCCTGTGCCCAGGGCACTGCCGTGTCCTAAAAATTGGTACGTGCACCATTTGTGTGGGAGGTGTGAATGGCGTAAGAAGGACTTAACTGGAGAATTATCTTCCTGTGCAGGGGTGTTTTATCAGCTACGATGACCCTGTATCTCCTTTCCCTCTTTGGAGAACTGTCTGCTCTTCTTGTGGTGGGAAGGAGTCATCCTGAAAATGCTTTAAGGGTGTGGGTGTGTGTGCACACGTGGGACGGTCGGGGCTGGTCTGAGTGCAGCCGTGGCTGTGGGGAGCTGATAGCACGGGTGTGCTGTGTGTGTGTGTGCAGTGGCTGTGGCCTCTGGTCTTTGTGTTAGGAGCAGAGGTACCTGGGCCCTGCTCCTGCTGCAGGCTGCCCATCCTTCTGGCTCTGCAGTGTTTGCCACCTGTCCGTGCAGGGGGGCCTCTTTCTTTCACTCTCCTGAATGTGTTTGCTGCTGACAGACATGGCCCTGCATGCGGCCTCTCCTATCAGTCCCGTGCTGAGGGTCCTTGCTTTCCCTTCTGCTGCTCTGCGTTTCACTTCACTGTCGGGCAGACTGGCCCTGCTCTGCCTGCAGGTGCTTGGTGGCGGTACCAGAAAGGAGACATGAAGGGTACCTCTTAGGAGGCAGCTTTCCTTATTTGCCTGCCTTAAATGTACAGACAGGAAAGGCTGCATTAAAAATAAATGCTAATAAAGGTATGACTGCGTATTTACAGCTGCCACATTAAAGCTGCTTGCAGAATGCAGAGTACGGCGGATCCTTAGATGCAGCATTTCATACGTGCAGTTTTAGTTGGTCTGTCTGGCCAGAATGATAAACAAACATGTTTTCTTCCTCATTACTCTTGAATGCATGATTTGTTGCTTTAAATGCAGCAAAACGAACCAGTTTTAATAATGTAGACAGAACTGTCTATAGTACAGTGTAGTAAATCTTGCAGAAAATAGGGCGTGCTGATGATTGGCTATTAAATTTCATATTGCTTCCTGAAGCTTTTTTTAATCCCCGGAAAATTCAGGTCATTGTATGATCTGCGTGGTGATTGTTGGCAGGAAGGCTGCTGTGAGCCGATAGCATCTTGTTCTGTCAGATGCTGGCAGGTGAGCAGCATCCCTGGTGATCCTCAAGGCGATAGCCTTCAAACGGCACAGCTGGATGCGGAGTGGTGCGGAGATGAGTTCTTACACATTAAGGACTCTTAGTTGCTGTGTGAGCTGGGAATAGAACAGGTTTTGATTGATTTAGCATACAGAAATATTAAGAAGGCATACAGACCTGTGGCCAAAGAGAACCAAAGTGTTTTTCCCATTTTCACAGGAGAACCACAGCTTAGGTTAATTTATAATTGCTTGTTAGCTTCACTGTATTTTTGCTCTTGTGGCAGCTGCATCCTTTCATGTCTGTTCCCATTTTCCCACACAATGGTCTCTTTCCACTTTGCTTAGAAAATTTTGGGAAAACTTCCACCCTGCATTATTCTGGGCTCGCCGCTCGCTCGAGTAGGAAGCTCAGTTACCACTGGGGAGGCATCCAGGCTTGGAACCCGGCAGCCCAGGTAATGCAGTGGTTCTATGCCAGAGGGCAAAGGGCCGCCCTTGGGCGGGTTGCAGGTGGCTGCTGAGCATTCATGGAGCCGTCTGCAGCAGGAAGGTTCTAATGAAACCGATCTTGTTTCTACTGTTAGACTTCAGAACCAGCACTCGCTTGCTCCTTGTTTGCCGACTCCCATACAGGCTTGTTGTCTGTCTTTTCCCTCGCTGGGTCTGATGGCGTTGTCCTGGCAGGTGGGCTGTGTGTGGGGCTTCCCAGCCGTGGCAGAGCAGAGGAAAATGTGGGTGCAATTCATAATGGCGATGAACTGGAAGTCTCTAATGGAAACAAATTGGATCTACCGGATGTTTTCTGCTGTGCTTCAGGGTGCTTCAGCAGAGGCACGGCGTGGTTCTGTCCGGCAGCCAGGTGTGTGCATAGGGCAGAGGCTGGGCTCCGCCTCGTCGTGCGGTGCCCAGGGCAGCTGGAGCAGTGGGCAGCAGCGGGGCGGTGTGTCCTGCCCTGCTGTGGGGCAGGCATGGCGTGCAGCAGCAGGGCTGTGGGGCCTTGGGGTTCTTATGGAAGCTGCTCTGCGAAACAGAAACACGAGGCCTGGCCTGCGCCATCGGGCTGAGGGCCTCCTGGCCTGCACAGCTCAGGCAGCTCCTGCTCGTCTCCTTCCTTTTGGTGAAAGAAATCTCCTGTGTAGATATGGGTTCTCCTGTCCTTCGGGCCTTAGTGCAGGTGAGCAGATGTGGAGCCACCGGTGCTGCCAGCAGAACTCCTGAAGGTTGGTTTCATTTCAAACTTTGCCACTGTGACTTTCTTCCAATGCATTGAGAAATCAGAATTCAGCTGTGCTTGGCAGCGCGCTGCAGCAGAGACCTCCGTTGGCCCTTGCTCTGCTTTGGAGGCCTGCTGCGTGTCCTGCAGCTCCTGCCTCGGGCCTGGGGCCTCGAGTGGAGCCAGGAGACAGCGTGTGGACCTGTGGCGTGTCGGCCCTGAGCTGTGCGTCCCTCCGGCTGGGCGCAGGGCCACCACAGCCCCCCGAGGGCCTGGAGCTGCTGCTCTGGCTGTATCTCTGAACCTGATGGTTTCCTTTTCACTAGCTGACAGATAGTTGGATGTGGTCGGACTACTGATCAACCTGTCCTTCTCCCGATGATGGCGAGAACCTCCCGCAGCCCATACTTGTGGCCCCAGGTGAGGATTTTTAAGGGTTGTGGCAGTGCAGCAGCAGGCAGAGCTCAGGTAGTTAATGGTGTTCGTACGCCTTCGCAAGGTGCAGCGTTCACAGTTCTGCGTGTGCCGTTTCAGCACCTGTCGGGAGCAGGATTTACTCTTCTGTTCTGCTGGCCCCTTTGAGGTGGGGGAAAAAACGTCCCTTTGAGCTCCTAAATTTTTCGTTGCCTGGATTTGGGTTTGTTTCCATAGCTGTTTTTCAGTCTACCACCCACAGCAGTGACATCAATCACCTTCTGAAATGCATTTACTGCCTTCAGAGGCATCTGTAGTCCTGCCGTGTGCGCAGTGGCTGCACGGGTCAGGCGAGCACCGCGTGCCGGCTGCTGCGGGGCTGGGAGCAGAGCAGTGCTGTGGGCATTGCTGGCTGCTGCCACGCCATGGCACGAAGTGAGCAGCCCTTTCTGCAAGCTAGGTGGTGATTTGAGCCCGGGAGGCTTTTGCTGCGCGGCCAGCAAAACAGCCTGTTCAAAAAGGATGAATATTTCTTACTAATAGCTATTGTGCTGTGTTTGCCCCACCTCTGTATGTGTTATTGGTATGTATCATAGCAGCAAGGGAGGACACAGAAATGAGTAAACAGTGTTAGCCCACGCAGTGACGGTGGTAATAATAGTTGATACCTATCATTGGTGACCTCCTTAGGGTTTCCAGTCTTCTCCAATGCTCCTGCTTTGTGCCTGCAGTTGTTGGATGCGCTTTAAGCTTTTGACACCTCCAAGAGCCTGATCTGTGAGCTGTACGCTGGAAAACGGGCCCAAGATGACTTATGCTGTGTCCCTTTTCTCACCTCTGGAAGGCAGCCGCAGTGTGTTGGGAGAGGCAGCTCCAGACAACGTATTGCAACATAAGGCATTAGGAGAGGAAGTAGTGTATCAACATGAAATTGCTGGGGGGGTTTCTTGGCTGTGATGTTATTCCCCAGGCTGGGGTTGGGTCAGCACGGTGGGACAGTGTGTGATGGAGTGCCACAGCGCTGCGGGGTCGTTGTGGCGGAGGGCTGCCAGCAGCTTGCTCTTAGAGTGCCTGTGAAAAATGGCACCATCGGCAGCACGGCAGCCTCACGTGCCAGGCTGGGGAATATACGGCCGCATTATTTATCCCAGTGCTGTCATTACTCATCAGCGAGGAGGCAGCTGTTAGGATCCTATCCGTGGCAGGGAGGGAAAAGTTCTAAATCACCCTCTTTGTTTTAAATCATACCCTTTGTGTTAAATCATCCTTTTTATTCTATATCTTACCCTTTGCTTTAAAAACAAGGATATGTAGAGATGTGTTCTTTGAGTTCCATGTGACAGCGGGTGCCTCTGTCCTCATACACTGTTCAGAGGGAACCGGGAGCTGGAACTGGCTTAAGGAACTGGCTGGGAGGCTCTCTGGCTCACACAAGTTGTGCTATAGTGCTACTTTACAGTGTTCTGCCCCCCTACCTGATGGGTGCTAATGAGCAAACAGGTTGTTAACTTCTTCAGGGTCCTTTTCTGCCTGCTGAAGCCATGCTGACGCGCAGGGAGGTTCTCCATGAGGATGCCTGGTGCTGCGAGCTGTCGGTCTGGGTCTTGAAAGTTAAGGGAAAATTGCACTGCCTCTCTGCGTCTGGCAGCCTCAGAAAATAATTTGCATTAGCGTCCGTCACTCTCCTTTCCTCTGGAGTTAGAGAACTGCTCTGAAGAGGGAGGGGTGGAAGAACATTTTACTTGTCTTTTTTGCCTAGACCTTTGGGAGGAACTGTCATGTACTTGGCAAGGGATTGCACTCGCTATCATGCATCTCACTGCTTAAAGCAGCTCTGTAAAGTATTGCTGTCTTGTCCAGAGAATTGAACTGCCTACATCCTAACAGAAAATTATTGAGCTTCCCTGCTGCACTTCCCATTGCTACACTTTCTTACTTGTGTCTGTGTTGGATGGCTGAGAGAAGAGAGGAGATTGCTCCTTAGGAGGATATCCTTGATTTTTAGGTCTGTCCCAGAGCCCCAGCCCCTATAGAACAAAAAGCAGAGGGGGTGCAGCTCTCTGGGGCTGGGGTTTTGGCTGTGGGCTCTGGGCTTGGTCAGTGTGCAGGTAGTGAAGCTTGCTGGGGAGATCGGGGGAGGCTCAGCACTGTTTTACTCTGTTGATTGCATGGTCAGGCTAAATGTTAAAAAGGAAAGCGGAATACAAAGCCATGTCAATACATTTGAGCCCCTTCTGCTTTTTTTCTTTCTGGGAAACCATTTGTATGTTGCTGCTCTGCGGGGTTAAACTGCCAGGTGTAGGCTGGGGTATTGCAATGCTGGTTTTGGTTTTGGTTTTGCAGCAGTGCCTCCAAGTGCTTCTGTCTGGAGGTGGGCATGTTTTCAGAAGGGCTGGGTACTTCTGCAGTCAATATTCTGCACAGTTGATCCTGCTGAAGTCAGCACAGTCAAGTGTTGCGCTTCGGGGCTGAGTGCGATTGCTGGAGAGATCAGAAAACAGTTTGTGGAGCATTACACAATCGGCTGGATACGTTACAGCTTCACCCGAGCATCAGAGCTCTGCTCTGAGAGAGGCTGCAGGCAGGATGAGGTTGGCATGTCTGTGAGTAGCCGTGCAGCAGCACCACAGTGCTCGGTGCCGTAGCATGGAGCTGCAGGAGCAGCATCCTGCTTGGCCAGGTCTTCCTTTAGCTGCTCTTTATCTCCCTTTCTGCCAAACACGGCCGGTGTCCTGTAGGGTATTTCATATGGTCCGATTCTTTTTTTAGAACTAAAGTGAGCAGGACTTCTGCTGTTGCAATAAAGAAGCTCGGAATCAGGCTCTCCACTCAGTCTATGTTTGGGTAGTCAAGGAAGAACCTGAGGAGGCAAAAACAGAGTGAAAATAAAATAGCAGCGCTGAACCATTTGTAAGTGAAACGTATCAAATGAACTGGGAAAGTGCAGTCTCCCAGCAGGGTCTTACAGAGCGTTTGTCTCTCGTAACACTCATTGCATGATGTCGTTCTGAGAGATTTGTGTTCTAAAAGCATTTGTTTCCATGCAGCACTTCTCCGCTCTTGACCTACTCTTGCTAAAATCCCTGAGGAGACAATAAGCAAACAGTGCGAGTGAAAATGTTGTGTTATAAAGCCCTGAAAGTGGGACCATAACATCTTCTGTCATGATGGCGCCCGCGGGATGGCCTAGGAGATGCAGCACTGCGGAACGGTGACCTGTTCGATGCGGGAGGTCAGCTCAGAACCGGGGCTGAGCGAGGGGGGCCGAGCTCCCTGCACGTCCCGCGTGGTGCCGTTGGTGCTCCCTGCGGCGCCGCACAGAAGTGTCCTGCTGCTGCCCTGACACACGGGGAGGTGCCCCACTCCTCTGGGAGGTGGAGGGGCCGCAGCTGCCCCGCAGCACTGCTGGGCTTTCCAGGTCTCCAGGAGATCGTTCTTGAGGCTGTGTCGTGAGGAAGCCGTCCCCCTGCTGTTGGCAGCGGTTCTGCTCTCTGCTTTTGTCCTTCCTGCAAGTGCGCTCAGATTGCATGTTGTGGGAGCTCTGCGCTCTTTAATTGTTGTTTGTCATCGTGGGAATTGCTTGTTCTAAAACCAATTACAACCTGACAAACGGATCTGTCTTATTTACAAATACATCCATCTGGCTGTGGATGGCCTGCTGTCGCTGCCAGGATCATATCAGGCCTTCATTGCCATGCTGAGCTCTGAAGGGTTCCCATGTTGGCATCTCATTGCCCGTGGCCGTGTGATGTTTGCTGTGTGTAAGCACACATGTCATTGGTGGTGTAGAGGGAAGTAATTTCTAAATTAATAATTTCCAAGTGAAATGAACAGAGAGAATCTGTCTGGGGTGCTTAGCATCCCCAGTGGTGCGGAGCTGTCAGCCCCTGTGGGGCTGTCCCTGGAGATCAGCTCTGGAAAGGCAGGAAAGCAGAGAGAAGTGGGTGACCGGCATCAGGGTGCTTGAACTGAAAACCCATCGCAACCGGTAGCTCAGACTGTTTCAGACCGCTTTAGTTTTTCCAGGAATGTTCAGTTACTGCTTCAAAAAGATGAGAGGCGTTGTGACTCAGCCCCGATGTCACCTGCGGGCCGGCAGCTCACAGCTGAGTGGAGCAGAGCCTGGACCGCTCAGCAGAGCATCCGTTCCTTCTCCTGGTGCCTCATCCACAGAGCGCAGAAAGCAGACGGCTTTAACGTGAGAAAGGGGGAAGAGGTGCCTCCTGCTTTAAAGAATTAAAGTTGGCATGATTGCTTCGAAATATAGCTGTAGGTGAGTTAGTCATTGTGAATAATGTACATATGACAAACTCAGGCCTGTTTTGGTTTGTGGTTTATCTGGGAAGTACTTTTACCTTTCATATTTATGGATTGGCTTTTGCTGGCCGGCTGAGTAGAAGTTCATAAGTCGGTGTGAATTGAAATAGAGGACACAGAAGCCTGCTTTCAAAAACCTGTGCTTATGTGGGCAGGGCTGCGCCTGGGTGGCTTTGCAGATGTCAGCCATAGCGCAGCTTCTGTTCCTCCCTGTTATGAGACCCACGCATGTGAGTGATGGGGAGCCCTTCCAGGTGGCGGTGAGTCCGCAGCTAACAGCGGTCCTGCGCGGCCGCACGTGGCAGCCCGGCACACGGCTGAGCTGTGACCTCGGCAGGCAGCCCAGCCCTGCGCAGTGTGGGGCAGGGCACGGTGCACACACTGCATTGGGGATTAACTTTCGTTCCCGGTTTTAAATCTAAATATAAAACTGTTTTCTTAGGGTCTGGGCACAGCCCCCTGCCGGGCTGTCTGTACTTGGGCTGGCAGATACCCGGTGGTGGCTGCAGAGCACGTGGATGTTGTTGTTTCACGATGATGTCTGATGGGAACCTTCCACCTCGTAACTGGAGCAGCAGTATTTTTGTTCATGATTCGCACTTAGAAGCATTTGGGTGGTACGAAGGTGCATTGGTCTGGCGATGGCTCTTCTGGAGGCAGGCAGGCCCACAGCTGCACGGTGCCCGGTGCCCTGGTATCACCCGCTGCCATTGTCGCTCCTCCATGTCATTAATTAGTTCCCTAAAGGAACTAATCATGCGTTACTTTCTCAAAAAGAGAATGAGCACAAGGCCGTCAAATAGATAAGGACCTCAAGACTGTTCTTGCAGTTGTTCTACATGAATGCAGGAATTAGCCCTGCTGGCCTGGGAGCCCGGCTGGCTTGGGAGCCCTGCTGGCCTCTGTCCCCTGTGGCATGCAGCTCCCATCGATGCATGGTTGGCATCACGCTGCACCGTGAGCTGCTGCCTTTGTATGGAGAACTGACTCCCTTTCACAAGGAGGCTTTGTGGGCTGTGTGCTGGCCGTCCCAGTGTCCCTCGGTCTGTCCGTCCCCACCTGTGTGGTCCAGGAGGACTCCTGCCCTCACTGCTGGCCTTGGGGTCCTTCAGCAGCCCCTGCCCACCAGGGCACTGAGTGTGGCTCTTTGCATTTCCCTGTGGCTGTGGGATCTGCTGCCCAGTGCTGTCCCTGGGGGCAGCAGATCTCAGTGAGCACAGCTTGCTTCTGTGGTCAGGCGGAGCATGGGATGGAGCGGGCATCCCTCAGAGAAACTGAGGGGTTACACGGCTTAAGGTGTTGTTGCTCTGATTAGCAAAGAAGGGTGGTATAAATCTCTCTCTGCCTGTCACTATTCTGTGACTGAGAGGAGGAAGTCGTATTGTTTTGCTGGACCTGGCGAGCAGGTTTGGTTGTGATGGATGGTGGGCTCTGCTTCCACAGCTCATCAGTCACCAAGGTGCACAAATGGAAAATGGGGAATGCCTCGGTTCATCTGCACACGCATTTATCATTGTGTTTGAAGCAGCAGCACCAGCTGCATTGGCTGTTGTGCTCCGTGTGCTGTGGTGACTTGGTAATAAGTGAGATGTGGCCTAGCCTCGGTGGCTGGAAACTCCACGATAATGGAAAAGAGCAGCTGTCAGAGCAAGCCTGAACTGGAAGAAAAGGAGCAGCCCAGGGATGCACTGAGCACAAGGAGAGAACTGCTTCAGAGAAACCGTGTAACTGCCTTTAGAGGCCTGCAATGTCCTAAGGGAAGTAACTGAGCGGTTGTGGTTGTCTGCCTGAAATACCTGATGGACAGCATGAAGTGTGCTGCTCAGATCCAGACTGTAGTTCACACCTTTGCAACTCTGTAGGTGAGGATGAGTCTTCAGGAGCTGACTTTGAAATGGGAGGCTCACTGGTGAGTGGACATTCCAGGCAGCTTCTGAGACCTCGGGTGTAGCGAGGCGGGCAACGGGGGCACAGTGACAGCAGGGAGCCTCGGCGTGATTCAGCCTCTGGTGCTCAAAGTGTTGTCTGATGAGAATTCATGGACAGACTTGAGGCTTTTTCTGTCTTGCTTCTTGCAAAGTCAATTCACTGCACTGTATTTGTAATCTTCAGCAAGGAGATATGCAAGGGCAATGCAAATATGAAGGTTGTGTGGCTTTATTTTTCTTTTTTTTTTTGTTTTTTTTCTTCCAAAAGATGAGGGGAACAATCCTTATATATACTTCAGTATACCTTCAATATACTCTTATATGTCAAACTCCTTAACAAGCACACCAGTGAAATAATGATGGGCTGGATTCCAGCTGGATTTATGGTAGCTCATATAATTTGTGAATGTTTTTCCTATCACGATGCCAGAACACGTGTCGTAATTTTGAGGGGGTAGCAAGTGCCGTTTGGAGAAAGTTTGAAGCTGCTGTGTGTTTTAAGTGAGATCCCCAGACCTGTGGGCCTCGTGGGCCTGGGCTGCTGCCCGTGTTTGCTGTGAGAGTTGTTCATGTGTGAGGTGAGGGCACAGCTGTGCTCTGTGCTTCTTGCTCCGTGGTCAGTAGATGTTCTTTTAGCAGAGAGGATGTCATGAACTGTTAGTGATAGTAAAAATTAGTGTTTTGTCCTATTTTGCATTTACTAGCATACGCTAATTATTCGTAGAGATAATTACCCTCTACCAGTTCACATTAATTTAGATTGCTTTTGAAAAGCGACCAGGAGGAGCAGGGAATGATTGTACATCAAAGTGACTGAGGATATGGCCCAGAAGATGTACGGTGCGCTTCTGTGCACGAGGCTTCAACTCACTGCTGGCCTTCTTCAGACTGCTTGTTTGGACTCAGTTTGATGGTTGGTGCTACAGGTCGCCTCTTAGATGCATTGCCCGTCTCAAAAGTACCTTTATGCTCTTCATCTGTCTTGTGTATCTCTTCAGCGAGGAAAAATATTATCTTACAGCACATGAGAAAAGCCAAAAACCATTGTTCTACCATGTAAGTTGCTTGCCTGTCACCGAGGAAATAGGCTTAAATTCTCCATTGTTTTTGTTATCAAGGAGTGTCTGAAGCTTGGGGCTTCAACAAGTTCTTGCCTTCCTTGGGCCTCAGGGATGGTCCCTGAAGTCTCCTCTTTGTTGCCATGGTCAGTGTGTGTTGTGTAAGGGCGCCAACAGCGTGAGGGGTTTGATGGAGCATGGAGGGCCTGGCACGTGACGCCCTGTCTCTGCTGTGCTGTTGAAGGGTGCTGTCTTTAGATCTCATTTGGGCTTTCCTGGCTTTTTTGTAGAACATATTTAATTTAGGCCACATCTTTTTGCTCTGCTTTGAGTTACAGTGGGCAGATGCAGTTCTGGCTAGTTCATCAGATCACATCTAGCTCCAAGGCAAAGAGTGCTTTGGAAGGACAGGAGCTGGAAGAGTAAATGCTAGAGAAGGGCAAGGAATGTCAGGGTTACACTAGGCCAGAGAGCAGGTGAGCGATGCATGCAGGCTGCCAGGTGAGCGCATCCCAGCAGTGCGTTGGCTTCATCCTTGTGCTGCCAGGCTGAGAGTGGTGCCAGGGGTGCCAGGAGTGGCCGTGTGCCGGGGTGGCACGGATGGTTCCAGCACAGCCTGCCATTGTGATCCTGCAATTACTGTGATTTGTGTTCAGTCTTCTGTTTGTTCCAAGCCCTGATGGTAGGATGTAATCAGAAAACTAGGGGTTGGTGTGAGGAACACTTGGAGCATATTTTCATCTAGGTGCAACTTTTTACATCAAAAAACCCCAAAAATCTGCATAGAACATAGGTGTATGAGAAAAGTACAGTTTTCTAGTAGAAATCTGACAGGTTTAAATTTGATTTGTAAATGAATTGGCAAGCGTTTGTATGCAGATGCAAAGAAACAAGCAGATTCTGAGCACCTCTCTTCAGCTTGGGGTCCAAGTCCGCATGTCCTTCCAGTGCCCTGGGTGGTTTGGAATAGAGGTTTTCTCACTGGTACCTGCTGTGCTCTCCCCTGAACACACACGTGGCAGCGCCCAGCGCTGCGCTGCTCCCCAGCGAGGCAGCTGTCCTGGGGACCAGGACCAGCCATAACAGATCGCACATCGCCGTGTGGGCTCAGGGAATTGTGTTTAGAATGGCTGCGCTTCAGGCTGCTTGGAACAAAGCAAACTACCTGTCTTCAATTGTTGTCTTGCTAAGCATGACTTGCTGTAGTTACGGTCACTTTGCTGGGTATTCGGATAACCACTTGGGTAAGGTATTGTGTAACAGCTTTGCACTTCAATTTCTTTTTTAACTCAAAAATAAAAGCATTTTGCCAGCTTGCGAACGGGGATCTCATCCATACAGCAACCGTGAACAGACTCTTTCCAAATTCGTTACGCATCTCATTGCTCTGAGTCTGGACGATCTGGAGAAGCAGCAGCGTTTTCCTGTCTTGTGGGTCAGCTGGAGAAAGGATCATTTCCCTGCCAGCACTGGTCAGAGGAAGGCCTGCCGTCTGCGTGTGTTAGAAGGGCCTCCTTTCTATTTCCAGCACTGTGGAGGGAGAGTTCACAGTGGTAAATATGTCCTCAGTTTAACTGAGCTTTAAATCAGACAGTCTTCACTAGCTGGCTGTGTGGGCTGTGTTTGGGAGATGCAGGATGCAGTCAGCAGCTCGCAGGCTGAGCAGACGGCCGACAGCAAGGAGCAGGGTGGCAGGGATGCCGACAGGACTGTTTCCTTCTGCAAGTCCGATCTGAGTAAATAAAATGGAATTTGGTGTCTTTTATTTCTGACAAATAGGTGAGGTAAGGTAAGTGGGACAGATGTCAGAAGCCTGCACTGAATTCCAGGGAATGTTGTATGCTCAGCATGACCCAAGTGCCAGGCCAGCAGGTGCTTGCAGCAGGAGAGCTGGGTGACAGGGAATCAGGGAGAGCTCTGGAGGGGAGCCAATGTGCCACAGGAGGGCTGCGGCCATCCGGCTGCTTGGCACACAGCAGGCAGGGCACGGGCGGCTCCGCTGCTGCCGGTCCCACACTGCGCTGCTCAGAGACCCTGGGACTGCCCTCCCTGACGAAAGTGGGCCTCCTTGCTGCAGGGCTCCTGTGCAGCTGTGTCCCAACATAGCTGTGCTCCCCAGAACGCCGCCTGCAGGGTGCCAGGGCAGCAGGGACAGGAAATGGATGCGTGGAAGGTGAGCAGAAGCCTTAGAAAATAGGGCAGAGGACTTGGGAGATCCTTGAAAGTGATCTTCTAAACAAAGCACAGGGCAAAATAAGGAAGGATTGTGAACATCAGATAAATGGAATATTTTGACTAATCCTCAAGGCTTGAAGTTTGTGTCTGCACCAAGAGGAGCAGAGGAGAAGGAAGGAGAGCAGTCAGCAGGCGCTCAGCACAATGCTGCTGTGCTGCATTCTGCAGCTGCTGGGCTTCAGGCCTTGCAGGGGCAGCTCGGGATTCCTGCTGCACGGGCTGGGAGGTGTCTGCACGCCAGCACTGTGCTTGGTTGGGAAAGCTTTGCCTGGTCCTAAAAAGAGTAATAGTGTGCAGGGTCCTAATGGCTTCAGACTTGTTTGTGCTTGCCAGAATTGCAGCAGTGGTGGTTTTAATGTTAATTGTTCTTTCTGGGAGAGCTGTGCTGGGGAGGGCACTGGTACAAGAGCCCATGTGTGCCAGACAGCACGCTTCTCCTGGTGTGATGGATCTTTGAGTCTCTTAAGAACTTGTCTGGAGGAGACGCTTGCTTTTTGTTCCCATTGCTTCGTTGTAAGGCTTTTCTTTGTGGTGAAAGCATCTGCTTCCTTTTATGCTGTGCTTTCACTGTCCCACAGGGGAGCTGGAAGCAGCACTGTGGTGCTGGGAGGCACTGCCCTGCCCTGTGCCCGGGGTGGGTTTGGTGCGAGTGGGGCCGGCGCTGCCCACCCCACGGGATGGGTGCGTGTGTGCCCACGTGCACTCATGCCCTGTGTTTGCTGTGCAGGAAGGTGCTGAGCTGTGGCTGGCACAGTTAGTTGCTCGAGCTGAAGGTGTGTAGCTGTGACTGTGCGTGCTGTTTGTGTGGGGCAGATAACGTGAACATAAAGGGCTTGCAGGCTTCGTGTGTGTTTCCTGACCTTGCTGTGGTAGCAGATCTCTGCTCCATGAGAGCGTCTCGGGGTTTAAGGAGTGAAGAACATTGTGGTCGTAATGCAGGAGGTAAATGGGGTTTGTATTCTTGTGTGTGAAAGCGGGGCTGTTGGGCAGGGCTCTGGGGGCGGCGTGCCTTGGTGCTCAGTGATGGATGTGCGTTAGAGTTGTCCCGGTCCCAGCTGACAGTTCAGGAAGATGGAGGGAAAGCAGTGTTTTGATGTGCTTTTGTTATTGAAGACAATCTGGTGGTAATGCCCTAGGATGCGCTGTATGCAGTGTTTGCTTGTGGGTTTGTGCACACAATCACTGCTCTGCTCCTCGCCACGGACAGCTGCAGTGAGAGAATGAATGGCAGAGGCTGGAGGTTGCTGGGCGCTGTGCTGCACGCTGCAGGGCTGTGCCACCGTCCCACTTCCCCGTGCTTTCCGCAGCCTGCTTCCAGCATGCAGTGACGTGGGTTCTGGCACATCCTCCCAGCCTTCATTTTTGGTGCTGCTTGCCCTAGATAAAGCCTGTGGCCTCGCAGAGCTGGTGTGTCGTGGCGGGCAGGCGCTGGTGGGCCAGGGGCCTCCTGCATGTGGCCAGAGCTCAGGCTCCAGGTGGGCAGTGGCTCGTTAGTCCTTTGGGAGCAGCTATGCAGATTGCAGCCTGAGCTTAATTTAGAAGAGCAGAAATGAGGAGCAATTAGCAATCTGGTTCAGGAGGAATTTATAAAAAGCAGCCGCAGCGATGCCGCATGCAGGGGGCTGGGCTCCATGAGCTGCTGTCACTGCGCGCCGTGCAGCCTATGGGTGTGAGCCAAGGGCAGCGCAGCGTTTATGTGCGTGCATTGTTGCCGGCCAGCAATAAATATATAATATTTATATAATATATATAGTATATAATAAATAAAGCTGGGGCAAATAACTAGTATGGGAGCTCCCAGACTTGTGGCGTAAGGAAATAATGTAGTACAGAAGAAACATTGTGATGATGAGAGGAGAATGTAATGTGCACCTGAACCACCTCGCTGCTGGGACTGGAACAGCTGTGTGCCCAGCACAGCCCCCTGAGCTGGCGGGCTGAGCCCAGCGCCGGTGTTGGCACGTGGCAGGATGTGGCCAGCACCATCCTGCCCTGCTGCTCGTCTGTCCTCTGCTGGTCCCCCCTCCTCAGCGCCCGAGGGTCTGAGAGGAGGAAGAGCTCTTGTACTGCGACAGGATGTGTGTGTTTTCCTTTGTATTGTTTGTCTATCACCATCTGGTCCTGTGCCCACTAATACATAAAGCCTGGGGTGCTGGCGAAGAGTGTGAGGAGACAATATGCCTGGCTGATCTTCCTTCATCCAGGAAGGAAGGAAGTACCGTGATCACTTCATAGCAGAGGCCGCGATGACTCATGCAAAAATGAAGCAGTGAGGGTGATTATCACCCTGCCTTGTGGGTGGCAGCTGCGCAATCCAATGATCCCAATAAGCTGCATATTATTAGCCTCCACTTGGGCTGTCTGCAGCCTGCAACCTGCTCAAGGTCTGTAGTTGGTGATGAATTCATCATGGAATTGTGAAGCGTTTGGCTGGGGCCCTGCCTGGGAGTCCTTCAGAGACCACTTCTCTGCACCTGCTGGCTTCTCCATTGTGTGCTTTGCCTTCCCGCACCCACACCATCCTCCTGCAGCATAGCTATGCCCAGTATCACAGGGCTTTTTAACCTAAATCTGAGTTCAGTGAAAACTAGACCAACATATAGGATGGGCACCCAACTTGTGAGCAAAACTTCCTCCTAGTTCATTAAACTGCTGCGGAGTGCAGTGCTGCTGTCTGTGTTGACCACTTGCTCCAAAAGGGGATCTTTTCCTTTATTCAAAAGTTCTGCTGGCTTGGATCAAGACTGACGGTTTTTCATCTTTAACTGCACCTGTAGTGGAGAAGCTAAGTCATGGTGTGGAACAGTGGTGGAGCACCTGGTGGAAGGCAGGGCCAGCCTAAGGAGCTCAGGTGCATGCACTGTACCTGAGTGACTGGAGGGATGGAGCCAGGTCCACCCCTTCCCAGCCCTCATTTAAGGGCTGGTGGCGGAGGCAAAGATATTTTGCTGTATGCTTCCTTCCTGCGGTTTCCAAGCTGGCTGAGCATGAGGACGATGTTCTTTTATTGGTTATAGCATAGTTTTGTTTTACTATTCCCATGCTGTGTTTTTCCTGGAAAGGAGGAGTGAGGTGCCTGCCTCGGGCTGACACTGCTGACACTCGGCAGGAAGGGCTGCTGGCAGCAGAGGGCTGTGCTTGGCTGTGTGCTGTGGGAGGGCTGGGGGCAGCTGCTGAGCTGGGCAGCAGGCAGAGCACGCTGAGGTGGGCCTGGCTGCAGGGGTGGGGGGGGGGATAACAAGGAGGGGTGGGAAAGAGGAGTGTTGCTAGGTGGTTAGGGCGTGCTTCGAGCGTTAGCGCGGGCTGCCCAGGGAGAGGTGGGGTCACCATCCCTGGAGGTGTTCCGAGCCGCGGAGATGTGGCTCTGTAGGATGTGGCAGCGGGCATGGTGGGGTGGCTGGAGCTGGGCATGGGGATTCTGGAGGTCTTTTCCAACCTTAATGGTTCTGTGCTTCAAACGAAGCTCGGGCAGTGCTCGGGATGCTGTGGTTTGAGGGCATAGCTTCCCTCAGGAGGCCACCCTGTGCTGCCTCTGGCTTCTCTTCTGCATATGTCTGTTCTCAGCAGTGACGCTTGCAGGGGTTTGGTTTGGCCTTTTCCTGGGACACACGCCGTGTCTTGAGTTTCAAAGCTGCTGAGCCAGCGTTTCAAGCCTGTTGAGTCAGCGTTTCCCAGGGCTGTACCTGGAGCGTGGCCTCGCGCTGTGCAGGCGTGGTGCTTCCCAGAGGCTGTGCGAGGTTGTACTGCTGTGCTCTGTAGGTTGCTGTGAGATGCTGGATGAGAATTTCTGAGGCATGATTGTATGCTGTTCATGTACGAACAAAGAGGCTCAGTGGCCTTGAAGAAACCTATGCTGTGCCTGCAGGTGCCCAGCAGCTGCTGCTGACCTGAGCTGCTGGTGCTCTGCTCTCGTGGTTACCCTGTCCCAGCTGGGGGCTGCCAGGCTCCTCCCTGTGGAGTTTCCCTGTCTGGGTTAAGGAACGTGAGGTGCTGGAATGAACTGTTTAATGATCTGCTCCTTTATTCCATTTCAATGTCTTGGGGTGCGATTCGTGCTCTTGCACAGCTCCTTTTCTTTCTCAAAGTGTAAGTATCTTCTCTTTTGCATTTTAATAGCCCCAAGACACAGAGTTCTCAGTGACATCATCTGGGACATTCAGCATGTGCCGGGGCTCCATCTGATCCTGGCAGGGACTGTGCCTGGGACTGGCTGTGCTGTGCAGCCTGGCAGAAGCTGTGGCAGCGCCCAGTGCTGTGCAGCCCCATGGTGTGAGTGTGGGATGGGCACAGCGTCTGCTCGGTGAGCTGCGTTGGTCCTTGTCACATCCTGAGTAACCCAGCACCCGATCTGCGTGGTTCTTTCTTTTTAATGCTTTAACCAGTTTCTGTGGATTTCTTACTTCTTCCTTGCACTGTTAACCAGAGCGCAGGCAGCATGAAGTGGAGCAGCTGGCAGCCTGCCTCCAGCCCTCCGCTCCTGCCTCTGCAGCCCTGGCCTTCTCCTGCCCAGCGAGCTGAGTGACTCCTGCCCTCAGGAAGCTGAAGTCTCTGATGGTTGTCTTTTTTCCTCTTCACAGTGCATCAGACTGGCATTGGAGCTGTGGCTGGAAACATCTCTCCAGCACAGAGATTGGGGATGGTTCTTTCAGTGTGGCTCTCCATCTCTGCAGCCAGCCTGCTTCTCTGTCCATCTGCACTGCTGGTTCTGCTGAGGTGGTCAGGGAAATGTTTTCCTAAACCAGCTCTGTGTCTTCTTCTGGCTCTGCTTACTAAACGGTTGGCCTAACCTAGTCTGGAAAGTATTTTCGTCATCTTCTTTTTTTGTGTTTATTTCATTTTGTTCATACAGATTTGTGTTCTGCATTGTGATGTTGTTTTTGCTACATTGACACACTTAAAGACTTTGGAACTTTTTTTTTTCCTGGAAGGTTTGGCTGGTGCTAGAGTGAAACCTGCTTGGGAAGCAGGCAAGGCTGACTTGTTTGAATGGGATTTCTTGCTGTGCTGTGTTGGGTGTTGATGTAGGCAGGGACATCCAGGCAGGGTATCCAGACGTGCCTGTAAGCGGCTGCCTCCCCAGGGCTGGCATCATTGGCTGCTTGGGGTTTGTCTGCAAACAAACAGAAAAAGAAACTGTGCAATGGCAAGTGTTTCTTTGGTCTCCCTGTCTTCAGTCCTATAAAATGTAGCTCCCAGAATATTGTTGTAATCAGTGCAGGGCAGTGTAGCCTTGACAACAAAGCGTACCAGGGTGTAATTGAGATTTACATCCTCTGTGCTGCTGGCGGCCAGACAGAATGGTGCTGCCAGTCCAGACTGGGGGATTCACAGGCATTCAGGTGGTGCTTGGGCTGTCGGTGTGCAGATATGTGCTGTGCAGCTGCGGTTTGTTGTGCAGAGAATACTGGTTGTTAACACAGAACAATTCCTTTCACTGTGTGTGCGCTGCTGTTTCCTAGGAAGAAGGACTGAAGAAAGAATGGTGAAATTGAGTGGCTCTAGAGGTCACTTAAATAAAGAGAAGATGTATGAAATTCAAACAGGGATGTTGACTGGGTGCAATTGGAATGTCTCACTGATGGCCTTGTCGTTGCCAGCAGTCGGGCAGTTGCTTACTGCTCTGGAATGCTCGAGATGTGACGGGTTTCTCATGGTGGGCCGTGTTCTGGAGTCAGTTGGACTGAATTTCTCCTGTCATGGTCACACATCGCCTCGTGCCGTGCTGGGTCTGTGGGACTGCTCACATCGTGGCGGTGCGCTCAGACCACGTTCACAGCCCCCTCTCCTGCTCGCTGCACTGCAGTCTGGTTTGGAGATGGACTTTCTGTGCTAGAATTTTCTTGCAAAATCCCAAATCGTTTCTGGCCAATGTGGTAATTAATATAAAGAAAGAAAGTTGTTCTCCAGGGCGAATTGCTGACCATACAAGGAGGAAGGTATCACACGGTTGGCTTTTCTGGACTGCCCACAGTTTTGGCCAAGGTGTGGTGGAGACCGAAATGGAGGACGGGGACTTTGTGGCAGAGGTGAGCTCACGTTGCTGTGCGGGCTGCAGTGCTGAGCAGCGCCCTGGGGAGCAGCTGCTCCTCACAGCCAGCCCTCCTGTCCGTCCTCCCATTGATGGAAACGTCTCCAGTGATCTCAATGGAGCGAGGATACTTCTTCAGTTATTGGGGTGGGTATGAAATGACTGAATTCTGCTTTGTCTTCTCTCTTCTCTAATAATGCTGAACTTCTTGCCAAGTCCTTTAGAAAACAGTGTGTGGAACTCATTGAGGGCTGCCACTCAAACCCACTTTAGGAGAGCTGCTGATGGAAAAATGTGCAGTCCATTCATTTGAGGAACAGTTCTGCTTTCTGGTTTGTCTGTTCCTTCCCCCTTGCTAATGCTTGAATTTGTTTTTCATACTTAGAGAAATGCATTTTGACTCTGGAATCCAGCTTTTAAAATTGTATTTGTTGAAATAAGTTCCCTTTGCTGATTTTCAGTCAACGTGCAGTGTGTGAAAAATGCTGGTTTTGGCTGTGATAGAAGCATAGTGAGCGTTCTTGGTATTGCAGAGCAGCCTGGAGTTTTGGTTTTGGTTTTGGTTTGGAGCTTTGGGTGCTCTTGGTCTGGTCTGCTCCTCTGCAGCTTCTGCTTCCCATCTGGTTTGCTCAGGGTCTGAAATTCTGTTCTTAAATTTAATGTAATTGCAACACAGCATTACATTTATTGTCAGACAGTGTTTATCCATGGGAAGTTTTGGTTTTGAGTCTCGGCTGGAGTTGGTAATAAGCCCTATTTACTCCCAGTGCTGTGCAAGGAAAGCAAGCCCTCCCAGCAGGGCAGGGATAACTAGCCTGGCTCTCCTCTTCTCTGCACATGGTGCTGTGGTGTGGGTGGGTGCTCTCTTTTGAGCCAGCTTGCCATCTGATATTTGCAGTAAACTATTGAGGCTAATCACTGTTGTGAGGAAAACAATGGCTTTTCTTGCCAGGCTTGCTTTCCCACTCGTCACTGCTCAGTGGGGTGAAGCATTTGCCCAGGAACCACTGCAGGGCTGCTCCTTTGGGGTCAGCGCAGCGTTGTTCTCCTGGGCAGGAAGTGCAGCCTCTTCCCAAGTGCTGAGTTTGCTTCACCTTTGTTCACATTCATTACCCAGGGCAGTGAGAATTGCAGCTCTTGAAGAGCCTCGCCTCACAGATACCTACAGTGCTGACCATTTTTAGGTATTTCTTGGCTTATTTGAGACGCTGGTTGTCTCCTGGTTGTGTAAGGCAATGGAGATGTGGCAGAGCTGCAGAGCTTCCCGCTGCCTTGGAGCAGGGAGCTCTGCTGGCCACGTTGTTCCCTGTCCTGGACTCTGCAGCAGCAATATCCCTTGTTCTGCCCTTTGCCAGTGCTGCAGGCCTCGGATTGCTCTCTTCTGTCATGTTTCCTCACCTCCAAAAGGGACCGTAGCTCCTAGAGCAGCAGTGACCAGTGCTGTACTTCTTACAGGATCGTAGAGTCATTTAGGTTGGAGAAGTCCTGTAAGGTCATCGGGGCCAACCAGCCCTGCTGTGCTGTGTGTCCTGCCAGGAGCCCAGCCTTTGTTGCTTTGAGGTAGGGGGCACTGGAGCCAGGGGTTACTGGGAGAGGGACAGGCCTGTGCAAGTGCCTCTGGAGAGCGCTGCCGTGTTGCTGTGCGCTGCTGAGGGATGGAGTTTGCTGAGCGGAGCTCAGTGGGAGCTTTGCCACTGTCTCAGCTGGGGCTGGGATTTCAACATGACGTCTGTGAATGTCCGAAACTCGGAGTTTCTTGTGCCCAGGAGAATATTTCAACTACATAAGGACACAAACGATAAGGAGCTCATAAGAACAGATACCTCTGGTAAAGGCTGTGTTGTACTGGTGGCAATCATCTAAGGTTAGATTTTAGAGAGATGAAACCATATGGAAAATAAACCTCGGCAAAGTGTGGGTGGAGCTGGTTGAGCAGCAACACGTTAATGCTGAGCTGGAACCGAGCGTGCCGGGTTCATCCTGACCTCTCCACACAAGCATGTTGCTGGTGAAACGAGGGCTCAAATTGGCCACAGTTAGTCCCAAAGAGTTTTGTTCTTTGTGAAGTACTGCATCATCCGTGCAGTCAGAGGTTTGCTATTTGAAGGCATGTAGTCGTGCTCTGGCTGTGTGTCCTGCCAGTATTGTCCTCGCTGGGGAAGGGGTGAGACGAGCAATCCAAGATAGGAAAAAATGAGGTTCACCCTGATCTGCTGGCCAACGTGTCTGCATCAGCCACCACTGCTCTGGAGCCTGGAGAAAGGCAGAGGAGCGCCTTGCTGCACCCTTTGGTGGCACGCCGTGGGTCTCTGCCTGCAGCCCCACTGTATGCAGGGCTGGCTGTGCTGTGGGATCTGGAGGCCCACAGCCAGCGCCCTGAGCACCACCTGTGCAGTGCCTGCTGCCCCGAGGGCAGGGGAGCGGTCCCCAAACCACGTCAGCAGCGCTGGGTGCAGCTGCTCTGTGTCTCAGCAGGGTCCTGCCGTTCATCCCGTGTGCTGCTGCAGGGCCTTTGTTTGCCAAGGAATTTTGTTTTCTCCAATATCCCTGCTGCTGCACTTCAGCAGAGCCGAGGAAATAATTTTCTGCCTCTCATCCTGCATTGTAAATAGCAGGAGTGCTCCTACTGGAAACTACTTTCATATAAAGAGGACCAAACAAAACTGGAAAGAAAAGCAGCAAATGGCGAAAGCTGATTGCCCAGCAGAGTTTGAGGGAACTTGAGGAACTGTGTTGCGCACTGGTTGCAGAACAGCTCATCTGAGGGTTAATTGGCACTGTGTTTTTGTGCAGTTTGAGTCAGACCAGCTCGTGTGGAAATGGGACCAGCTGTACGAGTTTCTGCCGTGCTTTGGTTTCTCCTGCATTAATTCCCGCCCAACCCTTAATTTTGTTTTTTGCTGCGAACCTTTCACATGCAGAATGCAGCAACACCCCTGCAGGCCGGTGTCCTGCTGGGCTCCGTGTGGTGGCTGCAGGTGGCTGCCCTGTGCCACGCGTGCTTGGTGGTGCTCCGTCAGTGCCTGTGCTGTGCTGGAGCTGTGGGCAGGTGTCTGTGTCAGGAGTAACGGCGGAATGGGCCACAGAGCTCAGACGGGGGGAAAAGTAGCAAGAGAGGGAATGGAAAAGATTGGAGAAGCTTTGTTGGTATTCTTTGTATCTCTGCGCGTTGCCATATCTGTTAAGAGCTGTTCAAGAAAGCACCTCAGGCTGTAATTCTCTATGAAGAGAGAGCTAGGGATCAGAATTGTGTTTAAAAAAAAAAAAGAAAAACAACACAAAAACAAACCTCTACCAAATGGGCTCAGCAGAGCAGAGAGCTGTGAAGCAAGTCCCGCATTGGCAGCAGTGGGAGTGGGAATGTGAAATCCGTGCGGGATGTAATGGAACTTCCACTGACCTTGTGTGGGAAGGAAGCTCTCATCAACACGGAGTGTGAAAGCTTTAACAGCGGTTTGTTAGGAACTGGTACTGCTGCGTCCTGTGGGAACATACTGGGGGTTTTTAGGAGGCTTAATTCAAGGCAGCTGCTCCTTGCCCAGCAGTGCTGGTGGGTGGCAGCAGCAGCGCCTGGTGGATCCTGGGGCAGCGCTGCACACCAGCCGGCGTTGCCCCGTGTGCTGTCCTGCCCCACCTGCTGGCGCTGTGGCTGTCCCTGGGGTCCCCCAGCACCAGCTCCTGAGGGAGCAGAGCTGCCCTGCCCCCCTGCGTGGCCTCTGCAGAGCCTTGTCAGCACACTCGCTGTTTCCAAGGTGCTTCGTGTTTTTAGGTGACCTTCGTGCAGCCTCTGGTCCTGTTAGTGCTGCTGTCCAGTTAAGCAGTGATGAGGTTGATGCAGGTGTCCTCGTTCACACCTCAAAGCTCACCTGGCAGGCTCTGACAGGCCCTGTGTTTCCTATCAAGAGGAGATGCTGATAAACAACAGTGCCTACAGTGGCAGCTGGAATCTCCTCTGTGTGGGATCCTTGCTCAGTGAAGGAGCTCAGAACTGTCTGTGACTCATCTCTGATTTCTGTTGGTGCCTTGTGTGGTTACTGATCAAGAAATTATCAGTTCAGCGTTCAGTGTAGAGTAAGGACTGAGCAGGACGGCGCAGTGCCGTGGCCATGGGGCTCTGAGCCCTGCAGGCTGCTGCTGCACTGGGGCCACTCATGAGCAAAGTGTTCCGCAGGCAGGCGCGGATAAAATGAGAGCATCACTGACCGTCAGAGCGGCAACCGGACAGCTCTGCAGGTCAGGTTCGGTGTGCTTACGTAGATGATTATTTTGACAAAAAGCAAGTTTTTGATGTGAGACTGGTGAATGGGATTTTCCGGTTCTCGTTCTGTTTGCTTTGTTGCACTTTGAATTGAGGGGGACTTGCTCCAGGCGCTCGGATGGCCCTCCGTGTGTAGCTGTAACTTACCCTGTTTTTTCTCCCTCGTGTGCCCCCAGAGATCCGCACACAGCTGGTGGAGCAGTTCAAATGCCTGGAGCAGCAGTCGGAGTCGCGCCTGCAGCTGCTGCAGGACCTGCAGGAGTTCTTCCGCAGGAAGGCCGAGATCGAGCTGGAGTATTCCCGCAGCCTGGAGAAGCTGGCCGAGCGCTTCTCCTCCAAGATCCGCGGCTCCCGTGAGCACCAGTTCAAGTAAGTGGGCATCACAGGGTGGAGGGGAGCTGAGCACTGGGCTTGAGCGGGTTTCTGTAGTTGCAGAGTCCGAAAGTGCATTAAACTGAGTAGCGTTGGCCCTTGTCCGTGTCACCACGGTGTGGAGTTCACAAAGAGCCAGCAGCATCACACACCTTTTCTGCTGGGATGGGATTTGCTGCGCGCTGCTTTGAGCGGTAGAACAAAAGCTGAGGTCTGGCTGAGGAGGTGTGCAGCCCTGGCGTTGTTCTGTGGGAGGCCCAGGTCCATCTGTGGGTTTGGTGGTGCGCACAGCGCCGGCCCTTTTGGTCTGTCGATGTCAGAATGCACCACGCTGTGATAGAGCTGCTTTCTGGCTTGGGAGCAGCTTGTGGAAATGTAATTTATTACGCTTCTTAAAAATGAAATATGTATGTTTTCTGTGTAAATATTTTAAAACAAAGTTTTGCAATAGGAAGTACAAACTGAATCTGGAATAGTGTGAAACTCAAACTCATGGTGAAAACTGAAGAATCCCTGAATGTGTGAATATGTGCAAGTTTCCAACAGCAGCCTCTCTTGAGAATAAGCATACTCTCAAATATGGATGGAACAAGATAAATTAAAAAAACAAAACAAGCAAAAAAAGAACTTGAGGAGGGGACGTTCTGTGTGCCTGCAGGGGATGGAGCTGGGGGTCCTGGGAGCAGTGCTGCTGTGCAGTGGCCCTGCGTGCTGGCACCACACAGCCATCCCTGCTCCGAGCTGACGTTCCTCGCCTTGGTCTCCCAGAGCACTCATCTCTGATGGCTGTGTCCCTGAATTCAGTGGGGAGCTCGTGCCTTTTGCTGAAGATGAACCAGGTGTCATTCAATCCATAGGCCAGTGAACGTGGCCATTTTCCTAGGAAGTGGAGGTTTTGCCTGTTAGGTGCACTTAGCCTCACTAATCCCCGACTCTTCTCAATCTCTCTATAACCTCCTGTGATTATTTTTTTCCCGTTTCAACTGCAAGAACAGCAATTTCTGCCGTTACATTACTAAATCCTATTTATTCCATATTAGTAAATCCCATTTAATCTGTTTACTCGGTCTCTCTGGTGAGCAGGGGTTTGTAGTCGACTCGCACAGAACTCTGCTCACAGGGAGTTGCTGTTTTGTGTTGCCTCTCAGCCGTGCGATGCAGGGCGGGCAGCTGGGCAGGGCCAGGATGGGAGGCAGCAGGCTGTGCAGGGTGCCTGTGCCTTGGTGCTGCCAAGGGTGCTGGGGCACGGCTCCGTTACGTGTAGGACAGGTGCTCGTGCTGTGAGGTGCCGGCAGGTGACAGTAGTTTCTGCTGCTTTGCAGTGCTCAGGCACTGGCGGGGTCAGCTCTGCAGTGCGTGCTGCCGTGCTGCTCTGCAGGAACGCTGTCACTGGGGAGGCAGTGCAGGCGGAGGGCTGGCAGGGGTTGTGTTAGCTCCTTGTCTGGAGGCTCTCCGTGCATCGCAGTTGGACAGTGGAAATGCGCTGTTTCAGATGTGTCGTTTTGAAAACTTCAGTTCACTTTATTTGCCATTTATACTAAGTATAATACATGGGAAAGGGAAAGGGAAGAGACAAGAAGACAAGCATGTCCCCACACTCTGGGGACAAACAGTGGGTATTTATGAAAACTGGGAGACTGTTGTCACAAACCCCTTTGCCCTCCCAATACCACGAGTACTGAGCAGTGGGTGCAGGCGTGCAGAATGTCAGCACTGAAGGCTGTGCTCCGGACCATGCCAAATTCCAGCTGGTGTGTGCTGTGCAAGGAGGCGCTGTTAAAGGGCTGACAGCATTCACTGGAAAACTGCGTGCCTTCCTGACTTGTCCCATTCACCCTTCTGCTTTTTTTTTTTTTTATTCCCCTAGGAAGGATCAGCACCTCCTCTCCCCGGTGAACTGCTGGTACCTGGTGCTGACGCAGACCCGTCGGGAGAGCAGGGATCACGCCACCCTGAACGACATCTTCACAAACAATGTCATCGTGCGGCTGTCGCAGATCAGCGAGGATGTCATCAGGCTCTTCAAGAAGGTAACGCTGCTGTGCGGGGAGCTCTGTGCTGTGGGGATCTGTCCTTAGGTTTTAATTTGGAAATATATGTATGTATTGTGGACTTCTACACAAACGGGAGGCTTTTTTGAGGATGGAGGATGAATCTACTTATGAGGCATTTGATTTTTTGAGACTGTGCTTAGCCATATTTCTGGCTTAGCACTACAGAACCCCGTGTAAAGTCCTAGTGTAAAGGCAAGCTTGAGACCAGTTGGCGAACACCATAGGTTCGTCCTCCTGGACCAGCAGCAGGCTTTAGCAGGCAGAGAAGCAAAGTTGCGCCCAGAGCTACAGCAGCAGTGTTGGTGTCCGGGTACAGGCTGTTATCTCTGCCCCATGGTTCTTTGGGTAGGTGTAGGAAAGCACTGGTAAAAGCTAGAGGAAGCAGTGAGACTTTAAATACATGTCTCAACTCAGTGAGAAAACCAGAGAGGAGCTGGAACTCTTGAACATCAAAATGTAACGCCAGAGTAAGGCAGCCAAATAAAATTCTGAGGCAGTTTGCTAAAGACATAAAGCTAATAAAAACTTCTCTAAAATCAGAAGAAAGAAAAGGGACACAGGATGTGAAGGAGAATAGATGTTTGAAGTACAAAAAGAGCAGGAGGTAACAGCCAAAGGCTGCCTGGCTTCGTCTGGGTGCCTGGAATAGAAATGTGTGGAGATCTGCTTGGGGGCAGGGAAGCAGCACCAGCTGCAGGAACCTCTCCCAGCCGAACCTCCAGTGGATGTTTTAGAGCAAACCGACACAAGGGCCTGTTGCTTAGAATTCTTTCCAGATACTCTTTGTTCAAGAGTTTTAAAGAAATGAGATATAAAGCTCTGAAGTGACAAGCAGTGACGTGTGACCTAATGCTGAAACTGGCGTCAGTGCTGGAGAAACGAAGGGTGGAAAATGTGATGACTTCTTTTTTTGTTTAAAGACTCCTGGAGGGCTTCAGAGAGCAGAATAGCAATCTGACTTTAAAAACAGACTGGTTGGTTGAAACTTCAGTAAAGAGCAGGATTACAGATGTACAGCCAAGTACAACCAGGGGGAGCGAGTGTGGCTTTCTGAAGAGGAAAGTCATGCCTTGGAAGCCCTGTGGAAGTGTTTTTGGGAGTCAGTGATCACGAGAGCAGGTTGGCATGGTACCTTCAGTATCTTACAGCCTTTAGAAAAGGCTCTCGCTGAAGTTCTTGAAGAAAAGTTGTTGAGGAATAAGGAAAGAGCGTTTGTGTTCTGCATGAGTGGCTGATTGAAGACAGAACCAGAGAAAGGGGAATTTTAGTGGAGTTCGTAATCATTTGGAAAAAGGACAAGCAGCAGGCTGACAAAGTCTGCTGAAAGGAGAAGGTGACAAGGAAAGACTTTTTATGTTGTTATTACTACGTGTATTTTATGACATTTGCATTATTATGGGTGATGTTACATCTGTTGCCTCGCATCATGTTTTTGGAAGCTGTGTGGGTAACCTGAGTCCTCAGGCGGTCAGAAGGGCTTGTGAAGGAGTTGTCTCCATCACTGCTGGTGGCAGTGGGGCACGGCCTGGGCTCTGGGCTCATGGCCTGCAGCTCCTGGGGCTCCCGCGCTGCCCGGCCCTGCGCTGGGCCGTCGCTCCGACACTCTTAATGCTGCAACTTGTTTTCAGTGGGTGGGTGGAGGATTGCAGCTCGAGGAGCAGGGCAGGGGCTGTGGGATGACTCCAACAGGAGCAGCATTCTGAAGTCTGGTTATCTTGAAATTTTAGCCCAGCTGGAGAGTAAATGAAACGCGATGCTTTTATGACTTGTTTCCTCCTCCTTACGGATCTGACCTAGGAATTAGGCCGCAAGGGCAGGTTTGGAGTTGTTCTGATGAGAGATGTCATCCCTTTTCCAGTCCTGGTTAATTCTAAGCTGTCACAACCTCCCTCCCATTTTCATGTTACCCCGAACTCGGTTTTGAGCCATGCGGAGTCTATCCTGCCTTCACCAGGCTGCGGTGGCGTGCATCACTGCAAACCACAGGACAAATCCAGCCGCCGCTCACGTGAGGGTACGGATATTGGAAGCATTTTTCTTGTAGTAATTCAGTCTTCAGCCAGGTGAAGATGAAGTATTTCATCCTTTTGATGGAATTATTTCTTAGTGTTTGTTTTTCCTCCATCTCCTTACACTGTATGGAAATTCTTGCTCCTTACTTTTTCCTCCCCCGTCTTTTGCTCAGAGAGGTGAAGTAGCAGCAGCTCTGTCTGCAGCCTGCCAAAGCCAGTGCCTGCTTTTAATCAGAGGGAAGCTTTGCAATTGAGTCCCGGGGATCTGTGACTTCATTTGCATTTGTCCCTGGAGGCTTAAATTGTAGCAGGACTCGCATGTCCTTGGGAGTAGTGATCAGCTCAATCACCAAAAAGGGTGTTTGATGTCATCGTTTGTCCTTAATGGGGTTAGGGAGGTTGACTTTTTGGGGTATCATACAATGGCTTAGGTAGGAAAGGACCTTAAAGATCATCTCATTCCAACCCCCCTGCAAGGTTGCTTTCTTAACCTATTACATACTGTGCTCGAAGTGGAATATGGGGCTGCATTCTGTAGCAGTGCTTGGTGGAGAAGCACGTCTGTGGGAGTAAGAGCATCCTGATAAAAGGCTTATTAGACATCAGGTCCAGCCTTGCAGCTGGTGCTAGATTGCTCAGAGCAGGTGTCCTTCAGTATTTCATCTGATCTGGTTTTGAGTATGAGTAAAGATCATGGGACACTGCTGGTGACACTGCCATGTGGGTGCAGGACAAGCAAGCCAGCTCCAAAGGATTAAAGGCAGCCACAGATGTGGTTCAGCTGCTTGGTTTTGCTGCAGATTGCTCTTTGATGGTAAATTAAGGTAACATTATTTTCCAGAGATGTCACTTTTAATTCCTCCCATCTAGAATTTATTAATGGATTGTGACATGCTGCGGTTACACGGAGGAACTGGAAGGTTTTGTTTTGTGCTTTCATTATGTAAATGTAAACAATTGCTGCGAAGCAGCAGCTACATAATATCTGGGGTATGAGGATGTGCATAATCGAGAAGCAATTGATCACTGCCATGGTAACTTGCCAATGGAGGTGCTGAGTGCTGAGCTGATCTGCCCAGACTGCTCTGTGCCTCGCTCAGCTCCACTCTCCCACGCTGTGCCCCAGGTGCCCTGCAGCCCTTCCAGCAGCTGCCAGGGCTGCTGTGTCCCTTCCATGTTTTCCACAGCTGGATTGCTTCCTCTTGGCTTTGTAAGTGATGACTTCTTTACTTTGAAAGTAAGGAGGAAGCCTTGCAGGGAAAAATGCAACCCCTCCTCTCATTGTCCGCTGCTTTTTAATATCGCAGAGCGCTGTGAAGTAGGGGAAGAAGAGCCTGCAGCCCTGGGGGAGCTGGAACTTGGTGAGGGCTGGCTTTCAGGACAGTGCTGGTGGCGTTCAGGGTTTTGATGAGGTTTGGTGGGATGGAACATGAGGCATGTTGTGCAGCTGGGATTTGAAACCCCTCCTCCCGGAGAACCTTCGTAGAGCTGCAGCATGTATAAAGGCATTGCTGGAAACAGAGCAGAGAACATTGATGCAGGGACACAACGCTGAGGCAGCACTGCTGGTCTGAGCTGTGCTGCAGTGCTCCCAGGCCAGGCTGCTGTTATGCACTGTGGCAGTGTGCTCGTGTCCCACAGGGTCCAGCCGGCGGTGTAATGAAGCCGTGTCTGTCTGGAAGGAAGCTCCTTCCTGTTACTTGAAACAAGAGCTCTTTGTTGCTGGCATTGTGTTGCTTCTTCCTGCTACTTTGTCTTCAGCACAGGAACTTGGACAAACCTGCAAAGCCAAAGTTACTGCTGCTCCACTGAGAACTCCTTTGGTTGAAGTGACTGGCATAAAGCAGCAGCTACATTGGGGAATGGTGCCTGACAGTTCAGCCACTGCATGGCATTTTGGCTTTGTTTGCAATACATAAACACCAGTTTTCTATTACAGAAAGGGCAGACAGCAGGACTGGGACAGGTGAGGTGAATCTGTCAGCTCTCACCTGCCCATGTCCGGGAGAGGCTCTGATGCTATTGGGCCAAGTGCTGCTCACCCTGGTCCCCATCAGTTGGCTGCAGGGCTCTTGGGTACTGTCTGCACAGAAGTAGGTCTGTAAACACAGTGCACACCTGTGGTCCCTCCACGGCAATGAGACTCATGTGAACAGGAACCAAGCCATTTCTTTGTGCTCTATTTAAATGTCTAAAATTAGCTTTGAAAATGATGGTTTTGTGGGCTCCCCCTGGGCTGCACAAGAAAGCAAGGACAGTGGCTACAGCTGGGCCATTGGCTGTGGGAAGAGCTCGCTTTGGGACGCGGGTTCTAGTTCCTGCAGAGGAGGGGCAGCTGGAAGTGCTGGGTGCCCCTGCCCTCCTCTTCTGCACGCTTGGGACTTGGGGTCCAACAGGCCCCCGTGCAGATCCCTGCTGAAGCAGCTCACGTCCTGGATGCTCCCTGTGATGTGGTGGTGCCTGCTGCTGCTGGCTCTGGTGCTTGCTCCGAATGAGAGTCCCAAGACCAGGCAGTTGAGGGTGGGGGCAGAGGGACTGGGGCTTCTCAGCAGCTGTCCAGGCACTCAGCACCTCCTGCTAACTGCCCTCTGCTTGGTGCTGCAGTTTGAGCAGGAGCTGTGTGTCGGAGCTGGCTGTGGAGGGCCTGAATCCCAGTACTGTGGTGCTGGTTCCCAGGTAGCTGCAGTGACCTGTGACACTGTGCGCCCTTATCCTGTACTTTCCTTGCTTCACTCTTTGCATTAAGTTCTAATTATTGATAATCTGACGTTAAACTTGTAATGTATATAGGCTTTCCAGTTGGCTTTCATGAGAATTCTGTGTCTTCACTCAGCCAGTAAGCCAATGGGATGGTTTTGCCTTATATGCAAGATGCATGGAATTATTTGAGGAATCTGAAATAAACTGTTTTTTTCTTTCTTAACTTGCCGTCTTTGTTTTGTGTTTTGAAGGGGAATCTGCACTTAGTTTAAACATATCTTCAAGTTATAATTAATGTTTCCTAGCCAAGAAGATTCCACCGAGAGATTTGTGGTATAATTACAGGGGAGGCAGAGAGCAGCAGCCGTGCAGCTGCACAGCACCCACTGCTGGGTTTGGGTGCAGCCCCCCGATGCTGCTCTGCTCCGTGCTGGGGGAGCGCAGCACCGCAGGAGTAGATGGGCTCAGTGGAAGGGGGTGGAGAGAAAGAGGCCGTGGGCTTCGATGCTCACAGTGCGCTTTGTCCTGAGCTTGCTGAACTCTGACTGTTGTGGTTGTGAAATTGGAAACTTCATTATGTAACTGTGATGCAGTCATTTCACAATGCTGTGGCCGGCTCAGGTCAGAGCAGTGACAGTGAGCGCTGAGGGCAGAGCAGGGATGCTGGCTTATGGCTGCTGTGACAGCAAAACGTGAAGTGTTTGGGCTGAGAGTCCTGATAATTCTTATTCTGAAGCGCAGAGTTGGCCATCTGGCAGCGGGTGTCTGTAATAAACCTGTCAAATCAAAGTAGAGTGGCAGGTGATGCTGCAGCTGAGGAGTGCAAACAGAGGCAGTTAGGGTACCCACAGGTGTTTGCTTTTGTTATACAGGGCAGTTAGCGTGGTGCTGACGTGGCTGTGGGAGGAGTGCAGCACTCAACCACATTCAGTTATGGGGTTTTGTCGAAAAATAGGCAGTCGAGCTGTGATGCACTGCTCTGGCTGTGAGGCGGCCCTGCTTCCCTGCTGGCTGCAGCCTGTGTGTGGAGCAGGGCACGTGGTGTTCCCAGTGGGCTGCTGGAATTCCAGCTCCATCCTGGGCTACTGCGCGATGATAATGGAATGGTGTGTGCTGATCTGCATTATTGTCTTGGAAGCTGGGGTTGGGTGATGCATGGGCCAGCACAGACCTCAAATAAAAGTGCAGCAGTTCCCAAACAGCATGAGGATTTGCTGTACTGTGTGTGTTCGTGTTTATACGTTCTGTTTTGTTAAGGATTTGTAGCAAATTAAAGCAGCATTTTGATTTCCCTTATTTCTAAATGTCGCTGTCATGGGCAGACTGGAAGAGGAGGCCATCTGTATTTTGGTTTTAATGTTTAGAGATGGAAAAAATGGAGCCCAGCTGTGGGCTGGCAGCCCCATTGATGCTGCCTTTGCAGCTTCTGGAGCAGGAAGGACATTAGACAGGGTTTGTGCAGTGTTGTAAATAAGGCCCCTGAGGCATTTCTCATGCTGTGAAGCCATTTCATTTTTAAAAATAATATCTGTACTTAAAATGTGCCGTTGTTTTTTAACTCTGCTGCAGAGCAAAGAGTGGAAAAGCCTTGTGACAGGCAGAGGAGTGGTGCGGGCAGATCTCTGGGGGCACAAGGCATGAAGAAAGGCATTTCCAAACCCAGCTGTGCTGCTAAGGTCCACCCACTGCACTGAGAAATGAAAGAAGGAAAGGAAAACCCTGCAGGCATGATAGCAATGTGAAAAATGCAGCTAGATATCAGCGGCCTAAATACGTTGCTATGTTTTGTTCTCTGTGGAATGGGTGTGAACGCATTTCCAGGAGATGAGCAGGGCTCTCTTGGACACGGGAGCTGGGAGGCCTGGAACAGATGCTTCGTGCCTCACTGCACTTGGGTTCGCCACGCAGTTTATAAAGGCAGAGGAAAACAATTCCTGCTTCCTGGCCAGCTTCCCTGTTTGTGGGCTGTGTACTTCTGCACAGGCAGTGCTCCTCCATTGCTCCTTACTGCTTAAGTTTGCTACTATGAGAGCGGTGAGGTGCTGGAACGGCTGCCCAGAGAGGCTGTGGATGCCCCGTCCATCCCTGGAGGTGTTCAAGCCAGACTGGATGGGGCCCTGGGCAGCCTGGGCCGCTGTTAAATGTGGAGGTTGGTGGCCCTGCATGCAGCAGGGGGTTGGAGATTCATGATCCTTGAGGTTCCTTCCAACCCAAGGCATTCTATGATTGCTCCAGGCCACTGTGTGCCTCGGCTTGATGAGTCGGGGAAGGCTGTCAGCTCAGCTCACCTCCCTGGGGCTGGGCACTCCTGTGGGCCCCATTTTCTCGCTCTGTCTCGTGACACCATTGGGTGCCAAGGCCCCAGATCCCACCACGCACACACTGGTGGCTCGCTGCTGCCAGCCCTGCTGACTGCTGGCCCTGCAGGGCTCTGGTGCCGTGGTGGTGGGCCTGGGAAATGTGCTGGCAGGAGAGGATTGAAAGAGGTGTGTGTGGAATATTTGAAAGTCCTGTGATTTTACTCTCCCTCCAAAATGTATTTTGCTTTCAGAAATGCACATTGTGAGCATGACAGTGTCAATTCTTATTCTTTTTGTCTTCCAGAGTAAGGAAATTGGCTTACAGATGCATGAAGAACTCCTGAAAGTCACCAACGAGCTGTACACGGTAAGCGTGGACTCCTGGCTCTCACGCTGTGTGCAGTGCAGGAGCACAGCAGTGTGACTGTCAGAGCAAACTGTCTGTCAGGCTCTGCAGGCACCTCGGGGGGCTCTCGCCCTGTGCCTTGCTGCACTCCAGCCTTGTGTTCTGTTCGTTAGGAATGTTTCACCCGTTGCTTCGATGAAGTGGAGGGGAATTTCCATTTGTCTTGTGGTGAAGAGCTTCTGTGTCTTCATCGGGCAGTGGATGGCACCGTCCACATGTTTGTAGATGAGATGTTCTGGGTGTGTTGCAGTGTGGCTCTGGTGCCTGCGAGGCCCTTGCCTGCTGTGCCCTGTGCACAGTGCTGCCTCCGGACCTTTCTTGACATTCTGTGGGCTGGTGCTTTTGGCCAGGCACTGATGGCTCCCAGGCTGTGCTCGGAGCTGGCAGAGCTGATCTGTGGCTGGAACTTGACCTGCTGGTGTTGTGCTGGCTGGAGGGTTCTGGCTGAGCACACCTTCACAGGGCGCTGGTCTGGGTGTGCTCTGCTCCACCTCCCTGCTCAGAGGTGCACTTTGGTTCCACTGCCCTGGCTGAAGTCAGTGCTGCTATTCTGGACATCTCCCTGCGAGTGGGTTGCCATAGTAAAAGTCTTTGTGCTGCTTCTGGCTCTTGCCCCACAGACTTTTGTTCTAATTTTGCATTTTGGGATCAGTGATGAAGTGTAACGTTTTCTCCTGGAAGAAGGAGATGATATATTTGCTTTCTTCCTGTCTGTATGCTTCTGTTACACAAATGACACCGCAGAAGGTTTATACCTAAACTACCATTTTATTCCACTTTTTTGAAAAATAGACCTAAGCTACAGAGTGTGAGTGATACCACTTGGAATTTCTGGCACAGAACTTCTCTTTGCAGGTTTGTTTCTGCATTGGTTGTTGAAGGACAGCTTTTGTGAGACCTGCAGCGTGGGTGGGCAGCCAGGTTGGATAAAAAGCCTGCAAGAGATCTGGGATTGCATTGTTGATTGTTGAGTGTCACAAGCTGCATTAGTGACAGTGACTAATTAAGATTAATTACAGCTGCAGCAAGGCAGATGCATAGCAAGTAGAAAACTAAAAGGGCTGGATTGGCCTTGGTGCCTGTGGAGCAGCGCACTCAGAGCACAGCCCTGGGACAGCAGCATCATCTGAGGGACACCACTGCGTCTGTGAGCATCGGAAGCATTCTGGGGGCTGAACTGCAGGGAAAGGAACTGCAAGGAAAACAGCGTAATTTTGGTCCTCTTGGAGTCTGTGGCAAAACTTGTTTCCACGAGAACAGAGAGAGCACTGTGTTTACTGCTTTGCTCCCACCTGCAGAGCAGAGGTGTCTGAATGGTCAGACAGACTGGAATGGCTGGAGGAACTCTGCAGTTTCTCTGAGCTGACCTTGCTACTAAGATGGCAGACCAGTTACATCATCCTGCTGGGGGAGAGTGGGGAGAGGCATGCTTATCTCAGAAGTTACGGTGAAACATGAGTGAAAAGTTGGGCCTTATCAGACAAACAGGACCGCCTTAAGTCCTTCGGTACTGACCAGCTCACCTCCAGTCCCTAATCTCCAGTCCTTGAGGTTTCAGGTAGAAGAGGCCTGGTTGCATGCCTGGCTACAGGGTGATTCTGTGTGCTTGTGTTGTTGTGGGACATCTCAGGGCTGAGCTGTTGTGTTCATGGCAGCAGGCCGTGCGCCAGGAGCTGCACCCTCGTAACCCTGGCTGCCGACAGAACCAGGTGCAGAACAAGGACCTCTGCCTCAATGGGCACAGCTTGTTCTTGTGAGATGTCATCCATGGGCAGGCAGCACAAAGAAAGCGTTTGTTCTACCTGTGGCCAAGCCTTGTATGTAGGACACGTGTGCTGGGTTGGGCTGCTTTGTAAGGCCTTGAGACAGTAATTCTGGTCAGTGTGCAGAAACTGTGTAGTTTTTTTACAGGTTTCTGCAGTTTGCTGTCTCCAGCTTATGCCAAAGTGACTAAATACATTTCAGCTTAGGGAGCGTCTGTTCAGTGTGCATGCTATGGTGCTCACTGCAGAAACTGCAGTTTGGAATATGTGGCTCAAACATGCAGAATTTTGAAGCAGGCCATCTCAGAAAAGGGCAGGAGCCTTTGCTTGCTGTTCCTTGCAGCTGCCTGAAATAAATCCCAGGGATTCGTGCAGGCTTCCTTGCAGCAGTTGGAGGGCAATGGGCTCAGTGTTCATCTACCTGCTACCTGGAGCTGTGCTTAACCTCAGCCATTTCAGGGGAATTCTGCTGCAGCTCTGCCTGGGCTGTCCTGTCCTGCGAGTGCCTGAGTGTTCTGCCAGAGCTCTGATCTTCAGTGAGAAGCCAGCCCTCTGCCTTGTCAGGGCAATGTGAACTGAGACATCCAGATCCCGAGGGGAAATGATAAAAGGGGACAGTGTGACTAAAGACATAAAGAGAGAAGAGCAGATGTGTTCCCCTTGCCAGTTCTATTAGAATGATCACAACTGTGCCCTTTGGGCTTCTGTATCCGAAAGAAAATGCTGCAGTGGAGGCTGTGAGTTTTCCTGCAGCAGATCAGTGCTGTGTGTCCAGTCCCTGGTGGTGATGTTGGGTTTACAGTAAGAGATGTTGCTGTACTCTACCTGTCACTGACTGTGCTTATGGCAGCAGTGAGATGGGAATTCGGGGGTGATGGGAGAAAAACTCCATTTCTGCTTGAACTTGCAGCTCCTCTGCCTTCAAGCTGAAATCTGTGGTTGGGATGGCAGAGCAGGGATGTGCTCTGTCACACTGTTGGTTTAGCAAGTTCAGATGCAGGAAGAGAGGGATTGGGTCCAAAGTGGTGTCAGGCTGATCATGTCCTCCTCGCAGTCTCTTGTGGACGCCCCAATCCCATCTGCCAAGCACTGGAGGACATTTCTCATCTCCCTGTAGGAAGATGAACCATTAATGCAGTGTGTGCTGGAGGCATGGCCGTCTGCTCTTGCTGCAGTGGGGAAGCAGTGCATGGTGGTTGTAATGCCAGCACTGTGCTGTTTCAAAACAGGACTTGTTCTGGGGCTTTTTCTTCCCTTTTTGTTTCTTAATGCCATAGTAGCCTCAGACAGCCTTGGCACAGCAGGGACTGAGCTTCCCACTGCCACAGCTGTTGTTCTACCTTCGCACGTTGGTGCCTCCTGGCTGTGGAGCAGCTGTCTCACTCAGTCTTGTTCCCTCAGGTGATGAAGACCTACCACATGTATCATGCAGAAAGCATCAGTGCTGAGAGCAAGCTGAAGGAGGCAGAGAAGCAGGAGGAAAAGCAGTTCAACAAGTCAGGGGATGTCAGTGTGAACCTTCTGCGGCACGAGGAGAGGCCACAGCGGCGGAGCTCCGTCAAGAAGATTGAGAAGATGAAGGAGAAGGTGAGCGTGGGGTGAGGAGCCAGGCTGGAGCCCAGGGCTGTCTGGGGCTGCCTGTGCAGTGGGAGCTTAGCTCTGATCCGTTTCACTTCTGTGCAGCTGCTCCTGTCTCCCTGGAGGACATTAGGAAGTGTAGCTGTACCTGCACTCGGGTGTTTTGCTGTTGACAGTGACCTGTAGCTGTCTCAGGGTACCTTGAGACAGAATAAAAATGTGTTGGATATATAAGATAAGTGCTTTTCATGTGTAGGCTGCCTGGGATTTAAGGTGCAGCCCTTGGATGGTTTGCTAGTCAAAACGTGTGACACCACTCTAGCTTCAGCTTCTCCCTGGGTGTTGGGATCTTTAAAACTGATTAATTCTTCTGTTAATTTCTGAGAATAGCAATGGCTTCTTAAGCGTGTGTGTCGGCCCAGCACTGGGGCACTGACATGCAGGCAGACCTCTGGGAAGGGTTGATCTTCTGTGCTAAACCTTCAGGCTAGTGATCTTCCTGAGCAAATGCCCCAAATCCAAGCACATCTGCTATTGCAGTTTAGAATTCTGGGTACTGTTCTTAATTTTGGAGTTTGGGCCTCTGGGACAGATTCCACTTTGATACAGCTGCTTAAACCTGGAGTAAATCCAGATGCATGTCAGCATATCTGGGAGGAAAATTTGGCCCCCCAGTTGTGATTGTTGCCAAAGCTTCCATGAATGCACAGATAAAGGAAGAACAGCTGTGCTTGGGATGCTGTAGATACATCTGAGCAGAATGTGCCTGTTGTGTGTTGGTTGATTGTACCAGGGACGTCCAGATGTCATCCCTCCAGCCTGGCAAAGATGCCTGTTTTCATACCTGATACCAAACTTCATTAATTCATGTGTCACACCTTGGCTCTGGGGCGCTGTGGGGCCCTGCAGGCAAGAGGGACTGTGACAGGAACCTCCTGTATAGGCTCTAATGCTCCGTTTTGCTTTTTCAGAGACAAGCCAAATACTCTGAAAACAAGCTGAAGTGTACTAAAGCCAGGAATGACTACCTGCTGAACCTGGCAGCCACCAACGCAGCTGTCAGTAAATACTATATCCACGATGTCTCTGACCTCATTGATGTAAGTGCTTCCTCTGCATGCATCCTGCCTGCTTGGCACTGGTGAGCGCACAGCTCAATCTTAGACGTGGTTTGGTTCCTAAATGCACTTGTTACCACATGACAGCAATGAAGGAGAATTTGTTTGGACTTTAAAATGTACTTACTTAGGCCTCATAATGTGCTGTAAGCTTGGATTTTTCCCCATTTTTTTTTCCCCTTGCAGTTGCATGCATGCATGTGACTTCCTTCTCAGCTGAGGTAGGTGTGTGTGTGCAGCACTGGAGCTGTCACTGTATGGTACTCAGCCTGCTGAATTTTATGGTGGTCGCATGACCACACAACAAAGTAATCAATTTATATTTATGCTATATAGAAGCTTCTGTTATTGTTGTCTGGAAAAAAGAAACAGAGTTTTGGTTTTAACTGCATGGTATGAGCCAACATGCATAGCAGTGCCTTCAGGAGGAGTGCACAGGCAGAGGAGCCCAGATTTGGAGCCAGCTCCGTGTATCTTCTGTGTGGTATCACAAGCAGGCTGTGGTCTGGGTGTCACTGTGTGTTGGTTTTGGCTTAGGAATCGTGCAGAAATGGTGCTTCCTTCAATATTAAATGGCAGCCTCATTCTCGGTGGCTCTCGCACGTAGTGTTTCCTGCAGCTGGAGCTTTTTGAAGTCCAGAGCTCGTGCTCTGTAGAATTTGTAGAATTGAGTAGAATTTGCCTTGGGGCAAACCAGGTGGTCCTCAGGTTTCCTCTGGCCCAGCCTTTGGTCTGCGTTTGAAACAGATAATCTCTCGTAAAAATTACATGCATCCTCGTTTTTGTTGTTGAAAACAGAAACCTGTTCTTTGTGCCATGTGTGTCTGCAGATTCTATCAGTTTGGATAGGTGCTGAGCACTCCTGAGCTCTGGTGGCAATAAAGCAGATGGAAGTGCTTCCCTCGCAAGGAAAGGCTCCTGCTGAGTTGTATCCAAAACATTCCTTGTAGAAAATTGCCTCAGGGCAGCAACTCCCAGGAGCAGCTTTTGTGGAACTGACAGGAATTGAAAACGTGTGTGTATCAGGGACTCCTATGAGCTGCTTTTAAATGATTCAGGAGAAGAGTTTTCCATCTCTTCCTTTAGTAGGAGTCCTCACAGTGGTACAGATTGCACTGCGCAGCTCCTTCCTGCTAAGGCAGCTCAGTGAGCAGATCACTGCCCCACCTGTGAGCACCAGGTTGGCCTTCTGGCCTGGTAATCACTGAATGCATAATTAAAAAATGTGTTGAAGAGTTTATCTCCTCCTAACCAACTGATGTGTATGTGTTCTTCCAAGCATTAATTAAAATAAGTCTGATGCAAAACCCACTGAGGGTTTCAAGATTTTAAGGTATGGTGAAATATATTCTTAGTATGTCCTTATTCTCTTTATTACTGCAGATGAGTTTAGCCTGGTTAGAAAGAATACTCAGTAACTCAAAGATGAAAACGGTCAAGCAATGAGGTGTGATAACTCCTTCATTTATCCAAGGCATTTTCTTCCTGTGGTCCACTCTCTCTCCTCACACACACTCTTCTCTCCCTCATTGTGTGTTTTTTGTTTTTTAAGAAGGAACACCTTATTTTTGTAGAGTTTCTGAGCCTTTGATTTCCTGGAGAGGCGATGAGTTCCAGTTCAGTTCTGGCTGCTTATATTGTTCCTTCCGACTTTATTTCCTTGTGCTGACCCTTCCACTGCAGTCAGCAGATGGCTTTTCTTCCACGCTGCAGGAAATCCCTTGAGGGGACTTGAACTAAAACGTTTTTGACGCTGTGCAACTAAATTCCCCTAATGACACATCCTGGTCACCAATGGAAACAAAATATTGGATGCGTGTGCTGTACGTAGGTGCTAATTTTAAATCCCCAAAGGGAGAGCAGTTCATTTGGACAGACTTCTGTACAAATGTTTGCAAGAGCATGGCACAGAAGGTTTCAGAAAGTTCCAGAGGAAGGGGGTCCCATGTAATGCTTTCCATTGGTGCCCCTGCAGGCAGCGACGTTGTGCTTTCTGTCCGTATGTAATCTCTGTGAAGGAAAATGAAGAAAACAAGCGTTTTAGCTGTGATTTTAAAGTTAGCATTTCAATCTTAATAACTTAATGAGATGGTGCAATAGTGCCTTTCACTCAAGTGCTCGTGCTGCTTGCAGACACCAGGTTGGTGCAGTCAGCTGCTGTCTGGTGCCGTCCTGGTACTTCATGGGGTGCAGCAGAGGCTGTGAGCGGAGGACGTGAGTTTTGCCCTCATGCCCAGTGCAGCTGCTGTGCTGTGCAGGGCCGCGTGGTATGGAGCTCCTGCACAGCATTCACACTGAGCAGAGCTGCCACATGCAGTTTCTATCTGTACGTAAATCTGAACAGTCAGAGCTCTGGAGCAGCTGATCCAGCGGCGTTTCCCCAAATCCCAGAGGGCTCTGTGCTATTAGGCACAGCCTTGATGTTTCTTGTGCCCTCAGCGGCACTGCAAAATGAGACTGCTAGAACAAAGCCTCTGCTGATCTCCCAGTCCGGTGAGAGATGAGGCCCCAGCTGTTCTGTGAGGGCGAGCTGTGCTCCCAGGGCCCGGCTGTGATGGCAGATGAAGGCTGTGCCCTGCTGTGTCCAATGGCCTCGTTGGTCCTTCTGTAGGAAGGAGAAAAATAGGGAGACGCATCAGGTTAGATTTGGGCTTAAAGTGCATCATTTGCCTCTTCCCTCAAAAGAATCGTGTTGCTATTAAGGCACCTGTGTTCTTGTTTCTGTCGTTAAGTGTGTGACCAAATTAATCTCTGTGGCCTTGCATGTGGAATGGAGATAAAGCTGTTTCCATCCGCATGGAGCTCTCTGCTCAGTAGCTGTGTGCTATTTGAAGGCTCACACAGAGGATGTCACCAGGTCAGGGCACGGTGTGGCAGTCAGTCAGCTCCCCGACATCGCCCTGAACCGCCGCTGTGTCTGCGTGCATGGAGCTTTTGCTGCATTGGGACAAACAAACGGGTAAAGGAAGGGAACTCGTAGGGATGTTAAATTACTGTCAAAAGGTTTGGTCACTAGAAGATGCTGATAACATTGTTATTTTTAATAAGGTCAAGTGATGCTTGAGAAGCAGTTTGGGAAAGCCACTGGTAGCTGTAGCAGCAGAGCCAGGCAGCCGCCCTGCTGTGGGACTGGAGGGAATAGAAATGTGCTTTAGGGACAGCTTTCACTGGGCAGAGAGCTGAGGCCTGAGGAGGCACTGGTGCTGCTCAGCAGTGCTTTGCTGTGCCCCAGGCGGCTGCAGCTGCTGGTGGTGATGCAGTGAGGAGCAGGATGTGCTGGGGCCAGAGCTAAGAGCAGAATTCTGCTCTGCAGTGACCTGTGGGCAGCGTGTGTGGCACGGCAGGCTGGCCCTGCGGAGGTGGCAATGGCAGCAGATGAGAATCCGGACGGACCTGCTGTGTTCTGAGCCTCATGCAGAGTGAGGGAATGAATGGGAGAAAAAGAATTTGCTTTGTGTGATCTTTTTCAAAGCAGGGCTGATGTGGCTGTAGGGGAGGGGAGAGCTGCGCTGGCTCGATTTTCTTGCAGGAGTTGGACACCTTTTGTTCTCACACCAGTGCCCTGCTTTAGTAAACTCACATTCTGTTTCTATATGCAGGTGGTTAATAAAAAAGCTGCCATACTCCCTGTTTGTCAGCACACCTTAAATTGTGATAATCCAATAGCAGTACTTTTTTCTAAGCTGTTCTTAGTGTGCTCTGTTAAACTACGGAACCCGGCCAGCGCTCATCTCTTTAACTTTGCCTGTCTTGGCTATAATAATACAGCAAAACTATGTGGTTTTTTTCCCCAAAGTTTGCACCTAGTGAACGATTCTTTCCTCATGCAGACACCACAGACACTGAAATTGTCTCGCTAGGTTAATGAAGCCCGCTTGCAGATTGTTTTATGGCTTGGAGTATCGTGCAGTCTATAAATTCTGCTGCTTGAGGGCTGTGAGCAGCCTTTGTCTCATGAACCTTGTTAGTGCGGCACAAAAAGGCAACAGGATGTTCCCTGGGAGAGAAGAATTCCTTCTCGACACTTTCTGTGCTTTTCCCAGTAGCGTGAACGAATAGCCTCGAGGTCCCAATGTCCTTTAGGAGATTAATTTACCAATGAGTTCATCTTGGAAAAAACCCAAACCAGCACACATGCACAAAGGGCCTAAGAAGGTGTACATGGGAGAGGAGTGCAATAGGGAGATTAAGGGCCAGAGTGAAATGTGGGTCAGAAATCCTTTGGAAAGAAACCCCTTCTGGGTCTGCAGAGGTAATTACCATAGCGGGGTTTGGAAGGGGCCGCGTGGAGCTGCGCTCTGCAGTGCTGCAGGAAGGAGCATCGCTTGGAGGTGATCCAGCCTCGTGCTTCAGAGTTGGTTATGGAAGTCGGAGGGCCCCGTTCTTCCCCTGCTCCATCCCTGTGTGCTCACAGCTCCGTGTTTGGCTGAGAATGAATTGGGTTTTGGGGGCTCTGCAGTGCTCCCTCAGGTACCGAACCCGATGGCCACAGCCGCTCCTTTGGGAGAGGTGGTGTTGGAGCTGCAGGGCCGTGTGGGCACAGGGGCACACAGCCTCGTCCTGCAGGGAGCATACGGCCGTGGGTTGGCTGCAGGGGGGAGGTGTGCAGCTGGCTCTGCCCCCAGACCTGCTGTCCTTGGGTTGTTATGGAGCGGCTGCGCAGGGGTCGGTGGCAGCTCTGGGCTGTGGCCGCAGCTGTGCCCCCACCCTCAGCAGCCCTGTGCTGCTGGCCTTGTGCAGGGGCTGCGGGGCTGCAGGCACAGCTTTGTGCTGTGCAGCCTCTGGTGTGTCCCAGTGCCCTGGGCCAGGCATTCCCGTACCTGTGCTGGGGTGCTGTTGTGGCCGGGCTTGTTTCCGTGCTGATGGCTCTGAGGGACGTGTGGTGGCTGTAGGGCTGCTGCTGTTCTGTTCTCCGTGGCCACGAACTGAGCACTGTGTTTTCTTGGACCGCTTCTCTGAAGACCTGAAGGTAGGTCCAGGTGCGAGGTAGGTGCTGGCACCCAGCATTGGCATGGCCAAGCACAGTATTACCTTAATAAAGCATTACTTCATGCTTTAAAATGAGTTAAATATCTTCTGTGTAAACAGTGAGATGAATCAGTGCTTCAGAAAGCACTTCATTTTCTGTGAGGTCTGGCACCGCTGTAGCCTTGCTGTACGAGAACTTTGTGTTCCTGCAGAGCTGCCGTACCACAGTTCTGGGGGGAGCAGGCAGGGAGGGACCCTCAACTCACCCCGAGCTGCTGCTCTGCACCCCCGGCCTGGCAGCTGTGCTGGGCACAGGGCAGGATACGTGCGGCTGCCTCTGCGCTCTGGGCAGAGCTGTGTGACCTCCCAGGTCTCACTGTTTCTCTGGGTAGCACTGCAGTACTTCCAGCCCCTGTAGAGACTTAATGAATTAACGTATGAAGAGCTTTGAGCTCTTCAGATGAAAGGTGCTGCAGAAGTACTAAGGGTTGTTATTTGTGCTTCTAAATTATTTTCCATCGAAGGGGGATGAGAAGGGTAAGAAAATGCCATTTGTTCTGGAGCTGGGAGCTGGAGTTTGAAGTCCTTTTTCTTTTCTTTTTTTTCCCTTCATGCTTGGTGTGTTTCTCAGGGAGCAGTGTGACTGCCGATGCTCCTTTCCCTTCCAGGCAGCAGTGCATGCAGTGCTTGCGCAGTGCAGAGCCTCAGCACCAGGACACATAGCGAGGTGCTGCCTGGTTGTCAGTGTTGGGCACTGCTGGCTACAGCACGAGCTCTGTTTGCAGGGAGGATCTCAGTAGCATTTCTTTCCACACGTGTCATGCATTACCTCTTCAGAAACTCACGGTGCTGTGTCCAGTTTGCACTCTACTTCCCCCACTTTGATTCCCCAGAGAACCATTTTTTGAGTGTTGTTTGCAGAAAGCAGAGCTGCACCAGTTCTTAACTGTCCCTATTTTAAACTAATAAATGTAGAAGATAAATAGCAGTAGGATAAATAATGGATTAAAACCACTAAATCAGTCCTACCCCTGCCGGGGGCAAGCAGAGCACACCGTAGATCTGCAAACAGGAGCAGTCCTGTTGTGCTGTCACTGCTCGTTCCAGCACAGACCAGCGAGCACAGCTCTGTGTGACATGATGTGAGCTGAGGGTTGTCCTTTCACATGGCAGGAGGAGCGAGGTGACTTCTCTGGCTGGAGCTGCTCGTGGCACCAGCTGAGTCTTCACTTTTCACTTTGAGTTTGTCAGTGCTGATGTTCTGATGCAGAGGCACTTTCTGTGCCTTTCTACATTGGTTAGAAGTGATTCCTTTGGGCACTGCAGAGTTGGAGGAATGGCATCTGCCCCGTGAAGATGGCTTTGTGCTGCCAGAAGCAGAGGGGAACCTGGTGGGTAAACTGGGATTCTGTGTGGTTTGGTTACAGCTCAGACGATGAGGACTTTCTACTCATTCTTTAAGTTGTGTGACAACAGAGCTTCTTAATTGTAGTGTATGTGGCTGGCAGGTGCCAGCTCAGTTCTGCTTGCTGCAGCAGTGCTCACAGTGCCCACCAGCACGTTCTCCCTCAGTGCCTCCAATGGACATTGCTCTGTGCTGCAACCCTGCAGGGCGTTGCACTCATGTGCAGGTATGTGCCATCTTCAGACCGTGTGTGTGACTGCTGCTCACAGGCTGTGCTGGTGACAGCGTGTGTCACCGTGCCTCGGCTGTGCCAGGAGTCAGGGCGTCCAGGGGGCATGTTTTTATGGAACTCCTAACAGTGGGTGAAGCTGTGGTTGTCTAGCTTTATGTCCTCTGTCAGGAACTTCAGCCCTCTTATGTCTAGGAATAGATATGCCTCAGTTTTGGGTTGCAGCCTCCTTGGAGCCCTGCTAGCATGGCTCAGTCTGATGTGCTGCTCTTCAGCTCCCAGCTGTGCCTCGCTGTGCCCCTCCTTTCCCTGCAGAGCCACTGCTGGTATCCCTGTGCTGGGTGCCTGCAGCAGGGCTGTGCCTGATGCCGCGCTGCTGTCCTTTTTAGTCTGGGAGGAGACCTGTTGGGATGGAGCTGCTGCTTGCTCAGCTGTGATTCGGTGTTCAGAGCAGCAAATCCCTGAGCTGTTGCTATACTTAATGTGCTAAATTCAATTGTATAAAAAAGAGAGTTTAAAAACAGGGTTTTGCTGCCGAAATACTGTGCGCTAGGCAGTTAGCTCAGTTTTATCATGTTCTCCAAGATGAGGATGATCAGCTGTGCATGAGGAATGGCCTTGTTGTGAGCTTCTTGGTGAGGGTGGAGGGGCCGTGCATGCACTGCAGAGTCCTTTGGTACCACTGTGCTCAAGCACCTGTCAGTATGGGGTTACTCAGGGAGTGGTTTCTTTGTGCAGAAGGTGCTGGCAGGATTGCTGGAACTGAAGAGAGTTCAGAGTTCCTGCAGGGCAGCAGTTCTGCCATCAGTGCAGCCCTGCCCTGGTGCTGAGCAGCCAGAGGAACCATGCCTTTGTGTGATTTTTAGCTCTCTGCTGTCTGAGAGCCAGTTGTGTCTTTTCCCAGCAAAGCTAGGGGCATTAAATTCTTGTGCTGTGCCCAGACACCAGTGCAGGGTAGTGCACGGCCCAGCTGTTGGTGCGCCCTGAAATGCGGTGTTGCTGTGCACTGATGGCACAGCGATGGTAGTGCTGCTGGTACCTGTTCCTAACTCAGCCCTGCCTTGCTGTGCCACAGTGCTGTGACCTGGGGTTCCATGCCAGCCTTGCACGGACCTTCCGGACGTACCTGTCTGCTGAATACAACCTGGAGACCTCCCGCCACGAGGGCCTGGACATCATTGAGAATGCAGTGGACAACCTGGATGCGCGGAGCGACAAGCACACCATCATGGACATGTGCAATCAGGTCTTCTGCCCTCCACTGAAGTTCGAGTTCCAGCCCCACATGGGGGATGAGGTACGGCGCTCGGTGCTGGGGAGCTGCCTCACAGCCTGGTCTAGGCCTGGTCCCTCTTAGCCGTCAGCCTTACGTCGTTTCTTCCCCTTTGCTCTGTCTTCACCTGCTGCTGTTCGCCTTTCCTTTTTCAGTCAGGCACTTAGCTCATTAGCAGCACTTGTCCTTTCAATCTGCTCTTTGTCCTCTCCCAATTACAAATCCTGTGTTTTCATCCTCAACTAAACTCTCCAAGAGATTTGATGCTGGGACTTTGATTTACCTGCTGTAATCCAGAGTCTTTGGAGTGCAGCTTTAAAAAGCTGAGTGGAAATGCTTTGTGCTAGGTCCACAGCACTGCTGCTCAGAAACCGGACCACACTGCCTGAGAGGGCTGCAAGGGACTTGTGGGTGCTGAGAAAATCTTTCTGGTGTTAAAGCGCGTATCTGGTCTGTGTGCAACTCACTGAACCTCTCTCCTGCCTCTGCCTTGCTCCTACCCAGGTGTGCCAAGTCAGTGCCCAGCAGCCTGTGCAGACTGAGCTGCTGATGCGGTACCACCAGCTACAGTCCCGCCTGGCCACCCTTAAGATAGAGAATGAAGAGGTAAGAGCTCATCCTCCACCCCCCTTCTTGTCCTCGGGTATGGGAGTGTGCAGTGCTGAGATCTCCCTTTGCAGCTCATGCTGGGGCAAGCCCAGTACTTATGAGCTGCTTGTGGGCCTGTTGTTTTGGCTCCAGATGTCATTTTTTCCCTGTTTGCTTCAAAAACATGCTGTCTTTTATGCCTGATAGGTACGAAAAACTCTGGATGCCACAATGCAGACTTTGCAGGACATGCTGACAGTGGAAGATTTTGATGTTTCAGATGCCTTCCAGCACAGTCGCTCCACCGAGTCGGTCAAATCAGCTGCTTCAGAGACCTACATGAGCAAAATAAACATCGCCAAGAGGAGAGCCAACCAACAGGAGACTGAGATGTTCTATTTTACAGTGAGTCTCATATCACGTGGTGCAGGACACAGGGCATTAATTGCGAGGACTGAGTTGCATTTTAAGTGCTCATTAGTGAAGAGCAAGAACCAATTCAGTCTTTCACTGTTCGCCTTCTGTATAGTTTGGGATTGGAACGTACTTCACAGCAGCATGGAAATACATGGAGAATGACAATTTAGTGTCTGTCTTGCTCTCATTTTTAGTGGAACAACTGCAGCAAGCAGTTTTGATTCAAAGTTTACAGAAGTCAGCAGGAGTGGCACAGCACTGGGCAGCAGGCTCCAGTTAGGCCCAGCTGATGGATCCTTTGGAGGCCTTTCCAGTTTTGAACCCTCAGCTGAGCCTTTTCTGGTCTGCACAGCTAAAATCTGTACTGGGCCTAGGGTTGAAATAAGCTGCCATTAGCATCTTGCACAGGCACTGCAGGAAGCTGTGCTGACTGGGGTCTCTGCTGTGTGCGTGCTGGGCAGCAGCACCTTTGGTCAGGTACTGTGCACCTGTACTGCTCTTAAGGTTCTCTGTTATCTCTCGTGAAGCAGTGAGACATTAGCTTGCCAGAAGTGCCCCTCATTTAAATGTGGTTAATAGGCTCAGTTGATGTATGTAAATATCTTGTGATGTGTACATGAGTGTGATTTCTCACGTGGTACTATTATTTATGGGTGGGCAGGGAGGGTGGAAATCAGCGTGTTAGTTTGTCTTGAGTTGTGCTTGTTTCTTTAATTTTGCAAAGACTTGTGATTTTTTTTTTTCCTTTTTTTTTGTCTTTTGTTTTCCATGCGTGTCTCCCTTACTCCTCCTCTATAACATCACTTGCTCTGGAGCACTGCTGGGTGCACAGCACTGCAGTGCAGTGAGTCGTGCTGCATGGTTTTCATTGCCCAACACTGTGTGTCCACTGCCTGGGCTGCTCTGCTGCATCACTTGTGTGTATGGGGCCAAAGCACCGCCAGGGGAGGGAAAACCTCTTTGATTTTCCAGGCTTTTCTCAGAAGCCTGACAAAAGAAAATTTGCTTTGAACTTTTTTCTTTGGAGCAACTTGCGTTCCCAGGCAGGGGGTGCAGCACCAAGGAGACCAGGCTAATAATAAGATCTTCAGGACTGTAGCTGGGGCAGTGGGAAGTGATTATTAGACCCTGCTCCATCCTGCAGTGCTTCCGCCTCCTCGTTTGTTGGAGCCTGACAGCCTCTGTGTCCCCTCAGTAGCCCCCCAGGCAAAAGTGTACTTCAATTTCAGATGATTATTGCCAAGAGTCTTAACCTACCTCGCTTGTTCTGTTCTTAATTCCAGAAATTTAAAGAGTATTTGAATGGCAGTAACCTTATCACAAAGCTCCAGGCTAAGCACGACTTGCTGAAGCAGACTCTTGGGGAAGGTGAGTCGTGGGGTTAAGGCGCAGGGAGGGAACAAGTGCTGCCAGCATTACTCTGGCATCTGGCTCTGAGCTCTGGCTTCGGTGGGGTGGGGGCAGAGCAGGCAGCTTGCAGAAACGGGCCTGTCTGAGCTCTTCCCAGAGATCCGATCCCAGATGTTAGCACCAGACTCAGGCCTGCTCGGTGGCTGCGGGGCTGCGGCTCCTGGGGGTCGGTGCAGGAAGCGATTGATCTCTTGATAATGATTTGATGACTGCCCTGCTCTCACACACAAGCACTGTTGTGGCTGTACTTGGGAGGAGGAGTGTGGTGTCAGGCGTTGCAGTTCTCTGAGAGTTGTGCAAAAGCAGCTGTGGAACATTTTCACATGGAAACTGAATTTCTTCCAGGTCATGGGATTGTCCTGCTATGTAGACGTTTGGCAAATATTTGGCCCAGAGATGCAGAATGCTGTGTTTCAGCATGAGTGATTCTCTTTAGGAAGAAGTCTGGGTTTGCAGAACACTTGTGTGGAATTCTTTGCTTTTTCAGTGAGGAATTGGCTGCAGGCTTGCTTTCTGCAGGTGCCAAGGGAGAGCAGGAAGGAGGCACGTGTAGCCAAATGCTTCCTTTTATGTGCCTTAGAAAAAAGGAAGGCTAAATCGGCTTCCTTTGGAGAAAAGCACAAACAGCATGTGAAATGGATGTATTTTTTTCAGTGGATTGACAAGCGCTTCAAAAAATGAGCAGATCTTATCACTGGTAATATACTGCTGTTTATGTGAAATCCAAGCGCTAAAAATACACGAAGGGAATGAGAATATTGACAGCCAGAATAGTCTGCTTGATGATGATTAGATGGGCTGTTATCTCATAGGAAGAGCCAGGGAGCAGAATTACACCACTGTATTTAGATGCTATTAGTGGTCCTCCATGAGGCAGTTGGATAATCTCAGCAGCCTCCCCAGGGGCCTCAGCCCTTATCAGCCTCTCCTTTTCCTATTTGAATTTGGCCAATACCCAGCTAGTGTAAATGAGCACTTACTGCAGAGGACCTGCAGTGCATCTGGTTATTTTTTTCCAAGATGGACTTCGTATTGCAAATAAACCTTTAATGTCAGTGGGAACAGAAGATGCTTTCCCTCCCTTGTGACTGAGCCCTGGACTTCTAATGCCTCATAGGGAAGGGGTTTGCATAGCAATCAGCTTGACGTCTTCTGCAGCCTGCAGGGCTTTCAGGCACAGTCAGCCTCTTTGCCACAAGCAATTAACTCGGGACTTACAGAGCCAGAATGGGGGCACGAGTGCTTGTGCAGCTGTGTTTTAGGTCAATTTTCTAGTGATATGAAGAGTTGATGGGAACTTATTTTCCTTCATAGGTGAAAGAGCTGAATGTGGAACAACCAGGTGAGAAGTTTCTTTTATTTCATCTGTATTTGGGAATAACCTTTGGCTTGTACTGGCCGTGGTGAGGGTGGCTTTCTTTGCTGCTGATGCAGCTTGGTGGGGCTGGAGGGCAGGCAGACCCTGCTCTCCACTTTGCTGACATGCTTCCCCACTGCACTGCCTCCAGTGGAGTAGTTGGGCTGAGAACAAGCAGGGCCTTGGCGTTGCAGTGTAATTTCTAGCTGACTGCCTGGAAGTGCCATGTCAGCACGGTGCATTGCAGTGCCTGATAGGCACAGCCTGGCTTGTGTTCAGGCAGCACAACGTGAACATGTCCACCTGCTGCTTACCATCCCTGTTTGTTTAAAGGCTTTGCATCCTCTGAAAGCCTCTCCTGCCTCTTGCTCCTAGGCGAAGTAACACAGAGAGTGTCTTCCAATGCTTTCATCCAGCTACAGCAGGAGATAGTGCTAGGGGTGAATGTAAAGGAAGAAGACTTTGATCTGTATCCAGTCAGTAAAGCATTTCTACAGAGCTCTGGTGGCTTGCTCTGAGTGTGCTGCTTTCACAACAGTAAGACATGGGCCAGCAAAGCCTGCTGATGGCTCCCCAGAATGTGAAGTACCTCTCTGTGCATCATCTTTTTATGATCCCATTTCAATGTTTAATTCAATTTGCAGTACCAGCAAAAAAGCTGCATGCATTCCATGTTTGAAATGCTGAAGCAGATGGTAATGGCAGGGCTGCCCAGGCAGGCAGGAAGGAGGTTTCCTGACAGAGAGCGGGGTGAGCAGGGTGCCTTGGTCTGCTGCCTGCTGGCGGAGATGGGCTGCAGTGCAGTGCTGTGCCAGGCCAAGAAGGATCAGTGCTGGACTTCCAGTACAAGGTGCCATCAAGACAAAGAAGAAACTTTTGAGCCTGGAGTGGGGAAGAGAGCAGGGACGCAGGCTAAGAAATCCAGACATCGTCAGGTATCACTGCAGCCTTTTGTTCCTGGAGCTGCCCTTGGCCCTTCAGCCCACTGCAGTGCTGGGTGCCCTAGGGCACTTGGCTTATGGAGGGTCCCTGCAGAGCAGTGGATACCAAGCTGCTGCTCCTCTGTCACTGCCTTTCCCAGCAGAGCTGCCCTGCAGGGCTCTCATCTCAAGTCCCTGGCATTGGCTTACACGCTCCTGTGAGCTGAGCTCTGGTCCTTTGGGAGCCCCAGGCTGGGCTTTCTGCTGAACTGGCTGATGAAACCAGGCCAAACCTGAAATAGTTTGCTCTCGATTACTTTGTTTCTCAGGAGTGGGTGCCCATGGACTGGTGATGATGGAGGCCAAAACAATCAAAGGAGTAAATAGGAGAATGGTGGCACAACTCCCTGCTGCTTCTGTTTGCTTTTGTTTCAGCCTTTGCTTTTACTACACAAAGGAAAACAAACAAGAGACAATCTCCTTCTTGTGAGTTCAGGCAGAGCAACCTTCCTGCAGACACAGCTGGAGGAGGAGGACTGCCCACTGCAAGAGGAGATGGCACCTCAGCAAGCAGCCCTGGGCTGTCAGCTGAGGGTCAGGGGCACTCCGCTCTGCAGTGATCATTTCTGCTCCAGTGGTCACTGTAGGCTGGGCAGGAGGGTGGATCCAAGAATCACTTAGAGAATTTATGCTATTTTTCTCTCTCCTAGATGTGGGTGCTTGTGTCTTAATGTCCTTCGTTATCAGAAAGAGAAATCAGAATGCAAACACCATTAACAGAGGCAGATCCCTGATCGCAAAGCTAAAATAAGTCATGTGTTTTCCATGGCTGTGTTCCAAGAGTAACGTGTGTCTGTAACCCTGGCCGAAGTCAGTGGAGTCCTCAGGATCTGTTTGCCAGGCTGGTGAGGCCCACTCGACCCTGGGTGACACAGGCTAGGTCGTAGTGCTTCATGGTGCAGTGCCACGCTGTGTTGTTCGGTGGTGCTGAGGGTGGCTTTGCTCAGTGCTGTGTTTTGACAGGGCTCGCTTGTTTCTTTGGATCTTGAGTTCCTGGCAACTTCTTCCTGCCAGAAAGACCGACGACCATCCGCATCCCTGTGAGCCTTTCCCAGAGAGAAAGTAGCTGCAGAGGGAGGTTCCCACTGTCCTCTTAGGCAGAACGTGAGCAGAACAGGGTGCATTTCTCAGTAACGGGATTGCTTTGGTGTTCTCCAAAGGCTAGCTGCCGTGTGTTTGGGGTGTACCAAGAGATTGGTTGAATGCTTCAGCAGCTCTTGGTGATTTTTCATGCTGGCAGAGTGCTGAAGCGGTAGAAGTAGGAGGCTGGTGTTAAAATCCTTCATTTGGCATCAAAATGTTATCCTTGGTAGCAGAGCAAACACTGGGCAGCGGTTGCACTTGCTCACGCCTCAGAGAGGGAGAACTGTCTGCGGGTTGCGCGTAAAGGCAGCTGTGCTGAGCTGTGCTCAGCAGCTTTGTTGTTTTCTTGCTCGAATGAAGGAAATCCTGCGTGAAGGAAATTGCTGCCATCATCCATTTGGGTTGTGGTTGCTGGTGTCTGTACTGCTTTGCCGCTGTCTGGGGACGATTTGTTCTTTGAGGTATCAACCAGGACTCTTTGAGACACCCATCAGAACCGCCGGTTAGCACAGCCGCTGCACGGCCGCTCGGCCCACGTGTCAGCCCTCGCCGTGGGGTTTCTGTTGGGTTGAGCTGCTGTTCTCAGTCATAACCTTTGAGATCTCACCCGTTTGTTGCATTTATGTTGGTGTTTTGTTGATTTCTTTTGTTCCGTTTTCTCCCAGGCCCCCATGTCTTCCCCCTAAGCCACAGAAAATGAGGAGACCTAGGCCTCTCTCAGTCTATAATCATAAACTCTTTAACGGCAATATGGAAACGTTCATTAAGGTACTCGCTGGCTGACAGTAAGAGCTGATGAACGCTGTGAATGTAATGGCGGCTTTCCTGTCCTATCTGCCCACTGCTTTCCTGCCCTGCACCCAGCCGAGCGGCCGGCAGCCCATCGGTGCGGCTCCATCCGCAGCCCAGCCCATCACGGCCGCCCCACACGCAGCGCAGGGGGCCATGCAGCGCTGTGCCGCAGCACCGTGCTCAGTCCCACCTCGAGCTGCAGCTCCCTGCTGTGGAGCGAGGAGGGCAGGGCAGCAGCACCGCCTGGCTCTGCTGGGCCCCGTGGAGCACGGCAGGGTTAGGGGTTTTTTTCTTCATACGACATAATAGATTTGAGGTGAGGAAACTGCTGAGGAGTGCACACGATTTTCAAGATGGATTTCGCTGGAATGTGCTGATTAGAAGCCTTAATGACGTACTCCCTTATTTTTTCCATTTTCCTCCATATTTGGTGTTCTTGCCCTAGGGCGGAAGCAGCAAACAGACTTACAAGCTCCCATGTGTCTCCCAGTTGTGGGGACCACAACCTTAAGATGAAATACCTTGCACTGGGGGGGTAGATATGCCATTGTGACCCTTTAGGAAAAGAAAAACGCTGAGCGGCTCGATCGGTGCATCTCAGCGTGACTGCTGGCAGCCAAGAGAGGAGCGGTGTTGGTTTGGGCAGAGGCTGGCCTTGGCCCACAGCACACATCCTGCTGTCCAGCTGTCTGGGGTTTTGTATTTAGGCTGATTTTTAAAAAAGGTGCTGTCAGAGCCATTCCTGCTGAGCACCACGGCAGTGCTGGCTGCAGCAGGGTGCTGCCTGCGGGTGCTGCTGGGGCTGCTCCGGCCGCCAGGCTCAGTGCTGGCACGGGCTGGGGAGGGCGGGTGGGTGCCACAGGGCTGGGCTTGGACCTTGCTAAGCTGCCATTGCATTTGAGCGTTCATGGCCTCCAAAAGAGATGCTTACCTCTAACTGAACTCATCTTTGCTTAATCTCTTCTTTTTTTCCTGCTCTGCTGCTTTTTTGTGTTCTCAGAGGAAGGAGGAATGCGCGAACAAGAAATCAGGTATTTACTGCAGGCCCGTCTGTGAGACGGAGTAAATTGACCAGAGAGATGCAACTGTACTGGGATAAAAAGAGCCAAACAAAGCCCTGAGGAACATGAGCTCCCCTTGTGACAGCAGGCACTGCTCATGTTCCTCTGAGCTCCTGCCCCAAGGGGCGGCTGTGAAGGAAAAGCCAGAACCCGCCATAGGCTCAGACGCAGGCAGTATTTCACAGACAGTAATGGGGTTTTTTTCTTTTTCTTTCTTTTTTTTCTTTAGCATCTGCTGATAATGGCTCTTTCTTTAGGTGGAAATATTGTTGTAAGCTCTGTTACTGGAAGCTTATTTCATCAGTCAGGTACAGCACAAGATTTATTTTGGTTCAGCATTACACCTGTGAAATGGAGTAACTGTGATCCAGTTGCATCAGCCCGCTATCTCAACCAGATAGTGAGCAAGTCTTTGTCACACACTTCAGTGAAAGCTTTTTGTGAGTAATCGAGTGCACACAGTGTATTCAGCACTGCTAGATGGCTTGATGTGTGTAACACCTCCTTTTCTTGCCTGTCCTCTTACTAAACTCAATGGCACTGTTTTTCAAATCTGTTTTTGCAGCCTTTAGTGCATTTTTCCCAAGCTTTATTATCAGTCAGCCAGTAAATTTTTGCCTTTTTTTTTTTTCTTTTTCTTTCATGAAGGATTCCGGACAGGCCATTCCACTTGTAGTAGAAAGCTGCATTCGTTACATCAATTTGTATGGTAAGTTAATTCAGCAATACTGACGGTGAAACTTTCTGCAGAGGTAATGAGTTATTTGCAGCTAGCAGAGAAATGCAGCAGAGATGCCCTCAGCCCTTGCTGTATTGCCTCAGGTTATAATTACAGTGGCATCGACTGTGATGTAATGTTGGATGACTGACAAATATTTAGGTCTTGTTAGCACTCATCCATGTTAAATTGCTTGCTCAGGCCCTGGGCCAGGAGCAGCTCTTCCAGCACTTTAATCTGGGGGCTGTGCTGGAGAGTAGGAGCGGGGCTGGCTCATGCTAGGCTGTCTGCTGCTCGCTCTCTGAGCCTTTCTCTGTGGGTGCATTGACTGCTGGTTTCTGCTCTTCTTCACCAGAAAGTATTGGACAACAGTTATGCAAATCTTTTCCAAAAAAAATTGTTCTTTTCCAGGCCTTCAGCAGCAGGGCATTTTTCGAGTTCCTGGCTCACAGGTAGAAGTCAACGACATCAAGAATTCCTTTGAACGAGGTGTGTTGGCAAAGCACGTGGTCGGCCGGGCTCCTCCTGCCTGCGCTCTGAGACAGTTGTGGCGCTTTGGGGGGTGTTGGGGCACCAGGCCTTATGTAAATAAAAGCCTCCCTGTGAGAGAAGCTAGGAGGCTGTCTCCTTCTGGCTGTCCTAGTTTTGTATCTCTGCAGTGGCAGTCACCCAGGGGGAGAATAGCCGCGGTGGGGAGAGCTGCAGAGATCCTCTCCACACCATTTGCTGCTGAAGCCATAAAATGATTTGTTGAGAATCCATTTTCATGGAGCTTTGGTCAGTTTCCAGGACAATATGGGAGTGACAGCGCTATCCAGAGCAGTTTGGTCTGTTCCAGTGGTCTAACTGCATACTGCACGCAAGCCTTCTTCTCATGCCATCACCTACTATAGCTCAGATCTGCTCAGCTCTCCAAGCTGTTGCCTTAAATGCAGAAAATGCACTGGACTGAAAATGATGCAGTAGAATCAGTTAATAACATCCTCCTCTTCAGGAAAGTTTTGAGATGTCAACAGTAAACTACGTACTGTGGCCTTTTGTAGGTAAGGCTGCAGCAGGCCTGAGTGTGACGCAGTGTTACGGAGCGCCTCGTTAAGCTCTTCTTTTGCTGAGAAAACACACGATTGCCATTCCACACGTGAGGGTTTTCTGAACTGTGGGAAGGTTTTTACCAAGTGAGGGGAAAAAAGCTTGTGGTGTTGGTCCAATCTGACTGTAATGCTACAAGTAGAAACTCTTCCCTGGGCAGGTGAAGATCCCCTTGCTGATGATCAGAATGAACGTGACATCAACTCAGTGGCTGGAGTCTTGAAGCTGTATTTTCGAGGACTGGAAAACCCCCTCTTTCCTAAGGAAAGGTTTCAAGATTTGGTATCTACTATAAGTAAGTATATATGACGTGTCTTCTTGGAGAACAGGGTGGGACAAGTAAAGCAATAAACAGGGCATATACACCTGTGCTTTGCAGCATATGCTGTCAGAAGGGCTGTAGGTCTGCAATGGAACTTGTGAGGAAAAGACATTGAGGATGCGCGCTGTCAGTGCTGGAGGTAAGGCAGAGGTGTAACATCTTGCTGTGGCTCCTCTAAAATCCAAAGAATCAACTTCAGGCTTAGGCTAGTGGGCTGTATACACGTTGCTTGTTGCATGAGGGCTCTTTGGTCGCTTGAACACAGCAGGCAGTGTCTTCCTGCACAGTCTGTCTACACAGATCATAGCTGTTCTTGAGCTGTTGCATGCCGTGCAGCTGGGACTGAGAGTTTGCAGCATTGTCTGCTAAGCAAAGCAGAGGTCAGTACTTCATAGCTACTCAGGAGACTTCTCTGATCCATGAAGTCAGCAAAGTGGTTGCAACCTCACAGAGTCAGGGGTTCTCAAAGTATTTGCTGCTTGTTTGTATGCCCCAAAGAAAAACAAACTTCACTGGGATGTGAGCAGAGGTGGAAGCTGAGCTTCGTTATGAAATGATGTGAACCAACTGTTGGGGTTGGTTTCAGGGGAGAAGCCTGGTCACCCCTATGTTCTGTCCTGACTTCTCTCAACCCAACTTGTTCCTGTGCAACTGAAGGATCGGATCTCCCAGCTGGGCCTTATTTCTCACAGTACCTTGTAGTGATTTTGTTTAGCATTTGTTTATTGGCAAGTCATGGAAATCGCTCCCGTTGGGCAAAAGAAGGCAGAATAAATTCAGTGCATCGGAGGCGGTAGAAGAATGTTGTGCATTGTGGCTACAGGACAGCTTTGTTTGATGGGAGCAGTGTTGGGCTGTGTGGTTTGCCTGTTGGCCTGCAGGTGCTCTGGGGCTGACGAGTGAAGGGCTGAAGGGCTGTGCCCTTGCTCAGCTGTCACTGCTCAGGGCTCCTTCCTGCCTGGCAGTGTGGATGTGCATAGCTGCTGGAGATTTAGCAATGTCAAGACAGACAGATGATACCTGGAGGGGAAGGGCTCAGGGATGGGTTTGTTCCAGAAGAGGAATGTATTCTGATTTCTCAGGAGCAGTTGTTTTGTAGAGTAGCTGTTTGAAATTTGCTGTTGCCTTTCCCTTTTGATGTGTAAAACAGTACAACACACCTGTAACTCTGCAAGCAAAGGAAGCTATTTCTGCCCCAGGCAGGGAGCTGGTCTGGCCATGAGCAGATGCAGCCACCCCTGGGCTCTGCAGCAGCAGGAGCAGAGCTGTGGGAAGTGTGCCTGGTGCTGTGCAGCCAACCCTAGTTAATGCTGGTTTGCACCATTTGGTAAGCTTTTGGGAGCTTCTCGTTGCAAACAGAATGGGTTCACTTCCTGGGTTCTGCCCCTGGGAGCTGCGTGGTTCCCTGCCGGCGCGATGGGGTGATGATAAAGGAAGGGCTGCTTTCTCCTTTTGCTTTGTGGGGAACTAAGAGTTTACGTGGAGATGTCCCTTAAACATGCGTGGGAAGCAGATTGGTAGGAAAGGCTCTTTGCTAGCAAAGGTTCATTCTGGGGTATGCGTGTGTTACGGAGCGATTGGTTACTCCATTAATCCTCTGAATTGCAGCCAGTTTGAAACGTTTTGGTACGTAGAAAGGCAGGTACTTCAAGGCAGCTTGTTCCTCTGGGTTTCAGAACAGATGCCTGTTGTTGTATTGCTTTATCCCGTGTTTGTTTGATGTTTTTATTTGTAATGTATTCTTAAATAAACACAAAGGGAAGAAATGAAGAACCGGTAAGCTGTAGTGTGATGAATTCATTCCTCAGAAGGAAAAAAGTTCTGAAACAAAATATTACAAAGATTTCTGGTTTGGATTGAAGCCAAAATTGGTTCTGAATTTTTGAACGAATGGCAGCCTGGCAGTGGGCCAGGGAAGTTCATTCTGATTAGCAACTCTTAGCAAAGAGTTTGAGCCGGCGCGGGGAAGGAGCCCTGCACTGATGTGGTTTGTTCCATGCCTCGAGGGCTGCCTGACCCCAGGCTTTGGTGCTCTTTGCCAAAGGGCAGAAGCGAATCTTCAAGTGCCAACTCAGATTAAATTCTCTTTAAAACCAGAGGGAAACTTAAGCAGAAGGGCTGAGGAAGACCTGATATTTATACCCATGAAAGAGCAAAGCTAATAAAAACTTATCTTAAAATCTGCGCTAGAACGCCAAGCGGTGTGCTGCTTTCCAGTGCCAGATTGGCTGAAGCTTTTGAGAAACAGAGGAACTGCTGAATAAGTAACTAAATAATGCATTAACAGGCATTTTAAAAATGGAACCATGGAAATGCCTTTGTTTGCTTTTACACTAAATCTTGGCTGTACGTAGGAATTGACCTGTGCAAGAGCACTGTGCTGATTCTCTGCCGACTCCATAGTGTAAACCAGTGGATTGAATCAGGATTTGTGCTGTTGTTTTCCTTGTGTAGTTGGCTACTAAATCTGGAGCAAGTCCCTTTAGTGCCATGCGCTCTAGTCCTGAGAAGTTTTAAAGATGTACTTCTTATTCCATGTGTTCCAGAAACTGAGAATCCCACCGAGAGGGTGCACCAGATCCAGCAAATCATCATCACTCTGCCCCGGGCTGTCATTGTTGTCATGAGATATCTATTTGCTTTCCTCAATCAGTGAGTCTTTCTTTCTTTCCTAAATTGCTCATTATCTGCCTTTATTTCAGTGCCTCTCTGTCTTCTTCTCTGTGAATTACTTTGGTATTGCCACAGAGCTGTATTTTGCCTCTTCTTTGGCGAGGCCTGGCCGTGTGTTTGGGGAAGATGGCTTTGGGTGCTGGGGGGCTTTGGTGGGACATCTTTCTGAGCTATCAGGGACAGAGGACGCCACACCTCCTAATGCGTGTGCTTGCAGCTTGTCACAGTACAGCGATGAGAACATGATGGATCCCTACAACCTGGCCATCTGCTTTGGGCCCACTCTGATGCACATTCCAGACGGGCAGGATCCGGTGTCCTGTCAAGCCCATGTCAATGAGGTCATCAAAACCATCATCGTCAACCACGAGGGCATCTTCCCCAGCCACAGAGAGCTGGAAGGACCTGTCTATGAGAAGTGCATGACTGGAGGGGAGGAATACTGGTAAGGAGCAGGGGCAGAACTTCATTGCATTCAAAACCCAGCAAAACCGGATCCCCTCATTAGATTTATCTTCTTGTGCTGCAAATTAGGAGTGAATCTGTGACAAAAGGGAGGCCTTTGGCAGGATTCATGATAAGCAGAACTGACTCCAGCTGCCTGAGTGTTAAATAAGGGCTGTGGGGATCAGACTCCTGAGAGGATGAGTTGTGAAGAAAGCTTTGACCAAGTTCAGATGTAATATCCAGGGCAGCTGAGTACAGTGCTGGGATGGCTTTGACTCTCTGCAGATGCAGCGTGCCCTTTTACCTTTATTTTTGGCAGATGTTACAAATAAGGTATGCAAGAGCTGGGGATAAAAGATCACTGTGAATGAATAGGGAATTTTACTTGCTATTGCTTGTTTTTATTTTGCCAAATATGAGTGGCATTCATGAGCAATGGGACATGAAGTTCTGGGCTTGAACTTTGTGGTGGTGCACGTGTCTGCCGTACTCAGAGCAGTTCAAAGGTTTGCTGTGGTTTTGTAGGACTGAGATATTTATTTTAAAATGAAAACCAGAACGCCTTTGAGTATCACTGGGGCTCCTCAACTTATTTTTGCCTTGGGAACAGAATCTTGCTCTCTCTTTTAAAGCACCATGTGTTTATTTCAGTGACAGCCCTCACAGTGAGCCAGGCACCATTGATGAAGTTGACCACGACAATGGCACGGAGCCACACACCAGTGATGATGGTGAGCACACGCATGAGCTACAGGAACTTGGATCTGTGTTAGGAGGACTATAGGAAAGTACTGTGCACTTTGCCCCTCATCGCATCAGGCTGGGCTGTTGTCTGGCATGCAGATGTTTCTGTGTGTTTGGCAGTGTATGTGCATGTTAGTTAATGTTGCATATAGGTTTTCCTCGTAGGATGTGCAAGGACTGCAGTCTGACTCCAGGGAAGAGTACAGGAGTTGTCTTTGTGGACTTCATATCGATCACAAAGGCGAGTGCAAGACCAGGGTGCAGGCAGAACTGGGCATGAGGTGTGCTCAGTACAAGCTGTGGTGCCCAGAGCCGGAGAAAGCAATGGCCTTTCCCTGCCCACGAGTCACCTGCGACTTCACTGCAGGCTGGGAATCGAGTGGTGCTGCTGAGAAACAGCAAATGTCATCGCACGGCAGCAGTGCCACTGCGGGACGGTGCTGCGCAGCAGGTGCTGTGTAGCTGGGTGCTGGTGCCTTGCCCCTATGCCTCCCGTTCTGCCACACGCTGGTGCTCCCTGGCTGGCCGGCTGCAGTGGGGTCTGCCTGCAGGGGAGAGCAGGCAGCTGGGTTGGGCAGAGTGCAGCCTGAGGTGTGCCTGCACAAAGTACCTCTGCGGTTGCCATGTGATGAACAGCCAGGAGCAGGGTGAGAAGATGAAGGAGAGCAAGCTGCCTTTCAGCCAATTTTTTGCCCGGGTGGCCACATTAATAATAGCTGTGATTGGAGTTTCTGGGTGATTAACTGTGGTGCAAGCGTAGAGAAGAGCATCTTTATTTTGTGAATGTACGTGTTCCTTCTTCCCCTCACCGTATGCACCCCTCCTGCTGGGAAACTCAATATTGTATCTGGTTTGGAAAGCCCTTCTGATAGCCTCCTCCCTGTGTGTCCTACAGAGAGCATTCTGCATCGATCCCGTGGTGGCAGACCCAGGCACCGCCATGCTCACAGTGGTGCAGCCATATTTTCAGCTAGGGACAGTCTGTCCATGGAAATGACCGGTCTGCCATCGTGTCGAAAGGGGACGTGGTTCGTGTTCAGCACCTCCCACGTCCTTCAGTGGGTCCTGCTCTGAGCAGAGCAGCAGGGCGCACCTCAGTGCAGAGCCCATGGTTAGTGGCAGCACGCAGGGAACAGGGCGAGTTTCCATGTTCTCATGAGAACGTGGCAGATCTGAAGGAGCTGGGCTGATCTGCCTTGTCCAGCTTTGCTCTTGTCCGAACGCTGTTGGTCCTCATGGGGTTTAAAACGTTTGATATCCCTGCAGGGTTATGTTAGCTGTTTGTTGTGGCTCCAATAGCAGTCAGAGCTGGCCGAGTGGTGGCTGCTGATCTTGCACCTCCTTCTGGGCAGAGAGAGGAGTTCAGAGCTGAAACTCTCATTTCTGTAGGGATCCCCCCAAGGGACATTTGTTATTCACCAGTAATTCAGGCCAAGCTGTCTCCAGGGTGAGGGAAGGAATTGAAGAGAATGTAATGGAGGGGGAGAGGCTTTGGGTGTTGTATCTGATACAGCTTGGTGAGATCCCAGTCTGGAAGATAATGGTGTTCTGTAACCAAAGAAGTCACTTTATTGGAAGAAAATATGAGTGTAGACAAAGATGCCATATGTACACAGGGAAATTTCAGCTGCTCCCCATCTGGTTTGCAGCTTTTTGTAGATTGTGAGCCTCTGAGAAACTCTAGGATGGCTGAAAGGACAAAAAGAATCGGTTGCTCTAAAAATAAGATGGTCTGTGCTCAGTGTAAGATGCTCTTGGGAAGCTTGGGCAGCAGGATGAGAAGCTGCTCAGGTGAGGTTTCCTCATTCTGGGGCTTATTTCACTCTCATGGTTGTCATACTGAGCTTCTCTGTCTGTGTTTCTCTTCCTTTGCAGAAGTGGAGCAGATTGAAGCCATAGCAAAGTTTGACTATGTTGGACGGTCTCCACGAGAGCTGTCCTTTAAGAAAGGGGCGTCACTCCTCCTGTACCATCGGGCATCAGAAGATTGGTGGGAAGGGAGACACAACGGTGTGGATGGCCTCATACCCCACCAATACATTGTGGTGCAAGACATGTGAGTAAAGGCACTGTGCGCTGACCCGGGATGTCAGAATCGCCCACCTACATGAGGTCCATCTTTAGCTGCTTAAATAGGTCTGGTTTTCCCAGATTTTTAATGACTTGAGAAATCTGGATCTGTTCTGGTATGCCCCTCCATGTGTTGGCTTAGACTGTCTCTTGTTCAAGCCGACATAGCCAGGCACTAAATACTGTCCTTGGTGTGCCTACACCATGTGTGTCACTGGCTACTCTCGGAGGCAGGGTGCAGACGCAGCACTGGTCTCTCTCTGTGTGTGCAGCTGCTGCTGCCCGCTGCTCGCTCTGCCTGTCCTTTGTAGATGCCACTCCTGTTGTAAGTACCACACCATTCATTACAGTGGCAGCCTGAATGGGGTCTCGTTTCCACAGGGACGATGCTTTCTCTGACAGCCTGAGCCAGAAGGCGGACAGCGAGGCAAGCAGCGGCCCGCTGCTGGATGACAAGGCCTCCTCCAAGAACGACATCCAGTCCCCGACGGATCACCTTGTGGACTACGGCTTTGGCGGGGTCATGGGCCGGTAGGGAGCTCTCCTTTTCTGCAGACACAGAGGTGCTCACTGTCACGTGCAGGGAGAGTCGGTGTGCAGGGCAGGGCAGAGGGGAACGTTCTGTTCCCGTGGGTTGCCAATGTCGATCTTAACAACTAAAATGGTAATGCTGTCCCTTTCTCAGCGCTGGCTAAAATTTCTGTCTGTCCTCTTGCTTTAGTCTTCTGGAGCTGAAGGGGTTGAGTCTGATTTGGTCTGGCTTCCAGAGCTGAGATTGCCTTGCAGCATGCGAGCGGACGCCTGTATCTGACGTGCAGTGACCCGCTCTTGTGATGAATTCTTTGCAGAGTGAGATTGAGGTCTGACGGCGCAGCTATCCCTCGCCGTCGAAGCGGGGGGGACACCCACAGCCCACCCCGGGGGCTGGGTCCTGGCATAGACACTCCTCCTCGAGCGGCCGCCTGCCCTAGCAGCCCCCACAAAATTCCTCTAAGCAGAGGCAGGATTGAGAGCCCTGAAAAGCGCAGGATGGCGACATTCGGCAGTGCAGGGAGCATCAATTTCCCAGACAGGAAGGCCTTGTCTGACGGCCACCCGCTGCGATCGACCTGTGGATCCACCAGGCACAGTAGTCTTGGAGATCAGAAATCTCTAGAAGCAGAAGCACTTGCCGAGGTAAGAGGGTGGTGAGTGGCTCCTGGTGCCCACGGATCGAGAGGTAAAATTCAGGGCTGAGCACTGCAGAGCCCCTTTCATCTCACAGCGCTTCAGGGTGGTGGAGCTGTTGCAGCTGCAGTGGTTTAGAGATGGAAGCCAGCAGCCAGCAGCGTGCTGTCTGCTCCTCCAGCCCTGTGGCTGGTCTAACAGGAGGTACAGCTGCTCCACATTCCTTGCGTCTGTGCTACAGCAGGCAGAGGTGTTCAGTGCACCACTGAAATGCGCTGCCGTCCGCTCGCAGGGCAGGACGTGCATGACCTGCATTGGGCACTCCATAGAAAGCATCTGTAGGTCAGCATTCAGTTGGTGCTTAGTGCATTTCAGGTTTTTTTTGGCTATGTGTAGGACCTCAGAACCTTAGTCTAAGCGCAGTGGAATGTCCCCAGCCATACACGTGGTCCACAGCATCGCCGCAGTTTCATGCTGCTTGATCAGTGCACTCTGCTGTCAGCACAGCCTGTGGTCTGCTCTCCTTGCTGCTAGCTGGGGGCTGTCAGCCAGGTGCCACTAACCCATTAACAACTGGAGCGTGGTACTTCCGTGGAGCAAGCTGCAGCATTCCCATGCCTCTGTGTGGCCGGGGCCATGCAGAAGAGTCCCATGTGCCAGCACTTCCAGGCCACGTGCTGTGTGCCACTCCTGGCCAGGCACGATGGAGGTGGGAGAAGAATGGCTGCTGGAGACGCTGCTGCCTGTCACATGGAAGGATCTTCTGTGGGGCTTGGCAGGTTATTGCATAGAACCACCTGCTTTCAGTGGGATAAGTAACAATAATGGCAGAAAGGAAGAACTCTTGCTGTCCTGTCTGCTTTTCCACCAATCACGCTCCTTGTGCGCTTGCTCTGCAGCACTCTGCCCGCTTCTCTGTTCATCAGGAGCTTATGTGTGAACCAGTGTCAGTGCAGGGGGTGCCTCCAGAGGAGCAGGAAGTGCTGGGGGTGGAGACGATCTGCCCCCTTTCCTTTCCTTCACTTTTTTTTTTAAACTCTGGAAAGGATTCTTGCTCAACTGATTAAAACAAGCATTTATGTGAAGTTGGACTGAAATTGGTAGTCCTAAGGCTGAGCTGTGGGAGAATCATCTCCACTCATTTTCTGCTCAGTTTAATAAAATTAATTGGAGCTAACTTGATAATTAATTCCCTTCAGCTGAACGTGATCTAAGGCTTACTAAGTATTTTGTATACATGAGAAGACATAAGGACTTGTCTACACGAGGGTAGCGAGGAGAGTTAAGCGGAGTTACTTCTGAAATGGTGGATTCGATTGCTGTGAATCGCTTTTCAGATGGCCTCTGAGTTAAAGTGGCCTTAATTCGTTTAAGGCTGACTGAAATGAAGCCAAATTAGGGCCTCTTCATCTCTGAGCGTGAAGATCAGCAGCCAGTTGTAGGCAATTGACCAAATTTGCTTTAAGTTTACATTTTCCATTGGCTTGGGCTCCCTGTCTGACAGATCTCTTGGGCAGCCCCAGGGGTGCCGTGAGCCAGGTAGCTGGGAAGTGCTGGCTGTGGGGGGCCCTGGTTCTGGAGGGTGGGAGATGGGGACCCGCTGCCCCTGTGCCGTGGGGGGTGCCTGGGGCTGCCTCCCCCAGCCCTGAGCCCCTCGTGCCACTCATCCCCGCACATCACCGCCTTTCTGCCACATCCTGTGCGGCACATGGGGAGCGGAGGTCCTGTGCGCCTGTTGGAGGGTACAGGGCTGTGGTTTGGGAGCGGGGCTGTCTGTCCTGGGGGGGCAGGGTGCAGGTACCGGGGTTGGTGTCTCAGTGTCACGTGGGATTTATTGCTTTTAGAGTCGTGACCAAACCCCCACTGACATCCGAGCCAGCGGGCGCCTCTGTGCTGCCAGAGCGTGGCTTCGTCTTCTCCCTAAGCTCCCGCTTTGCACTGAGGGACTCCAGGGCCGGAGCTCCCCTGCAGCACACAGGGCAGGGCACCCGGGGCCGGGCGCGGTGCCGCGGCTCTGACCTCCTTGTGCCGGTGCGGTTGGCAGGACATCGAGAAGACCATGAGCACGGCCCTGAACGAGCTGCGGGAGCTGGAGCGGCAGAACACGGCCAAGCAGGCTCCCGACGTGGTGCTGGACACGCTGGAGCTCCTCAAGAACCCCCCGCTGGGCGCCGCCAACTCGGAACCCGCCAGTCCCCTGCACACCATCCTCATCCGGGACCCCGACGCCGCCATGCGGCGCAGCAGCAGCTCCACCGCCGAGATGATGACCACCTTCAAACCGGCGCTATCGGCCCGGCTGGCCGGGGCTCAGCTGCGGCCCCCCCCCATGCGCCCGGCGCGCCCCGCGGTGCAGCACCGCTCCAGCAGCAGCAGCAGCTCGGGGGTGGGCAGCCCCGCCATCACCCCCACCGAGAAGCTGTTCCCCAGCGGCGCGGCGGACAAGTCGGGCACCATGTAGCTGCGGTGCCGCGCTCGGGAGAAGCCGGCGGGCAGCGCCAATGGAGTGACGCGGCTGTGGGTGTGCAGCGGGGGCCCCGAACCGCTGGGACGCTGCCTGGGCTCACGGCCGTGTGGCAGAGGGGATGGCAGATCTGCGTGTCATCACTGGAGAATGCGCGTTACACGTAGAAGTATATATTAAGAAGTGTACAGAATTTGGTGACTTTTTAAAAAGTAGATTTACCTCAGAAACTGGCTCTGAAATGTCCTCGCTAGAGACGCTGGGTTGGTTCTGTCATTTCTTCCAGGCTCTCTGTGTGTGCGTGGCCCTGCATAGCAGCTGTGTGCCGAGCGGTGCCGGGCTGCTCGTGGGAGCTGGGCTGCACCCTGCACGGCTGGGGAAGCAGAAGGGGCTCGGCAGGCCCTGCTGGCACAGCCAGGTACAGCGCAGGCCCTGGGCTGGGGCTTCAGCATCAGCAGCGGATAAGAACTGGCACCAAACCTGTGGTAAAGCATAAATAGAGAACTTACGCAGCCTGAGACGATTCTTCTTTCCCTTTCCCCGTAACACTTTTTTTTTAGTTTTACCTGTCAGTATCTCAACAAATGGGGCCGAAGGTGAGGGGGCTCCGGGGCGGCGACTCCTGGGCGGTTGCACAGCAGTACATGAGGGTCTTGATTCAGATTGCGTCTTGCATGCAAAGCATGAGCCATATTTGACCATATCAGACGTGTAGCCGATCTGATGGGGCGACATTTTGCACTTTCTGTACTGTACTGTATAATGCAGCGGTTTGAGTTCATGCAAAGAGATTGACAGTTTGTTTTTCCTCGGAACGTTTAACCCAGAGAAAAAAGATACGCAGAAAGAGCTGGGGATTGCATGGGGTTTGTCCGATAGCCACATCTGTGTAGCGCTGAATCCAAGACGCTCTGTGCTTCTCCTGCAGTCTCCCTCCGTGCGCAGCTTTCTGCGCTGTGACCCGCGCTGTAACGCAGCCCCATCCCCACCATCGCTCCCCGAGCAGCGCCTGACTGCCGGCCCGCAGCCCCCGCCCCCCCCCGGCCCCCAGGCAGGGCGGCGGGGCAGCGGCGCGGCGGCTCCGGGTGCCGCTGCTGTGCGGGGCTGCGCGCCCGCTCTGCTCTACGTCGCTGTATTTGCTTCGGTGCTGGGAAGTAACTGTTGAAGTGTAAGCTGTACAAAAATAGGGTAAGATTAGATGAAAGCCAATGCCGCTCACCGGATCTTTGCACTTAGTAGGTAGCTCAATGTACAAATAAAAAGTAACGTTAAAAAAAGAAATAAAAGCAGCAACCTGACCTTTCGGTGTACATAGTGGGGGAAAGTACTGTACGTAGTGGTCCTGTCGTTGTTCCTCGGTATAACGCTGTAAGGGGAAATGGTGTTGACGTGCTTGTCGATTCCCAGCGGTGACATTTGTAACTCCCGCCGTCAGTTCCTATGGGTGTTTGTTTCTCTCCTGGCTTCTCCCCTCCCACAGCGGGCTGAGCCGCGGCTCTGCGGCATCCCGGCACCGCGCTGATCCGCAGCCGAGGGGGAGCAGAGCCGCTGTGCGCAGAGCTGTGCAGCCACTGCCGGCCGCGTTTTCCATCCGGTTCCTGGAGAACGTTCACTTGGCTCTTCTGTTTATTTCCTTTATTTTTTAATATACTTTCAGAGATGACTTGGGAGCAAACTGTGTTTGTTGGGTTTGGTTTTTTTCCTACCTTCTTTTGAAGATGCGGTACAAATGCCAGTGTTTTTCTATTAAATTATTGCCTTTTGTTTTCTTTTGTTTTATTGTGGGTTTTAATACAGTTATTTTCTTAACGTTAAGTGCCTTTTTGAGCACCAGAACAAAGGCCTGGAATCGATGTCCTTGGAGCTGCGTCCCGATTTCCTTTGTACAGTTACGTTGTGCTGTGGCTGGTTGCTTTTGAAGTACTGCTAATTATCATTTTTGTTTTTTAACGAAAGGAAGCCGAGACGTTTTGTGGAAGAGTAAGCAACCCCTTTTTAATACGATATTCCAATTGTAGTTTTAACTGCTGTAAATTTAGGGGGGCGGGGGGGAAATGTATTTTTCTGTAACTCGGCACAAAATGTAACCACACGGTAGGAGTATCATAACTGGAACCCGCTCACGTTCTGTGAGTGACTTTATCCTGCTCCTCGATATCTCTTCCAAGGCTCAAAGACTGGAGGCTCACCGAGTCCCGGGGCGGTTGGCTGCAGCCTGCAGGCGCCCGGGGCCCCGGGGCCGTTCCTGCTGAGCCCCGGCCCGCGGGAGGTGGGGCCGCCCCGGGGGGCTTCTCTGCCATGCAGAGCCGGTGCCGCCCCGGCGCCTGCGGCCCCCAGCCCTGAGCCCGTCCCGGGACCGCGGCCGAGTGAGCATTGCTATGGGAGGCCCTCGTGCCCGGCCTGGCGCTGCGACGGCGGCGCATCTCTCGTCCTTCGGCTGCGGTGCCCGGTGCCCTGCCTGCGGCGCTGAGCCGCGCGCCTAACGAGCGGCGCTGTGTTTTCACTGTGTGGCACGGGATGTCCCGAGGCCGATGGGCTCCTGGTGCTGGGCTGCGTGCTCTGCTGGGCTTTGGTTGTGTCAGGAAACCTCAGGAACTGCTGTGGGCTGCCCCTCGTCGCGGTCGTCGTCCTCCCCGTGGGTGTTGTCTCTGTAACGTGTGGTGCGATGCCGTCAGCTAGAGCGGTTGGGTCCTCTGTCCTGTGCGCTGATGATGCCGTGTAGATGGAGCCACTGCTTGGAGGTGGACTCGTCCTGTTGAATAAAACTGCTTAACTTTTCTCAAAATCACCCGTTGTGGTTTCAGTGTTTGCCTCCCCGCTGCTGCCTGGGGAGCTGCAGGGCTCTGTCCTGCATCCCATCCCTCACCCCCTGTGGTTCTGTGTCCCGCTCCCGGCCCTGGCAGCACCTCGCAGCCAGCACTGAGCGCCTGCACTGCTGGCACTGCCTGCTGTGCCCTGTGGTGTGTGGAGCCCAGCTGCTGAGAGTGCAGATGGATGCTTTGCTTTCAGCCGTGGACAAGTGGGGAAGATGCAGGGAAAGGAGATGTAGGCCAATAAAAACCTAAAGCTTCCAGCAGGTGTAAATTCGTACATTTTGATGGATGTGGGAGGACTTGCATGGATCTACACCAGCCGGGGATGTACCCTGTATTCCAGAGCTGCTTGTTTTTCATTTAAAATGCATTTCTGCAAACCCAGTGGGAATGTTCCCCAAAGTGTGAAGTCTTTGCCCGGAGGGTCCCCGCATCAAAGCTCTGGAGTGCAGGTGAGGAGGTGGGTGCTGCTGGGATGGGCAGGGATGCTGGTACTCATGCTGGGCTGGTGCTGTTCTGCTCTGAGCTTCAGCTCAGTGAGACATGCTGTCCTGCCAATGCAAACACTACAGTTGTCTGAACAAGATAGTAAGTCCATAAACAAGGGGAGGCAGGGGATGTTTAGGTGGGATGCAGATGCAAATGTTTAAAAGTGGCACACAGGGTGTAGGGGGTGTCCTTATGGGTGGCCATGTGGGCAGGGTGTTCTGGGATGAGCAGCATCCCTTGCTGGGCGAGGAAAAGCCCTGTGCCTGCCCAATAGCCATGGCTTGGTCCGTGTCCCCAGCACAGCGGTGATGGGGCTGCACTGCATGGGCCTGGAGCTGCACAGGGGCGGTGCTGGGCCCCACCGTGCAAGCAGGGCTCGTGCATGGACGGCTCACCAGGTCCGTGCTGGGAGCGTTTGGGGCGATCATGACTACAGCTGTTGCTGCTACAGCGCTTTCCCCAGCGCTGAACTCTGAGCCGCTCTAAGCAGTTTAGCTCGTTAATGTTCGTGAATCAGTATGAGATTATCTTGAAATGGAGAGCCGCTTTGGTGGGGAAGCACAGAGACAGGCCGGCTCCTGCCTGAGAGCCGACTGCGCGTACAGCAGGCAGCCCTGAAGGGGAGCTGCATGGGCTCGAGGTGTTGGGCGGACATCCACGGCTCTGCCAACGGGTACCGGGAGTGCAGAGCGGGCTGAGGGCTGGTGCGGGACCGGAGCGGAGCTTCTGCGCTGCGTCCCGTGCTCGCCCCGCAGTTCTGTCCCGGGTGGGGGCTGTGCAGCTGCGTGGGGCTTTGAGCGCAACTTCAGCTGCGAATTTCCGCGCCGAGCAAAACTCCGCCAGCCATCCGTGCGCAGCCGGAGCTGCGCGCAGCCCCGCGGCCGCCAGAGGGCGCCGCCCGCCGCCACCGCGGAGCTCGGAGCGGCTCGTCGGGAGGGGCGGGCGGGGGTCGCGTCCGTCATCTGCGGGGCTCTGATGGAGGCGGCGATCGTCCCGAGTGCGCGCTGTCCGTCAGCAGCCTGTCCGTATGGTGCTCATGGTACGGGATGAAGGGAACGCAGGAGCGAAATAGGAAAGAAACGGTGGCAGAACGTGGAGTGGTTAATGCTCTGAGCTTCGGCACAGAGCACAGTGAGTGCTTTCGGTCTTGCCGGCTGGATTAAATGAGACAAATAAGTGAAATGTTTAATTCTCCCCACCCCACATTTAAAATCAGTGAAGTGCCTTTAGCAAATGAGGGAAAGATTTTCCATCTCTCTCTGGAGCAGGAGCGGAGCGATGTGCCGTGGCACGGGGCAGTGAGCGCACAGCATGGCGCTGTGCCCACCGGGACCAATCCCAGCCCTGCCTTCAGCTCCACTGCAGGAGCTCTGCACCTGTGCTGTGAAAATCAGCTCCCCCCACTTTTGTTAGAATGAGAAATTAAAAAAGATGACTGCTGCAGCCCTGCAGGCCGCTCTCCGTTGAGACACTGCAGACGGCCTTCAGCAGGCGCTGGGGATCGTGGTGTTACCCATCTCCTGGAAGTACCGCAGCACGGGGGGTTGGAGTGTTTGCCATGTTTTCCCAAGGGAAAGGAGCCAAGCAGGCAGTGCGTGAAGTGAACGTGGCAATGTCTGGCTGAGCCAAACCAGCCCTTTCTGAAAACTCTCTCATTTGTAGATTCTTCCCCCCTGGTGCCTCATAGCATTTACCTCTGCCCTCAGTTAGCCCCGACCCATCAGCATCGCTGCGTTATCAGATGCTCAGATTGGCTGTGCTCAATGCGCCCATCTCATGACAGTTCAAGAGAAAGTTAAATATTATTTCTGGCTGCTCCAGATGCTCATTCTGACAGCTCTGTGATGGAAGTTTCCAGACTGCTCTTCTGAGCTGTGACATTTTTTCCATTGATTTACACTGGCCTGAAACCACTGAAGAAGACAAACAAACCCATAAAGGAAGAGAGTTTTCGCTGCACTTTCGAGGCACTTTTGCATGAGAAGAGCAGGTGCCCATGGAGCTGTGGTGCGAGCAGAGGTGGATCCCCACACAGCCCCCCCATCCCAGTGTGCCCACCGACCACATCCCACAGTGCCATGTCCCCATGATTGTGGAACCCCTCCATTTCAGGAGCCATTTGTGTTGTGCTCATTCAGCTGAGGCTCCTTGCTGTCAGCCTGGTGGTGTGGTTTGGCACAGAGGGAGCTCTGCCCGGAGATGCTCTCAGTCCTGCATTACATGCTGCCAAACACGCGGGCTGTTACTGGGCGCTGCTTCTGTGCTTCGGGGATGAGGAACTGAGCCACGGCAGCTCCTGCAGCTGCTGTCCACCCCGGCTTTGTCAGTGCAGCTTCACTTTGAAGCTTGCAGGTGGCTTTTGGTGGAGCAGCGGGAAACAACGTTGTGCTGGAAGGCCGATGTGGAGGGAAACACTACGAACAGATTCCTGATGCCAGAACCACCCGCGTGCTCAGCACTACTGCTTAGCAATGTGACAAATGTCACGTTTTAGTTGAAGCATAAGAGAGGGCAGAGACACGCGATGGGACTTTGGAAACCTCAGCTGCCAACAAGACTGCAAAAAAAAAAAAAAAGGAGGAAATATGAATTGCTGATGAGTTCAGGTGGTGTCATTATCGGGTGTTTATTACGAACAGATGGGGTCGGTTCCGTGGCAGCCGGGCTGCGAACGCTGCAGGTAACGGCACGGTGATTTCCACCGTAAGGAGCAACAGAGCCGAAGCGGTTGACAGAGACGTGAGAAAGGAAGGAAGCAGCGCCAGGCGGTACCGGCACGCGGACCGATGCATTCAAAGGTGAACCGCGCCGCGTGCCAAGAGCGCTGCGCAGCCACGCGACCGGCGGCAAACAGCCGCAGCGCAGGCGAACGCGGGCGGCTCCGCGACGGGACCGCGCCGCCACCGCGGGCCGCGCGCGTGCGCAGAGTCGGGCGTCTCGGCAACGCGGCGCGGGACTACAGCTCCCGGCAGCCACCGCGACCGGAAGTGGCACGCGGCGGCGCGCGGGATTCGGACCGGGAGCGGCTCGGGCCGCGCCGCGGGGATCGGGCGCGGGATCATGGCGCTGGCATTGCCCGAGCCGCCGTGGCCGGCCAGCCTGTCACCGCTGAAGGTGCGTGGGGCGGGGCGGGGCGGGGAGTTGGGGGGCGGCGGCCCGCGGGTCCCGGCCTCAGGTGGAGGCTGCTGCGGAGCCGCTGCAGGGATGGAGGCCAGGCCCGGGTCTGTGTTTCGTGCCGCGCCGCGCTATCGTGCCGTGCCATGCCATGCCATGCCATACCCGTACCATAGCGTGCTACCGTACCGCACCACCATACCGCATCATACCGTGCCGTGCTGTCCGCCGGGCACAGCGGTGCCTCAGCCGCTCACCCAGCCCGCTCTCGTTGCAGGCCGTGGACGATCTGCTGCGCTGTGGGATTTGCTTCGATTACTTCAGCATCGCAGTGATCATCCCGCAATGCTCCCATAACTGTAAGTGCGGCCCGTTCTGCCCTCTGCGGTCGCTGCCGCCCCCGTCCCGCTGCTCCGTGCCCTGCGTGGCGCATCTCCCGGTCGTTACAAGGAGTGCAGGCCAAAACGCGACGGCCCCGAGGGCTGACCGAACCTTCAACTCCTTCGTGTGGGTGACAAAGTTATTAAAAAATGTCTGCGTGAGTTTTTTTCTCTCCCGCAGAGTTTCACAGGGCAGTCGTGGTTTGGCCATTTGTTACTTACCACCATGATGCACAGAGGTCTCTGGTTCTGAGCTTCCTTACGAAACATGTAGCCCTTCCCTGTGTGGTTTGGGCAGCAGGGATGTTTTCCTGTGTGGGGCTGTGGAGGAGCAGTTTGGGGTGAGAGCTGTGAAGCGGACACTGACTTCTCTGACAATATGAAAACCTCTTGCTGGGGTCAGTGCACTTAGAGATCACCTGGTCCTGAAATCCTTCGCTTAAATGTCCTTCATTCAGCCATGAGGATGGAACAAAACAAAACCCGATCTGTAGCGCTGAGCCCATGAAGTGTTTGAGGTACAGCTGTCTGTGGGGCTGCTGCCTGCTGGGTGCGGTAGCAAAGTGCTTCCCGGGGAGTTAGAGGGAAGCCCGCTGTCTTTTCTCACGTTCAAATAAAGGCTTACAATTGTTTTGTTCAGAAACAGTAGCACTTACCTGAAGGGGACATTGTAGCTCGGTGGTGAAATCTGCTTTAGCTTGGCAAAGCTGTAGGCATTGAGAAGGGCGTGCCTGCAGTGGGCGCACTTTGCAGCAGGCGTGACGGAGCTGCCCGTGGATTGGCTCTGATGCCTGTGGCTTCCGAAGGGGCTGCCTGCCTTGTTTGGCAGGTTCTCCTCTGATCCTCCCTTGTTCTTTGCAGCAAGCCTCTGTTTTCCTCTGTAAATCAAGATGTCCTGAAATGTTTCCTGCTAGGTTGTCTCTGTGTCATTTCTTCAGTCCAGTGGACCAAAAAATCCTCTCCTGTTAATGATTGTTTATAGATGAAGAGGAGATGCATCTACCTTTGCATTTGCTGGCAGAACTTTTTTCTGTTGATTTGTTTTTCTTAATGCTCCATTGTGGGGCTTGCAGCCATCTGTAATGTTTGTGCCCACCGCCCCTTAACGCCCCTCCCCTGTTGCAGTGGGTGGTGCTGGGCAGCTCTCCTGGCAAGAGCCAATCGACGGCTGCAGTGCTTTGGTTGTGTCTTCAGAGACAGAACAGAAGGGCCGTTCCTGTTTCCTTCACATAATAAAAGCATCTGCTGAAACTCTCCAGTCGCATTCTGTAAGAGAAGTCTCCTGGGGAGTAGCGGTGCTTTTTGTCCCTTGAAGTGGTTATAAAAGCTCACAGATGAGCACTGGCAGTGGGGTAATACCAGGGATTTATTGCAACAAAATGAAGCTTGTGGTGTATTTCACCATAGAGGCTGCCGAAGGATCGATCCCCTGGCGGCGCTGTGACTTGCTTTTACCAGGAAACGTTTAAGCTGCCTCTCACTTAGCATTCCTGTGCTGTTTCTCACCATTCTTAGCCGTTCTTCTCAGTAAACATGTTGGCTTTGTTTGCCACAGATTCTGGGGAAAGAAGTATTTAATTCTATGGAAAAATGGCATAGTTTCAGTACTGGTGTGTTGTGACGTAGCTTACATATGTAGATAGGAAAACGTGTGTATGTATATCAGAATGTACTAACAAGTGTGTGTTGAACTGTGTGTGGAAGGAGACCTGTTAAAAGTCGTATCTTTTCTTTTTCCAGATTGCTCCCTGTGCATACGCAAGTTTTTGTCCTACAAAACTCAGTGTCCAACGTGCTGTGTGGTAAGTGGTTGTCTTTGTGCTGTTTTTAGCCATCTCAGCACGCTGCTGTCTGGGCTGCAATTCTGGGTGTGTTCTACCACCTTCCCTTTCGTAGGCAGCAGTTTGGACAAAGTGTGGTGTTCTGATCTCTGTAGTAGGTGAATTTCTCTGGTAGTTTTCAGTCAGCAAAAGCAGATGGAGCACGAAAGCTCAGTTTTGGCTCTGAGCTGCGTACAAAATCTGCCATGAAGCATTCAGCGTTGCCTCCTGATTTGTTTAAAATAAGTCAAAATGTGAGTGCTAAGTTGAAACATTTCAGTGTTCTGTGGTTGAGAGGCCTCACTTCCCATTCTTTCACAGCTTTAGAAGCACCCACAGACCACACAGTGGTCAGTGCATGGGCTGTGCTGTGTGGCCTTCTGGGGATGGAAGAGCTGCGCTGCGTGGCAGGGAGAGGAGATGTGTCCTGCCAGAGTGAGCCCACGTGTGGGAAACACTCTGCAGCTTTGCCTGCCCTGCAGCTGGGTGACCATTGCCATCTGACTCGAGGCCCTTTCTGCTCAAAGCACACAGCATGCAGTTTTCCCCAGGCCCCAGGCTAGCTTTCTGTCTTAAGCCAGTGTGTTGTATTGAATCCTTACAAATGTTAGGCTGCCCAAAAACAATCAGCGGTGCTTTGTGAGCATCAGCAAGGTAGAAGGCATTTTCTTCTGTGTTTGTAAAGCATCCACCAGATGAGACTTTTCAAGGCTGAAAAGCAGAGCTAGCTGTAACTTTGTCAGTTTTTAAACATGCAAACAAGTACAGACTATTTGATGCATGTTTCTGGGTCATCTCACTGGTGCCTTCTTAAAAAGCATCACGAGTGGTATGAACAAGACCAGTAGAAGTTGAGTTATGGTGAAAGAAGGGCAAAGAGAAACAGCCAGAGAGATAAAAACCAGAAATTGCTTTAAAAGAATGAATTGAATGCGTGAAGCCATCTCATGATTCCTGTTTCTTTTTCCATCTTCACCCCAGAGATTAACATCTTCATCTCTTTTCATTCCCTGTTGCTTAAAGTTCTTGTCACATTGATAGGCTCCTTGTTTTGGTTTCCAAAATGATTGTAGTGTGTGACAGTAGAGCACCGTTGGCATTGGGGTGCACTGGGTTTGCTCCTTCTGCCTTTCTGCTGCAGTTTCTACATTGCTGATCACCTGGCAGACTCACAGTCCTCAGGCTCTTATTTTAGATGTTTTTAAGGAGAAAATGCTTATGCTCTATGCATTCTTATTCACGTTGCAGTCTGGGGGGCTGGTGGCTCAAGCACAGGTCCACAGAAGTTACAGGACATTGGACACCTTCAGGATACCTGTTGTTTTCATGGTATTTGACTGTTTGTTTTGCTTTCTTCCTCTCTTTTCTTCTCCCCTAACAGGCTGTCTCGGAGTCTGACCTGAAAAACAACCGGGCGTTAGATGAGCTGGTAAAGAGCTTCAGTTCTGCAAGGTATGCTGCAGTCTTATGAATGCTGTCTCTAGTTTGGCAGTCCAAAGGGAGGTTTGACTTGGGGTGTTGTAATGGAATATTGTGCTTTCACCTTCTTTTCTGTTTGATTTGGTTCACTTTTGATCTCCTCCCTTTAAAAGAAGCACAAAATCAATGTGACATGGTAGGTGCATCCTGCAGATGTGTGAGCTCTGCTTGCTTTTGCCTGGAGGCAGCTCTGTGACTGCTCTGTTTTCTGCAGGGATTCCTACAGCTATGGAAGATGCATGATAGGGCACTTTTTACTGAAATAAATCTGGAGATTTAAATCACTGGGATTCTTGGCTTCGTAAGCAACAGGAAGCATAGTCCTTATGGCTTTGTTTCTTAAGGGAGTTTCTGTGTGACAAGGAACTAATCTTTTGTATGACTGCTATTAGATTTAATTGATTTTATTCCAAGAATTGAGGTTCTGCAGTTCCAATATTTTAGCTGGAACTCTGACTTCAGTGTTTCTTGCTGATAAGTGGATTACTGTATTTTGGTAACATCTAATTTCATAGGGAACAGGTAGTGCTGACTTGGATCCATTATGATAATGAATCTTAACCGTTAATTTTTCGGACTGCTTTAATGGATCAGTATAAATCTTAGCAGAGCTAAGATCAATAACCTTTCCTTCTGTGACTTGGAGGTCGATCAATTTCTCAACGTGAAGTTGAATCAATAAGCCTGAAGGGGTGGTGGTGTCCTGCTCCTCACCTGGGGCGAGCTGTGGGAGCAGAGCTGCTCTGGGTCTCGCTGAGAAATGCCCGATGGTGAACGGCTGACAGAGGTGCCTGCTGAAGTGAAATGGAAGAGGAATGCAGACAGAGAGCAAACTTTGCACCGCTTCAGATGCCGGGCACCCTGCGTTGTTCTCTTGTAGCCTGGCACTGCATTTGCTCGGCAGGCAGCTGTGAGTTAGGGGCTGCTTGGTGCAGAATGCTGTGTGCTGCTATCCGTAGCATTTTCTGCCTAGACGTGCTGTACAGGACGTGTCTTCTGGCTCCCTTCCCCTGCTTCTGTTTCCCTTTGGCCCGCCCTAAAACAAATCCAAACTCCAGGGTCTGATTTTTGAAACGTGTAAAGTTCTTAAAGTGCGTCGTGCCTTGACTTTGAGCCTCGGGTAATTCAGCATTTGTGAAAATTAGGCATTAAGGCTTTTCAATATTTCAAAAAATGCAAATACGTTTTGAAGTCAGGCCTGTAGGGAAAGGAAATGTTAATGCTTGAGTAGTTAGCGAAGTCAAAGCTGTGCTCCAAGGTCAGCGTGTGCGTGGGAATGGAAATGGTTCTCAATAGACCCGAGTGCTGATCCCGCCGATCCGCGCTCAGCCTTCGGCCGTGTGTTTGCAGAGCTGCAGCTGCCGTGGTGATGGGCTGCGCTCAGCACTGCTGCCTTCGCGCTGTGCTCGTGAAGGAGCCGAGCAGTGCAGTGCGGGAGGGAAGGGAGCGCAGCGCTCTCACCTGCACCCTGCAGTTCCTGCTGGGGACCAAGAGCAGCCTGCGCTCTGCTCTCTTGGCTTGTCGTGCAGTGCTTCGTGCGCAGGGTTTCTCAGCCCTTGGCGTGGCAGTGCTACGTGTGCCGCCTTTCCTTTATGAACGGAGTTTTTATCAGGTGCGGTGTGCCAGGATGAATGTCTGCTCACAGCTAAACTGAAATAACTGCAACTGCTCGCCCAGCCCAAATATCTGTTGAAAAGGATGGGGACAGAGGGGCTTTTGGGTTATACAGCGAGCGTAAGGACACACTGACATCTTGTGCGTTCGTGTTTCACCGTTGAGAAGGTATCCAGTGCAGTTAAACAGGTTTGTCAGCTATGACACATGTATTGCTTTTGTGCCAGTGTAGTAAAACTTTATCGGCTACAACCTCTCCAAGCTGACAGTAGGCTGTGTTAAATTCCTTAGAGCACAGAGTACGTAGCCTAAGTGGAAGTAACTGGAAAAAACCATGCAAAGTGAGAAGCTATCTGAAAGACACACTGTGCTAACATTTATTGCCTGAATCAATCTGTAGGTGAGCTGCATATCTGTGGTGACAATTCTGGCTGTCTTTGTGCAAGTGTTAGCTATTGCATTCAGAGAGAGGTGCTCGTACACCAGGGCTCTGTCCTGTGGCCCTCACACCACTGTCCCCCAGCTCAGGAGCCTGTCCCTTGGCACAGCACGTCACTGGGTGCTGAGCTTTCCTGAGGGACAGCATTGCGTGGAGCAGAGCCCTCTTCAGAGGATCCAGGTGCTGTGAGCAGTGGTGGTGTGGTGTGTCCTGAGAGAGAAACGTGGTGAAACAGTGAATCAGGGGAAAGCCTTGCAAAAAGAGGCTGATGTGAATCTTGAATTCTACGGGTGCTGTCAGGCAGTGTGAGTACATGGTGATACGTGCCAGCTAAGGAGTATATGCTGGGAGAAAATCATCAGCAGTATCTGATAGGTGCAGGTACAGACTGCGTTACTCTGACAGGAGGAGGAGCTCTCAAAGCAGTAGAAAATGCACTGAAAAGATGAGCTGTTTGCCCATCTACCTTAATGGTTGGCTGCTGTGTGGAAACCTGGGAAGTCAGAAGAAACCACCATTCTTGCATTTCTATTGTTGTGTCAGCTCCTCTGCGGCTGCAGCTTTAACCTGTAAGCTGAAGAATGTTGTGCATTTATCTGCAGCAGGTGAGATGCTTAATAATGCCTGTTATTGCTGCTGATGGCCCTGGGCAGCAGTGCTGTGTCAGATGACGCTTTAGGATGAAATGTAGCCCTTGTCAATAGCAAATGTGAAGCAGAGCTGGGACAGGGTTGTGTAAAGGGACTCTGTTCATGTTCCCATTTAGCTGGCTCCTGAGTTTCCCGTGAAGTTGATCCTATGACAACAGTGGCTACTCCACTCTATATTTGCATCAGCTGGGGAATTAACCTCCTGAAAAACTTCCAGTCCATATCTAGGCATGTGCAGACAGAAGAACATAGTTTTGCTGCCACGCTTAATTGTGCTTGTTTGTACTGTAAAAAGTCACAGTGCCTTGGGATGCATGAGAATTGCTACTGACAAATATGCTCATTGCATAGGGTAATCCAGGAAGCTTGAACTCCAGGCTGGGCTTTGAGTCTAGCTCAAATATAACTGCACAGAATGCAAAGTGTGCTGAGCTCCATGCTCTATTTATTCACTAGAAACTGATCTTAAAGCAGCGTGACTGTGGGCTCACCCACTGACTTAGGTACCTTCTAAAACATTCAAAGATACATATTAATTAGTTCTTCCCAGATGTGTGGTGAATCTTTACCTTAAAAGACTGGTGAGTTTTCCAAGTAGTTACCTAACACTGAAACGTCTTCAGCTGTGCAATCATAAAGCACACCTACATTTCATTCTTATTATGGGCAAGAAGCAGTTCAATGGCAGTGCTTGTTCCAAAGCCGCGTCACCGAGTGTCTCTTGCTTTTTTTGCAGAAAATGAATAGTAATCCAAATTGTGTCAACTCTTATTTATTCTTTCTGAGTTAAAAACTTTGCAAATTGAAAATCTAGAGCTGTGTGTCTCAGGGGCAATCCTTTCTGTTCTGTGAATGCTGCAGGAGTGCCATGTTGCTGCTGTGCTGGTTTGAGCTCCTTTCTCTTCAGCTCGCCGTGCTGGCTAAGTGCAGGGATAGCTTGAAACAGCTGATGTCTGACCAGCACCTTGTGCTGTGTTTATGTCAGAACAGGGAGGCCGTATACCAGAAAGTTGTATGGTCTGGGGCCTTGAGGGGAGGCATAGCAATGAAACTCCACTCCCCCAGCTGCTCTCTTTTCACAGGCTTTGTCACCTCAGGGGGAGAGAATCGTCAAAATCCAAGCTGTCAGGTCACGGTGCTTAAATGAAAAGCATGAACTTACTGAGCAGCAGCCGTAGTAAAAATGCACAGAAGGTACCTTGTACTTGAGGAGGTCAGTGTGCTGTGGATGTGGAAGGCTTTGTGGTGTTACAGGCTTGCTGTGCTCTTTTGGGCTCATACACGTGTTGAGGGATAGCAGGCACGCTGTGCGGCTCTGTGGCAGCGCGGAGGCTTGTCTCTGGGAGGAGATGGCATCGTGCTGATGGCCCTGCCCTGAACACAGCCCTGTCCTGCTGCTCTGTAGTGCAGGCTGCACGGCAAGGTGGGGGCCCTGAGGTGCCCGAGTGCAGTGCTGCTGTTGGCAGTGGCTCCTGGACTCCTCAGTGTCCTCAGAAGCTGCCCCTTCTTCCTGCTCCTCCCACCTTGTTACCCTGCTGTAAAGAGGAGCAGGGGGAGGCTCTGCCCACCTCGTGGGGACAGAACAGCTTGGGGCAGGGAGGGCAGGTGTGCAGGCATTGCTGCATGGGGAGCTCAGCAGGAGGGTTGTGTGCAGGCTGTGTGGGAGGGCAGCAGGACATGAGAGGGGTCCAGGTGAGGGGCTGCACAGGTTCTTCTGCTGGCTCCTGTGTGTGGGTGATGTGAACTGCTCTGTGCCCCAGGGTGTGCGCCTCGTTAAAGCAGCCCCTAAGACCTGTGGTGGTCTTCTCACTCCAGCTACAGAAACAGTGGAGTGTTTGTTCCTGTTGTCTCACTGTCACTGAGGTGTGTAGGTGGGGTTACCTAACGCTCGGTCTCACGAGCTGACGGGTGTTTGGTTATTGCTTTGGTGGGTGCCTGTTGGGCTGTGCTCTGGAGATCCCCAGCAGGAGGGGACAAAGAACACAGAAACTTTCTGGTACGCCTTTGCCTCAGCTGATCCAGTGCTTGGAGCGCTGTCCTGAAAGCAGTTATCTACAACTCTCAAGTAAGAGGGAAAACTTGTTCCTTATGTTCCGTGTGATATGTTGATGCTTATTTTATAACATTTGCAAAATGAAATGTAATTTGTTTTGTTTATAAACTGGGAAACTGATTTTTGCAATCTGTAGAGCGTGGTAACACTGAACTGGGATGCTCCTGGTTTGTGTGGGCGAGATGATTCCCATGTGCTTCGTGTTAGCAACTGCTCCGAGAGGAAGGAATGGAGGAAAAACTCCAGCTGTTTTCTGTTTTCAGAGAAAGAGCTAACAGAACTGTTAGATGTAGCTAACAGTTGTCTTCTGGATGCTTCCAGGCAACAGCTGGTCCAGTTGGTCTTGGATACACCGCTGATTTCATCTCCATTGGCTTGTAGTAGGCGTGCAATTGGCAAAAGCCATGCCAAGACTTCCGCGTCTTCGCCAGTTGTAAAAGAAGAGGTGCCAGTGATTGACAGTTTGTTGAAAAAGGAGAATGTTTGTACCCTGACAAAGACAGATGGTCTGGCAGGAACAGATTGGAAAGTTTGCAAAACCGAGGAACATCGTAACATCAGCAGCAGTTCTCCAGGGGCTGCTAGCAAAGACAACAAAGCAGGACCACGAGGGAGTCCTGAAGGCACCAACAGTGGTGAGAAGCCTTCTACATCTGTGGTAAAAATAGTCAACAAAGGTGAGATACTTAATTTTTGCTTTTGTTCTGATCACTTCCCCAAGTCTGTGGTTGCATCTGGCTGAGCGCGTCAGTCTGTGGCATCCATCTCCTGCACTGTTCTGATCTGCAATTAGAGCGTTGGCGTGCTCAGATGCTTCCTGTCTAGCTGGGTTGTGCTTCATTCACATTACTGCTGCAAGCATATTCTTGATGAGGAAGTTTGGGCTGATACAAAGTAATTAAACCGAGTTCGACTCTTACAGATTCCTTTGTATTGAATAACAACTCTTAAAAACAATGGTTGCACAACAAATTTACTCATTTTCTCTTCTTCCCTTTCACGAGCAGACAGACACTGATGTTTGTTGTTCTTGCTTATCCTCAGTAACCAGAAGCAAAGTATTTCATCATGTTAGTCATTCGAGGGTGCACCCACAACCAAACTGATCATGGTTTCAGTTTTGTTGATGTTCCTGTCTATAGACTCTCTACAAGTATTCTCCTTTATATTCTGTAATCTTGCAGTGTTAAGATTAATGTACTGAAGCATGAAAATGTTCATTTATACTAATCAACTACAACAAAATTGGCAGTGTCTTCATAAATAAATATCGTGGTGGGCAGCTTTTCCATTAGAAGCCGTAGAGAATCCTAGGATGGTCCTGATTGGAGGGGACTGGTGTGCAGCTGGCTGGAGCAAAGCACTCAGACCTAATAGTTTGTATTTTTTTATTCTTTTAGCAATTTATTTGACTGGGACCTGGAAGTTCATATTTATTCATTAGCCAGGTAAATACTGCTTAAAACGTAACATAGCTAGAAAAGTAGCTGCAGGAAAATAATGTCAACTTAGCCAGCTGGTATGTTTTCTAGTTCTATGCATCAGACTTGCTCGTATTAGTAATTTACAACTAATATAAAATTTTACCTCATTTATTCTTAAGGAATTGAATTTTTCGCTTGCTGACCATTTTATGGCCTTAGTAAGTCCTCAAGGATGTGTTGCACAGAAATTGCTTCCACAAGTGCAAAGTAGTTGGTCAAAGAACAGAAAGGAGAAACTCAAAGAGGCAGTGCTGAAGTTCTCCTTGTGAGGATGACTGATTGCTGTGTTAACAGCTGAAATGCTGTACTCAATAAAGTAACAGGCTGCTGATAACTATCGTGTTAACATAACTGTCCTAATTAGTTGTAAGTCAGGAATTGCAAAGCAGTATTACCAGTGAACTCTGAATTCCTACAGCATTTCATGGTATTCTTGCTATTGTGTTTTGCTTTGTTTTCTGAATCCAACTTGACTTTCCTCGTGATAATACAGAGGATAATGGGAAAAGAATCCATGTCATGCTGTTCATTTGAGGTTAGCTTTTTGTTTTTGACAGCGTCCAGGATGTAATTGCCAAAGGCAGACATTGTTTTTGAGTGTCTTTGCAAGTGGCCTGCAGAGGTATTTCTTGCTAATCTGATGCAGGAAGAGTTGTGACACGGGGGGGACTCTGTTGCAGGGGTTTGTGAGCCTCCAAGCAGAAATCATGTTAGTTTAGAGGTGCTTCTGAAAAAATGACACGTGGTTGGGTCATAGGATTGCTGTTAGGTTTGCCAACTCATGTGCTGGCATGATGGCGAGACGCATGGATGGGAACACAGTGTTAACATGCACAGATTCCTGCTTTACTGCCTTATTGAAATAAAGGAAAGTGAAATGTTGCAAAAATGAAAGGCATTATTGCAAAGATATGCTGATGTTTATATTAGTTCTGAAGTTTCTTTGTACTGTGTGTATTATTCTACGATTTTACTACAGTTTTCGTGCCCTCCAGCTGCAGGGAGGAAGGTGAGATGCGTTCTGATGGTACATAGAACGGGGAGTATGAGTGCTCTGAAGATAAGTACTAAAAGGGAAGGTTCCACGTAGATCTGCCTTCTTATTAAAGAACATAAAACCAAACTTGCAATTCTGGATTTTCATTTTACTCGACAGTTTTGCAGCTTGATTTTGGCTGATACGTATGCAGCAGTAACAGCACTCTCCCTTTCTTTCAGTGGACTGCCCTGTTTGTGGAGTTGCTATTCCAGAGGCATACATCAACAAACACCTGGATAGCTGCCTGAGCAGAGAGGAAAAGAAGGACCGCCTCAGGAGGTAGGAGAGGGCTGAGCCTCCTGTGAGCACGTGGAGTCCTCTGCACTGCAGAGCCCACAGCAGTTGCTGGGCTGCAGAGCAGGGCGTCGTGCTTTCCTTGCTTACTGTCAGTCTGAAGCTGCTGCATTGCCTCTTTCAAAGCAGCGTTGTGGATAACCAGAATTGGTGGTGGGTTTTGTTTGTTCTGTTTGTTTTTAGCAGTAAGAAAACATTGAGTGTGTTTTAAGGAATTTGACATAGATTGTAAAACTTTGGACGTCGTTATCATCGGATTCCCATCCATTAGCATTACGATTTTATTTTGTAACACTTCTTCCCATTTTTCATCTGGTGAATGACTTGTTTCCTCCGAGTCAGATGGGCCAAAAGAGAATTGCTTCACTACTTGTCAAGTCAAAAATAACAATTGTGCCTTCCTCTGCTCGCTGTAGTTATCTTCAAATTACTCAGGTTAAGGTCTTTTCTTTTAAGATGTTAAATTTCATAAGGTTCATGCATGTCTTCCTATTTAAGCATCCACCCTAGGGTTTGTTATAGCTGCCACATTCACATCAGAAGTGTAACCTTTAGTCTTTGTTACTAACATAAACATAGGCTGCTGTGGTTCACTGATCAGACTTGACAGCTGTGAGGAACTTTTACTGTGTGTGGTTTGATTCAGGTCCTATGAACCTTAAATTAGGAAGTGACTTTGTTAGAGCTCTGAATTTGCTCAGTCATGCTGAGATTGCAATCCGGAAGCTAGAGAGTTTTGAAGATGAATAAGTGGTAAACTAATACGGGAATCTGATGTTACATTTTAATTTTCATTTGGGATGTTTTTACTGTTTCCACTGTTCCTAATGAATGAGAATAAAAGCCAGATCTCTGTTTGGTATCAAGCCCGCATCCCTAATAGAATTTTAAATTTTGCTTGTTTTGTCTAGACTGCTTGGGATTTAGGAAAGTATAATGCAAGATAGTGTTCCTAGGGGATGCCCTGAAAGAATACAAGTCAGCATTTGGATTCCTGGTAGGAGTATTAATTAAAAAAAGGGTTGTTTTCTTTCTCCTTTGCAGTTCTGCTCACAAAAGGAAGCCTATGCCTAAAGTTGTTTACAACTTGCTCTCTGATCGTGACTTGAAGAGGAAGCTGAAGGAGCAAGGACTGTCTTCCCGTGGGAGCCGTCAGCAGCTCGTTAAAAGGCACCAAGAATTTGTGCACATGTATAATGCTCAGTGTGATTCTCTAAATCCCAAATCGGGTAAGTTAGAAATACTAGGAAAGTTTGTATCATCGCAGGCTCTTTGTATGTGTTTGTGTTGCCTGGCTTTGCATGCAGTGGGGCCATTTCTTACATCTTGAATGGCTCTTGCTATATTCCATTTATACAAGAAGAGAATATGCTTCTCTTTAAAGATGGCGTTTGTCATCTCTCAGCTGTGCAAGTGATAGCAGTAATGGCGCAAATACACAGACGTGTGTGAGAGACTTGGGATTTCTGGCTGTATTGCTCTGTATCTGACTGGAAGCTGATGGCAGGCAGCCCTGTGGAAGCAGTCTCTGGCAGGACCAGCTGTGATGCAGCTCTCTGGAGCAGTGCAGGCGCGGGGGTCCCGCAGCACTCATGCTGATTGCTGGCAGTGCTCAGCCTGCTGCTGGCAGCACAGCCCAGGTGTGTGGCTGGGGAATGACGTTCCTCACCCCATAGCTGATCCCTTTTCTCTTCGTCCTGATGCATGTTCACTGCTTCTTCCAGAAGCTGTCGATGCGTCTGTGTGCGTTCAGTGCTCCCAGTAGCTGGGATGGGTGGGCTTGGCCTCGTTGGTGTGGGCAAGGGGTGTATGTAGGGGTTGGGGTGGCACCCTCAATGTTCACATTCACTGTGTGCTGCTCATCCACAGCAGGGATGTCTAGGGTTAGCAGCAGTGCGCTGCCAGGCTGGAGCCTTGTGCCCGCTCTGAGGTGCTGGGGCAGGAGCTCTGCCATGCACAGGGCCCTCTGTTGGCTGTGTTGGCATGCTGGGGGCTGCTGCTCTCTTGTAGCAGTTCTTCACTCAGTGCTTGCAATGAAGCATCACATAACCCCTATGCATGCAGTTCATCTGAGCTAGCTAATGAAGAGTTCCACAGGGCACTGCAGGGTGCTTCAACTGGGATCACTTAAATAATGCAAAGCTTTTATGGAGTTCTGGCTCAGTGACTATTTATGAAGGGTGAACTATTAAACCAGCTCACACAGGCATGCATTTTCAGTGGTAGCAGTGAACCAAAGGTCGCTATAAAATACAAATTGTTGAGCTTCTGTGGAAGCAGAGGTGCCAAATTCCTGGATTTTGCCTAAACCAGTTTTGAGCAGGTTTTATTCCTTCACAGCTCAATAAGCTTCTTGTTCTCAGGCTGCTTCACTTAGTGCAAGTATTTGTTTTAGTAATCTGCATAGCTACCTCAGAGCTCTGTGACAATGATTAAGGGTAGAAACATGTCTGTAAAAGTAAATGTCAAAACAAACCCTGCAGACAGTGCTGTGCCTGTTTGTGTGCTGCTGAGGTGTCTGACTTAATGGTTGGAGGCTGTAATCCATCCCTGGACTATGGGTTTTGGACAGAAGCCTGCAGACAGCTCCGCACTGCCTCAGAGGAGCTGCTAGGAGGGAAAAGTAAGATAAGCAGTGTGTTTTGTTATTTCAACTTCCACTTAAAGATACACTATAGAATGAGAGCTTTATAAACAGCATGCCTTTATGTCTCGGAGACAGCGTAGTGTGGTAGAGAAAGATTCAGACAAGGTTCAAAAAGACTGCCTATTTCTATTAATTTAACCCAAAGGGAATGAAACAAGGGCTGCGGCTGTGGCGGAGCAGTGCTGGCTGCCATGTGTGCTGGGCACTGTTTGAAGCTGAGCACCGAGCGTGTGTGCGGCTCGAGGCGCAGCAGGCACTGCTGGGAGCTGCTGGCTTTGTCTCTCTGATTTGTTAGCAGCCGTTTTGTTCAGTGCTGCTGCATCCCTAACAAGTCCTGTCTAACGATCCGTTTCTTGTGTTTTCAAACAGTTGCGGAGATTGTTAAAGAGCTGGAAAAGAATGAGAAGATTCGGGTTCAGCTTGAACTGAATAAAAGTGGTGAAAACGTAAGCTGACTGTCCTTGTTCCTAAATTGAGGGACAGGAGAAACTGCAGTGTGGGCACTCAGTGTGTCTGCCTGTCACTTTGTTATGGCAACTGCCAGAACTCTGGGCTGCATGTTGGACTTGGCGTGTACCATCTTGTAACTTGCTTGATTTTCTCTTATCAGTCATTTGTCATGGGCAGTTCTTAGTATAGCTGATATCTCTATGTCCAAACTGTTTAAGTAAGAGAACTTTTTGTCTGATTGCAATAAAAATTCTGAAGTAATGTTCCCCTTGGATGTATTGGAAGACTTTGACCCTCCGTGGTAGTGTGGGGAATATTTGGCTTTCTAGAATTCTCTAGGATTTATCTAGCACATTCCTTGCTTCCCTATTAGCAGTAGTGCCTGTTCTTTTCCCATGACATATGATACTTTTGTGACTTTTGGTGCACGTTTATTGTCCAGGATTAGGGAGAACTTCATGGCCCACACATGCCGGGTGTTACCCAGGGTATTTTGGTTTAGTCCTTTGTCTTTGTGAAAGCAAAGCAAGACAGCGTGTACTTTAAACATGTGTTACGTCTGTGGATGGGGCACTAGGAGCTGGTGTGAGAACACTGAATGTGTGAGCCTTCCCCCAGTTAGTTTTTAGTTGTAAACTATGCAGCTTTATCAACTTTTTCTCTTAGTAAATAAACATTTGTGTGATTTCTGTAGAGCCTGACCTTTACAAAGGACCAGACAGAGGAGGAAATAGACGAGATTCACACCAGTTATCGTGAGTAAAATCCAGGTTTCACTCCATTTTCCTCATGAGCTATCTTTAAAAAAAAAAAAAAAAAAAAAAAAAAAAACAACCACTAAACCACCACCAACAAAACCCCTTTGTCTGCCCTCGGAGCCATCTAAGCAGCTTAGTCATTTTTAGGCTCAGTTTAGAAGCAAAGGTTCTTCTGAGAGTTCTATTGCAAGACTTCACCTGCACTCCTGGAAGTGGTGGCTACCACGGGACAGGAGAACAGCGTTCGGCGCACATGGGGCTTCTCAGCTTTTGCCATGGAGGAGCAAAGCACTGAAGGGACAACTTGTTCTGGTGGTACTTAGGGGTGTATTTAAATCTGCAATATAGTCACATTTCCCTTGTTTCCTTGTGTTCTTCTCTTGCTTCGGGCGTATAAATTATGCCATATTGCAGCTAGATTTAGCTTTGTTGATTTTAGTTGGGTTTCTGTAAAGGCTAAATAAGGGCCTAGATCTTTAGTAATTTTTTCCCCTTGCTTTTTGCTTCTATTCCTGAGAATTTTTTTTTTCCAGCTGTACATGCACTGTTTGTGGTTTTGAATCATTCTCTTCTAATTTCAAGTAACTGGTTCATAATTGCTTTCTTGCCTTGCAGAAATCTCTAGCAATATAATACAAAGCAAAACAAAAAACGCCAATCTAACCAATTACAGAAACAAACAACCTCCCGAACAAACAACAAAAAAACTCCCCATGAACTTACTAATCCCTCAGTGGGGTATCTTTCCCCAGGAAACTTAAACAGCTCTAAATGGCAAACCCAAAGCACAGTGCTTGGTAGCCCTGGAGCAGCTGCCGTCAGTGCTCCACTCGCTGCTGCCTTGTGGGATATAACCAGCACTGTTGTCCTGGTCAGGAGCCGCCTTCTTCCCTGGGAGCTCAGCAATGGCACTGCAGTGTTCCCTCCCATCCCCAGGGTCACCTCCTGCTTTCCTTATGGCCAGGCTTCTATTTCAAGCTTTGAAAAAGAAAAAAAAAAATGCATAGGAAAAAAATGTAATCTGCTGCTCTTTCTAAGTCTTTTAATTTACACTTGGATTCAGACACTCGGTGATTTATTGTCTGGTGTTTGAAATATTTGTAATTATGTCTGCAATTGTTTTTATTACTGAAATACCCATGGTTTTACGAGCTGTACGTGGTACGTAGCTTCAGCACAGCTATGATTTATGTTGCATCTGAGCACTGGCCTGTATTGGCAGGACACTTATTGTGATGTGAAGACATTTGTAGATGCAGCATGAAACAAAACAACAAAAAATAGTAACGCTGGAAAAACTGAAGCACCAAAGGGATTATGTAATAAATATGCCATGCTTCACATACAAGCATCTTGGGCAGGAACTTTTTTTTTTTTTTACTACAAGGAGTTGTTGACCTTATGTGGAGTCTTCAGCTCTACCAGGCATGAGTAAGCTCTAAACAATACATGAGAAAAGTATTTCAGATGTGTTTCCTTGTGTGGAACAGAACCTGACTGGAGGTGTTGGGGAGAGGCCAGGCCTGGCTTGAGGTGGGAGCTGTGGGAGCTCCCCCAGCCCTCAGCTTGCCACAGGCTGAGGATGCACATTGGTTTGGTGCTTGTTCTGTATGCTGGGGTTCTTCCTGGTCCATAAACACAGCCTTAGGTGCAATGCTAAGTCCCAGCTAGAAGCAGTGGTGGAGCACCTGGTGGAAGGCAGGGCCAGCCCAGGGGAGCTCAGGTGCATGCAATGTACCCAAGTGACTGGAAGAGTGGAGCCAGGATCCACCCCTTCCCAGACCTCTTTTAAGGGTTGGCAGTGGAGGTGAGGGCATCTCTAGAGATCCCTGTGTATCTGAGGCCTTCTGAAGATAAGCAACTTCTTTGTTTTATTTCTGTGCCCTCTTCTTTTGCATTTGAGCAAAGCCTTACTTGCTGCTCTGCTGTCATTGTTGTGCTTACCATCTTGTTACAGTGGAATTACTTTACTGCAGAAATGGGAAAATCCATGCTCTTTCTCTCTAGTTGGGATGCTGCCCTCTGCTGTGAGGTGATAAAACAAGAGGCGTGCCAACCAGGCTACCAGGATGGGGCTGATAGCCTTGATGAGCTTCTGTTAGGTTGTTTGGGAAAGTGCGCCTTGGGAACACACGGCTTCCCTGGGGCTTGTTGTCAGTAAGGTCAGTCTCAAAAAGCAGAGAACTGGGAATTGCATTTGGACGGTAAATCAGCACAGAATAAGAGATGTCACTGTTTCTGCAGCTGGTTACTTGCACTTTCTGTTGAGCTGTTCAGGCACCAAGGTTCTGTTTTCTCTTGGCAAAATGCTGTGCAGCCCTTTGAGCATTTAGAGCTGATGGGTTTTTGTAAGGTGTTTGTGCATTTAGATTTTCTGAGCAACACAAGTGAAAAATGCCCTCTGAAGGGCTAATTATTTCCACTGAGTAATGCAGCCTCTCCATCTAATTCAGGAGAGAGGTTATGAATGAATGCAGTGCTACAGGATTCAGAAGGAGCTTGAAATCTTCTCGTGTTACAGGCTGTTACAGTGACAATTGCAGTACGTAATGGGTTTAATAAAACAAACAAACAGAAACGTGGTGATGTTAAGAGGAAACAAACAGTTTTATTCTGCAAAAACTAAGGTGTTTTTTTTATGCAACTGTCTTGGCTGCTGGGCAACCCTGAAAGCATAAACATGGATTTGGGTTGTTGACAGAATATGGAATGCTGCAATGCGGAGTTAATTTTTGTTTGCTGTAACAAAAACGTTTTTGATTCAGTATTTTGTGTTTATTTCATGTTCTTTTCACTTGTTTATGGTATGCCTTAGGAGTTCTGTGGCACAGGTCTGCCTGCTTGTTGTACAGCAATGCACTTTTATGTTCCAGGAAACAAACACAGAAGCGAATTTCAATTTTTAGTGGATCAAGTAAAAAATCGGTGGGAGAAAAGTGGTAAGAGGAAAACAGAAAGCACACAAAAGAAAAAAGAAGGCACTTTCATAGGATTACCAGCAGGCACAGGTTAGTGATGCCTTTTAACGTAATCCCTCTCCACCTCCCTGCCTCCCGTGCTGATCAGTGCATTTCCCGGAGAAATGTTCTTTCCTCCCCTCCTACAGTTCTTAACCATAAAACAAATGAACACAAATCCCAAACAAACATAGAAATCAAGCAGAGCTTAAAGAAATGGGCTGCCATTGTGCTTAAGAATCACACTAGAATCAACTTGTAATAAATGTGCAATGTGTTTGATTTTAATGACTGTGTACACGTGTACTGTATCAGATGCATATTTGAACTCGCTGTTGTAAATGGGGCCTTAGGTTCTGAGCCACACGTACCAAGTTAGTAACGGGCATGTGATGGTATGCATCATGGAAATGAAGGTGCTTGTGGGTATTACCTGCTTTGCTCTGTTAGTGTGATAAGGAGTCAGTAACAGGGAACTGTGGGCATGTTTGGACTGGGACAAGTGTTTTTCTTGTCCTGAGGTTGAAGGAGTGAAGTACTTCAGCTTCTTCTAGAATGTTTATACAGTACATTGCCTCTCTTTTTAAGTTGCTTCATTTTGTATTCGTATCCTTCAGCACAGCGAATGCACAGCTGCAGTCACTCAGTTCTGCAGATATGCTTGGAGTTAGGAGCAGCATCCAGCCTATGTTTGTTGTCCTCGCTGCCCACAGCATCAGAGAAACACCTCCGTGTGCTTTTAACTTGTTCCTTGTAGTTTTGTTCGGTCTCATTTGTTTTATGGTATTGTTTGCTGTGGCAGCGTTCAGTTAATCTTTGAATGTGTGCTTTGGAAAAGCAGGCCTTGGCCTAATATCTGTGGAATTGCAGCGTATTCAGGATGCTGAATTTCAGAGAGCATTCCATCGGCTAGAATTGGATGTGCTGATGTCTGTAACCTTGGGGAAATTCAGCTGGTAGCAGCCCTCGCACGTCCTGTGCTGCCCAAGTTGAGCTGCGTTCATCTCTGGTGTGAGGCTGTGTCCTGTGCTTCACCTCCAGCAGAGAATAAAAAGAAATGGAACTATCAGTGAAGTAGTGTGTATTCGATCCTTATCATTCCATGCAAATCTTGATGCAATGTGTAATCCTTTCCCTGCGAAGGGTGAAAGGTAAGGAATCTCAAGGATGAAGTTGGCCTCATTTGGTGTAACTTGTAACTACAGCAGAGACAGCAGCAATGTGCTATTAGATAATGGGATCACAGACTGAAATTTTAATTTCTCGCTATGATCAGTGCAGAGTTTGGTTCCTGTGAGTTACCTTTTCATTGTGCCCTGAACTGCAGGCTTTGAGAAGCTAAGTGAAGCCATGCAGCTTTTCCAAAAGAAAAAATAGGAGGAAATACCTGAAAAATTTTCAGGTAGAAAATAGCTTGCAAGAGTTGTATCATCCTGTATCATGCTGACTTAAGGTGATGATGCCCCTTCATCTGGTTCTGACAAATCTTCAAGATACTCGTTACTCTTCTTGTGCACTCTGTAATCTTTAAAATGTTGCATGCAAGCAATCCTTGAAATTAGTTTCCCTTTTTGTGCTGAACAGATGTACCCAGTTGGCTGCTTATAAGCCACCAAGAAAAGCATGAAGACTTAGGGGTGAAGGAACATAAGGCTTAAGGCCTTTTCTTCCTCCGTGTTTGTTATTAACAGCACGTACCTTTTTATTAAATTGGAGATTGCAACACTGAAAGAAAGAAAACCACCACTGGTTTGATGACTTGCCATTTGAAAACATTACTTCCAAGAAGAGCAAAGGCTTTGTATGCATTCCTTACCCAATGATTCGGAGTCTGAAAGAGGTAGATGGTAATCCTGGAACCACGCAGAGTTAAAACATTCTTTTTAAAACCTTAATATCTCCCATTGCCCCTAACTGTAGTATTGATGGATGTAGCTTATATCTCTATTAAAATCTTGCTTTGTTGCAGTGACTTTAACATCCCTTCCAATTCACATGATCTTGTTTTACATCTTCAAACTTTAAAAATAATAATAATAATAATAATAATAATAATAATACTTTCCAGTCTGCTTTTATAACTGATAAATGTAGGATTTTGCACTGCCTAGCAGAAGCACCGTAAGAAATTGATAAATACTTTGATGTATCTATTTTGAGCTGTATTATTGTACTGGGCCTTTATTTTTAATCTCCTGATGTCAGTAATGCTGCATTAGTTAGACAGCTGACTCACTGTAATCTGCTGGTTGTTTTCAACTGACAGAAATATGCTCCTAACAATTAAATATGCCCTTTAGCACAGGGGAAAGGCAAACCCTGGCTGAATTTATAGATTGTGTAGCTATTCCACATTGTTGCTATAGTTCTGTTTGGCCAACACTGTCAGAACACTTTGTAGAGGTACAAAAGTGGAAGTGGTTTGAGTAGAAATATAACTTGGGTGGTGTGGGTGCAGAGAATAACTCTGAACTGCCTTAATGAGAATTATTAATGAGATGAGTCTCAACATGGCTTTAACATCCCTTGCAACTTCCTGGTTAAATAATCCCTTGGAAAGGACTTGTGGGCAGAACGTAAAAGCAAGTTTTCTGTTTGTGTCCCACTTCCTAGTCCGTATTCTCTACGTATGTAGAGAGGTAGGAGGCATGTCTTGAGAGGACTGTTCATCTTCTAATAGATAAAAATATTTGATAGGAAAATAATAGAATGGCTTCACAGTTTGTTTCTGTTGTCTAGAAATGTTCTTTCCTATAAAGATAAATGGAAATACCAATGATCTAGACTGACATTTCATCTTTCTTGCATGCATAAGGAAATAAATCATTATGTTTCTTTTATTGAAAACAAGCCTATTATCTTGATCTGTGAAACTCTGAAGCTATCAAGATGTCTTATGCAATGAGCAGAGTGAATTGGTTGCAAGGACGGAGAACGGGGCTGTCTCGTTAAGTGTTTGCTAATTTCTGAGATGTGACAAATAACCTTACCCTTTATTTCTCTCCTTGTTTTTATTTGAAACTCATAACAAGGGAATATTTCTGATTCAGGCTCTGGTTCTCAGAGGCTATTTGTTGTCGCTGTTTTCTTGTTGCTGTTGGTGATGGTTCTTTTTCTGCCACATTAAAAAAAAAAAATTAAACCTTTGAAATTGTAAGAGTTTGGGAAGTGAGTGGGAATGAGGCATCAGTATTCAAATGCTCAAAACCTGTTGTTGTTCTTAAAATCTGTCTTCAGGCAGCAAAAAATTAAGCAATATTGTTTTTCTTGATAGGGGAAGATCCTGAAGAGCATCACTCAGCTGCAGCCCTTGGAGAAGCCCGGGTTCTCGAAGCAGGAACTCCTGATGGCAAAAGAAGTGACCCTCGTTCCCCAGAGGAAGGGCAGGGCTCGGTCTCTCTTGCATTCTCAGAGTCATCTGGATCATCGAGCAGGTCAGCACAGGAGAGCCTGTTCTCATGGCTTTGTACTCTGTTAGAGCAACTGGAGAAACTTTGGCACCAGTTCTGGGCCTTTTGTATCTATACTTCATATCATAGAATGGCCTGTGTTGAAAAGGACCATAGTGATCATCTAGTTCCAACCTTCCTGCCTCAGGCAGGGTTGCCAACCACCAGACCAGGCTGCCCAGAGCCATGGAAGGTGATCCTCGGCCGTGTTACTCATTCCTTCTCTTCCATGTTTCTGGCTGTGCAGTTGCTCGAGGGATGCAGCTGAAATGCATTCAGATTCACTTAATAGTTTACTAATGGCTTGATAGAGGCACTGTAGTGGAAACGTTCCTTTTTGTGCAGAAAAGTGAATGAAATGGCTGCGGGACCAGGAGGATGTTTGATGTTTCTCTCTTACTGCATCATCTTCCCTTTCGTTTGAGGATTTATTTGAAGAGGTTCAAAAACTGATATAGCCTAAATCTTTTAATGGCTCTTTGAGCCAAGTATTGCTCTGAGAAATAGAATTTAAATGACCATTACTTGCAGGCAGGGATAGAATGTCATTGAACCTTGAAGTCCTGACATCCATTTACTTTTCTTTCTTAATTCATTTAGTTTTGCTTACTGAAATGGCTTTATTTGGTCACAGGAAATGAAGCATCAAGGAAGGTTTTATAAATGTGAAGCTTTAAGTTTTTGGCTCCTCAGCGCTGGTGTTACTGAAAAGACTCAGCAGTTACTAAGACCTAACTACATAGTTTTTAAAGATAGAGTTTGTGTCTGTTGAAAACACGTGCTTCACAGATCACAACTTGCTAGGTACTGCTCTATCGATTGATAAAGATGACTAATGCTAAGATAAACATCTTTTTCAGTACTGGGTGCTGTAGGCCCAGCTTCTAGGGGAAAAGGGAAAGTAGTTGAAAGATGGGATAACTGTTTTTTGGTACAAACCCTGCCTGCACCTTGTTTGGTGCACCAGAGAGCAGAGCCCTGTGCTGGCAGGACTGGCACCCCGAGAGCATCTCCATGTCTGTGCTGCTTGGCTGCAGCAGCTTCCTGGAGCTGCTCCATGCAGGACCTGCTCTGAAGGAGCTCAGCTGGGAGCTCAGCTGGGAGGAGCAACTTCTGGGCCCTTGCTTGGAGGGAAGGATCTGGCTGTGGTGCTTTGTCCCACAGGCTGGTTTCACGTGCCGAAACCTCAACTTTGCAATTGGCAGCTGTGGCACTGGCTGTTGTGCTGCTGATGGGAGCTGTGTGGTGGCTGGGCCGTGCTTTGGCTGTGTAGCAGCAGTGGATGGGAGCCCAGGCAGAAGCTCTCCAGACCCAGGTGTCGTGTTGGACACGTGCAAATGGTACATGGAGCTGCTTCCTCCACTGGGTCTGCAAGGCACCTGCCCTAGGGCTCTGATTTCAGCTGCACAAAATAAATGCCCTTCACTTGATCCTATCCAGAATTTGAATGAGATGTTCCCGTTTCACTCTTTTTTTTTTTTTCTTTCTTCTTGCCTGCAAGCTCACCTTTTAGCAATAAGGACCCTAGAAAATCTAGAATTTTCATTTGACAGAGTGAGAAAGTTTTCCTTTTATTAGCTCATCCAAGGAGTCATTAAATCTGCTCCGCTGCTAACTTGGTATATAAATGATGTCCTGAGTGACCCTCCTGTGGCCTTTGGCATCACAGTTACATTTTCGTTCTTTACCTTTCTCTGTCTGCAGACTTATGTTTATTATTCTCAAGTCTGGGTGAGAGTGTGTTGAAGAGACTGTTGGCTGCAGGGTATCAGTGTGCCACTGCTGCTGATGGTTTGAATGTGCTCTCATAAGGCAAGTTGGCAGATTTTGTTGGAAAGTGCACATCTGTTTGCGTCATGTCTGGCTGAGGACAAAGCTGTTTATTCCTTCTTTTCATGTATTCGCTCTCTCCAAATGAAGTATTTCCATAGATTTCTTGACTCAAACACAGGATCTCACAGCTGTAAAGACCATTCAGTATGCCTCAGATATTTGGACCTCTTTGAAAAACCAAACGTAAGCCAACGAACACACTTACTAGCTCTTTGTGGCTACTTCTTTGCTTCAACTCCTATGGCACAGAATTGCTTTTTCAGAATCTCTCTGGGACTTTTCTCTTTGCTTTCCTACTTTGTGCATACTCTCTGGTTTGTATGTGCAATGTGTTTATATTTGTTTAAGTTTAGTGCAGTTTGCATAACCTTAAAAGTTAAGAAGTTCACTGCAGTAGTGCTGTGGTTGTGTTTATTTTTCCTTTCTTTTCTGCATTAAACTCAGCTGACCGGCTGCTGGGCTCTGTGGTGTGCCTGACCATCATGGACTGTAGGTGCTCATCCTTTATAACATGGCATCTTGTTTTTTTTTTTTAGTATATATTTGGCTGAAATAGAGACGAGAATAGCAGCGATGAGGCAGGGAAGCCTGGCTGGATGCTGTGTGATGCATGGCCACTGCTGTTTGGCTGCAGTGTGCTCCTTGGGCCAGGCTCATCCTTCTTGCACTGCTTTGCCTGTGGCTCTGAGCAGCAGCTCTGGGAGCAGTGTGCCTTTTGGCTGCACCGTGTGTGTTGGGCTGTGCCTCGCACCCACGCTGTGCTGTTGACATCATCCGGGTCCATTTTAATTAGTAGCATTAGGTCATGATTTTCAGAGGTTGTGGAAAAACAGTCATATAAACTGCACGAAAGAAAGATGTGTTGTGTCAGTCTCTGGCTGCCATGGAGTTAATGTTCTGTGAAGTGCAGTGAAAACAAAAGAAGAATGATTTAGAGTGGGGGTGGTCTGTAGCATTGTGCTTTTTCATCAAGATACGATTTTCTGAGACTTGCATTTTCTTTCTGATAATAAGAGGATATCCTTTGACAAGGGGGAACTTATTTCACATTGAAATGTCAAAACTTGAAATATATTTGGGAGTCCAAATCGTGCTGTACTTTTAAGCACAGAGAGAGCACTTTTCTATGGAGGCCTGATGCTGTGATGCATTAAAAGACAATTTGGATTTTGGGCAGTGTATGGAACACAGCTGAACAGTCACAGAGGCACGGAGCTGACGTCGTTGCTCTATTAATGACACTGCAGTGGACTTGGTGATTTCTACCTCCTCTCCTCATTAGAACTTCTACGCCTTTTCAATCCAATACCAGTAGTTAAAGTTCTGCTTTGTACAACTAAGGGAGCAGTCAGACCATACAACATATCTGTACGTCTGTAGCGATCCTGACGGTGCTGATGTTATTCAGCAGTCACTGCTCTACGTGAGGACAGGAGAACTCTGCTGGAGGAAAGGTATCAGCCAGACATGGAGGTGGTAGCATCGATCCGAGTTTGGTCTTTTCAGAAATGGATGATCCCACCAATGGAGCAAAACGCTCCTAATAGATAAACAGCAGAACAAAGCCCTGACTCTTAAAGGATATTTTTCAAAGCTGTGAAGTCATTCATAAAGCTTTCATGGAACTTTAGTTCTCTATATAAATAGTCTCACTGCGTTCTTTTACTTTCTGGGACGGAAGCCAAGCTTTATGCAAGAGTTTAAACAATAGAAAAATTATAAAAGAAACTAGGTGGGACAGTGATAAGCCAGTTAACGAACCACACAGAGGAAATATTTTATTAAAAGTACTCTATAAAACTGAGATAACATTCAGTCATTTAAACAAATTATTTCGCTTTAAAACTGCTGTTAGAAGAGAGCATCAGTTCTTAGGAGCAGAGTGGAGGACTCTCAGCACAGGCAATACATCTTTGGCCTCGTCTAACGATGTTATATTGTACAGCAAAACAGGGTGATTTAATTCTGAAACACTGACTGAAAGTGCTGTACCTGCAGCGTGTGTAAATCTCTGCCTCTGGGATACACAGAGCTGCTGCAGCTCTGCCAGCTGAGCTCCTTGCCCAAGTCAGGGCTCTCAATGGCACTCAGTGGGGCTCCTTGGCGCTGCGCTTGGCAGCTATTGATCAGGATGAAAGTCTGCATTGAGCCAGTCGCTTGCTTTGGCTTTAGCTGCTTTGCAGTAGTTGAGGTTTGGTTCATCAGCTGGAGAAGGCATTGTGTGCAGGCCGGAGCAGCATCCCCTGCAGACCTCTCACACACGTGGCTTTGCCGGAGCTGGCAGCGCAGGGCGGCTGCAGAGCTGAGAGGGCCTTCCTGGCACTGCAGGCTGGGATAACCAGAGTGCTGTCCTGGTCATGGGGCTGACTGTCTCTGGCTCGAGGCAGTGTGCGAGAGCTGTTTTCAGTGGGGGAATAGCTGTCTTTTTTTCAATTCTGTAGTTCAGTTTTGAGTTAATCTTGTGCTGCTGTGGGCCAGAGAAGGTGAACGTCAAGTGTTAGATGGGAGCATTCTATCTTTGATTTTTTTGGCTTCAAATGTGAGTCCGTTGCATAAGGATGCTGCTGCTTCTCTGCTAATTCATACCTTTGTTCCAACAATTGTGAACTGTGATGTATGGGCACAGAGCTGCAAGGGCTGTAGGTGGAGTCCTGGGGCGGCCATTGACAAAGGGACAGCAGCTGGCCTCTGGTTTGTGCAGGGTATGGTGCCTGCATAGGATAGCTGTCAGGACATCAGACACAGCTGTGGATTGGGCACCTATGAGTCCTGAAAACAGACGTGAAGGCACCAGCACTCTGCATTGCCTTGGCTGCTTGACACCCTGCACGCTATGGCTGTCCGTCGCAGGCAGGCTGGAGTTTGGAATGGGAGCAGGAAGCGGGGCAGGAAGGTACAGAAAAATACTTCTCCTCGGTCCTTGTAGCTGGGCATTCACCTTCAAACAGAGCTGGTGACATGAGAGAGCCTGCAGTTGGCACCAACAGCGAGAACTGCTCCATGCACGTGCTGCAGTGCAGGGCAGGACAGGCTGATGAAAGGGCTCTGCTTGCTGAGCAGCCAAGAGGGAACTTAATCTGCCATAAAGCAAACAGAGACGTTTGCTCCTTTCATTTTTAGAATGAGACATGTTATTCGCACTTGTCGGCTTTCTTCTCTCTATTTTAAGGTGATGTGTTTATCTTTAAAAGGCAAAACCAAACCAAAGCCTCACTAACAAAGGGAGAGCAGGTGTAAAATCCAGCTGATGATCAAGGAAGGAGCAGTTCACTCGTTATGGCCTGAAAGTGCCCCAAGGCAGCTGACCCTCAGCCTGCAGTGGGTGCTGCAGCCAAACCCTTTGTGCCCTCACTGCACTCCTCAGCTCTCTGCACCACAAGCATTTACATCTCAGGGCATTGCTGGTTTTGCTGTGGATTTACTCATCTGGAATTCTCAATGCAAGATAGGAAGAATAATCTTTATGAAAGGGAAGGACAGTAGAGCTCTTGCAGGAAATTGCTTGGATTTGGAGTCCAAGTGAAGCCTGAAGATGTGCTGTGCCTTGCCTGGCCTTGGTGTGCCTGCCGGCTGGGAAGGCAAAAGGAATGAGCAAAACCGTATGCTGAGTTCTGTTTGGCCTCAGTAAGTTAAAACCTGTAAAACCAGCATGCAGAATGAGGTAGCTGTTTCTTCTCAATTTAACTCATTTTCTTCAGTTTAAGTGCAGGTTGTTCAACAATAAGGAGATTTGGAAGCTTTCTGTGAGGGAAAGCAAAATTATTTAAAATTTTGAACTCAGTTGGTCAGCATTCCTTTTGGCTTAATATTCAGCGTTTCAATAAAGAGCTGAAAAATGTTTTTTGATAATTGTTTTGCAATCCATTTAGAGTTGTTTTTCCTCCCCACATGTGGAAAATAGTACAAAGCATGGAGTTGCTGCAGCTCAGTGTCAGGAGATGGCTTGATCTTTGTTTAAGAAGCTGATGTTTAGCACAGACTAGACATGGGGAGCGATCTTAGTGAGCAACTGCCTTGGAATGATGGACGTGTTTGAAGAAGTGCTGGAGAAAAGAGCAGTTTGGCCACAGCTGGGAATCCCAGCCCTGCAGGCTGTCTGTGGGCTCAGGTGTGATGTCCTTCATCACTCAGCACAGTGGAAGTGCAGGGGTTGACCTGGGTCGTGGGGGGCTCGGTCCACTCTTGTGCTGATATCCCGTTCTCCTACACAGGCACGCTCTGAGGTGGTAAGTAACTCCAGTACATTTTGTGCCTGGTTTCAAAATAGTTTGGTAGGCATAAACTTTGAAATATGCATGCAAATTATGAACTTTCATTATTGTGCTGAGTGCTAGCCAAATCTTTTCACTTATATTGTTTTGCTTGTGACGAACAGTTGATTAATGATAATAAGAATATATTTTTCAGGGCAATAAAGTACATGGTGTTCAGTCGTCAAACCTGTTCTTTTTCTATTTTAGGGAGCCAAACGCTAAAATCTCCCTGCTTCTTTTAATGTAACTGGAGCATCAGGGCAGGATTCAGAAGTATGATAACTCATTCCCTGGGAATCCAGCTTGTGTGCCGAAGATGAATTCTTGACAGAGTGCAAATTTTGGGAGTAAAAAATAAACCTGCTAGACTTCCCAACTTTCCCTGTCACCATCATTTTTACAGTGTGCTTTCCTGTGCTTTTGCTTTGAGTATTTCATGTCATCTTTAGTAGTGCAGTAAGAAATGCCTGGGCATGCTGGGGTTCCCTGATGTTCCCTCCAAGCACCCACGTGTGGTGCTGGGGTTTGGGCTGCTCTCACTCCTCCAGGTGCTGTGTGTGGTGGGATTGGTAACTGGTGCAGGGATGAAACGTTGTTCCCTATACATGCAGTCACTGCTTTTAATTTTAGTTGCCTTTATCTCCAAATTAAAGCTGCTCTGTTGAGTAATGCTTGTAATTAGATAAATTTATTCAGCAGTTCATAAAAATTCCTGGGGAACCACAGATGAGTTTCTAACATTGCACACACAGCTTCAAAGTCCATTTTGTTTCGGAATAATGTTCTGCATATGGCAGCAGTGCTTTGTGTGTGTTTTCCCTTTTTCGAACTCCTCTGTGCCAGTGGTGTTTTTCTCCTATCCGTGGTGCTGCAGTCACTGTGCTGCTCCTTTGGCCCTGACGAGGAATGGGAGGTGGGGGGAGACTGACTGGGAAAGGGAGAAGAAATCCTGCCCACCATTTATTCATTTTCTCAGAAAAAGGAACCTTCTGGGCTTTGGTGGAAATGATTCCCCGTTGCTGGTGCTGTGTGTAAGGTCTGTCTCATTTACAAGCTCTGCTGCCAGAATTAATCACTTTGTTTAGAGACCTTTGGCGTGAGCATTGTTAAAATAACTGACGCGTGTTTTGCTTTTCCCTTCAGCTCCAGTTCAGACATCTTGAGAGATCTGGAAGCTGAGATTTGTTCGGTGCCCTCTGACAGGTAGGTAGAAACAGACGGGGGGAAAAGTACTTGAGGCTGATTTGAAGTCTCTTCTGGTTTGCTGAATCCTACATGTTTTTTGCAAGAGAGGCAAATGCCATTAAAGCATCAAGTTTGGTGAGAACCTCCACAGTTATTGGGGGCAAAACTTCTACAGTGTTGTTGGTTTGCTGGAAAATAATGCATGGGTGCTCCTAGAATCCCCAGATGAGTGGCTGAAAATCATTGTTCCAAAGCATACATTGAGTATGGATGTATACTTAAACAAAAAACCAACAAAACAAACACAGAGTTTTATGGGAAAACAAGAAACTAAATACAATAGAAAATTAATGTGAGGTCGTTGCCAGTCCTCACCTGTATCTGTGTCTAATTGAACGTCCTGAATTGCAGCATTTGCTTTGGTTGACTTCTGTTAGGAGAGAGAAAAGCACATTCTTGTTTCTAGAATCCTAATGTCATCTTTTCAAAGAACAAAAATCCCCTTCTCTTATTGGTAAGATTTAAAGTTTGTGTCTGGCTGTGCAAGGTGTTCTGTAAAGAAATGCTGCAAAATCATCCAATGATTCCTGAAGAAACGCAGTGAAATGCATGAAGGTGGAGAGCAAATGTTGGACTGTCTGGGGATGCTGAGGGTGTGCAGGTATAGTGAGATTTACAGCAGCGCAGTGTTAGATGAACTGAAAAGCTTTGTAGGCATCGTACAAAGAAACAGGAATGAAGACTGATTGCATCTGTGACTTCTTGCATGCATTAGCAAATTGTGTTCATTAGTGCAAGAAGAAATAGGAATGTCAAGTGTGGAAGCTGGATTCCCTAATGGGGCATTTCTCTTTAGCAGTATTGGATGTTAATGTTAGTTATAATATATCCAGAGCAAAAATAATTTGTTACTTTGATGGATTCCGTCACTCAGAAAATCTCAGTCTTCTGGTTGTTTTATTTGCATGGCACCAAGTTTTGGCCAGGTTGGCAAGTGCACAAGAATATTAATTAAGTCAGGTCTATGCATTTCATTACAGCTATATTGCTCTTCATTGCAGAATTGTGTCCTGCTCTTTGCAGCAAGGGAGAGCTTTGCTTTGGTAAGCTCAGTACCTGTGAAGGCACAGGCCAGCACAAAAACATTTCATAACCAGCACAGATTTTTGGTTTTGGGGCTGATCATCTCTCTGTTTTTGTTATGGCTGATGATTGGGTATTTGTAAAGCAAGTGATATGGAAGTTTCAGCTTTTGACATATTTCAGTACATAAGATAATTAACATTATGCTTTGAAATAATTTAGGATGGTCTGTATTTGGCCTAGGTTCAAATGTCAATTTCTTGGTGAAGGGAACACTTCTAAATAGTGCTGTGTCCAGACTTCTGCATCCTTTTATATCCGTAATTCCACGTGACATTATTTGGTATTTGGGCATGAGGGCTGAAAACATTGCTGTGTGCAGCCCTGGAGGATTTCACTTTAGAGATGGGCACTATGCTGAGGACAGGTCTAGCTATGAAATTCAGTGGGCTTCTCTCAGGACAAGACTGCAGAAGAGTCTCTGTTCAGAGATGGATGTGATGAGAGAGAATACATTTGTCTACGCTAACAATATAAGTCCATATTATTGCTCTTCTGCAGGATTTCTGTGCTAACTGAAATGGAGGAAATAGTTCTTCATGATCATTACTTGCTTTTGCCAAATGTGATTTTTCAGTACTTTTAAAACTATGTCGTCTGTTTCATGTTTCTCACAGATGGGATTCACAAGATTTAGGGTCTCTTGTGTCTCTGGAAGGGTTAAGCTCAAGTTGAAGCTCCGGGGGAAGCAGTCTGCAGGGGCTGCTCAGCAGTCAGAGTGGTCACTGGTTCTGGTTGACTGTGGCTGGGGAATGTGCTCCTGGGGGCAGGGAAGCAGAGCACTGTGCAGTGGGGCAGGGAGCAGCTGTGTGTGCTGCCAGCTGCACCACGGGCTGCTTTGGTGAGCTGCAGGCTTCTTATGGTTTCACAGTGCAAGTCTCTAAAAGAGAATTTAATGCTATTTAAAAAAGAAAAGCTTCAAACTTTCAAACTTGTGCGAATGCTTTGTTCTCCCTAAGCAGGTGAGGTGGCAGCAGTGATGTGGTGTGTTTGGACCTCAGCATCTGTGCCTGCAGTTCCCAAAGCAGCCTTCCCACTGCTCAGCATCAGGCTGAGGTTGAGCAGAGCAGCTCTGCCTGCAGCACATCTCAAGGTGTTGGAAAAGTTGAACTGCAGCATGCTGTGCCTTTTGGAGATAGTGATCTGCTGAGCCTTAATTTCCATGATAGATCTAATAAAGAAGTAATAAATATTCATATTCTGCGTTTAGAGTGGATTGTCTGTTTTATGAAGCGCTTAATGAAAATTGAGACATTACTTAAATTCCCTGGAGCCATCTTTCATCTCTGCTAATTGTCTTATTTTGACACAAAGAGATTAGACAGTAATACTCAAAAAATAAACCCGAGTATTTTTCTATGGCATACTTGCCATTTGTGACAGTGCACGGATGGAGCAGATTTGGGATATTTTAGTGGCAATTTGCTGCATATTTTTAGCAAAACACCATTCCATTCCTGAAACTAACTTAAGCACGATTTAAGCATTCTCTGAGCTCTCAAAATTTTTTTCCTTGCTTTTCATATACTCTGTTAAGTAACAAATCCATTTGCTGTGGTATAATGCTATTGGGACTACATAAATTCATATTACTCTATCTGATGAAATTGAGGCAGCGTTTCAGGCTCTCAGTAACCTCTTGGTGACCATTTAATGAAAGCCTTATGGTTCTGTGATGTGTGTGGCAAGTAGAGTGCTGAGCTGCAGGGATTGCTCAGCTCTGTAGGAAGCATCGCATCTGAAGGCCTAGAAATTGGTGTGAGCTTGATGAAAGGCTTCTGTGGTGACTTCACCATTCACACCTTAGCTAAGTTCTTCTGGAGAGCTGGCAGTGAGATTTTAGGGAGTAAGCTGGTGGATGTATTTCCTACAGGAGTGCAATGTGAAATAAAGAAAAGGATAAAAGGATGATGGATCTTTAATTGTGCGTAGTTGCAGTAAAATATCTTGCCTACCTCACAATATACTTCAGTGCTCTGAGAAACAAGCTCATCTCATTCTGAAAGAAAGGATGGGGGCTTTCCTGTTTCTTCTCCCTCCATCTCAGGTGTTGGATGCCAGAAGTTGGAGCTGTGTCCTTGCCCAAGCCAACCACATTACAAAGTGAACCAATGGGTATGGGAAGGGAGCTGCCTTTCCCAAGGATCCACATGTGCACGTTGCTGTGGAAGGTCAGCCATGCTTGCTTTGTGCTTTCACTATTGGTGGCACTGTGCCACGTGGCCAGCAGATCAAAGCTGAAGAGTACAAAAATCTCTGATCTATGGAATGAACGTAAACCAAAGGAGCGGCTGGCAGCCCTGGTCCCAGCACAGTGGCAGTGCCCTGCCTGGGGGTGGAGGTGTTCTGTTGGAACGAGTGCCTGCTCAGCTTAAGAGGACCTGTGATCTGTCTGCTGCTGTGCTCCTTCACCCAGGCCTGGCCCTGCAGATCGAGCTCTGCAGGCACATCCCTGTTGTGCCCTCTGCCTCCTGCTCCCCACGTTGGGTCACATACCTGAGCCTTGCCTGCTTTTCCCATCAGCCACGCTCCTTATTGGTCTGTGCTGGTGGTCACGATGTTTTTGCAGAGCTGTTGGCAGACAAATGGTCTTAAGTTCTAGTTCAGAAATGGTGTGGAAGGCTTTAGTCCTTCACATATAGACTCAGTTTCTGATGAAGCGTGCAGGTATGTGTTAGCAGCAGGGCCATGGACACCTGAATTGCATGTGACCTGCTGTGGGATGCAGTTATGTATCTGAACTCATCTGTTCCCTTCAGGGTTTTGCTGGCATTCAGGGTTATACAAATGTCAATGGCTTTGCAGAGTCGTGGCTTGAGAAGCATTTAATAACATACTGACAGAGACCCTGTGTGCAGAAGTTGCCTTATTAGACAAAACCTCTAAGCAACGATTGCTTGTTTACCAGGGTATCTTTGGATGACATTGTCTTTCTTTCCAGTTTCAGTGCTGTTTCCATGCAGTGATTGCACTGCAGTGCTTTCTCAGCAATGCTACTTGTTCTGTATGCAAAGGTGTACGTTGGCAGTTGAGTTGGAAACAGGTTTTAGAGTCCCCAGGTTTCACCCAGCCCTGTGCTGACCCTGGATCCCATCTGCTGACAAGTGAAGCTGTTGCTTAGAAAGCATTAGTTCTTGGCTTATTTATTTCTGCAGGGTTTGGGAAGGCAGACTGTAGGAGTGTAGCACTGGGTACTGCAGCAAGTTGCAGAGCCGTTGTGTGGCACTGCTTCGTGTTGCTCAGTGTTCCCAGGGCTCCACCATTCTGTTCTTCTAAACCTGCATAATGGTGGCTCCTGTGAGCAGCGCCAGCTGAGACAGAGGGCACTGTGTGTGCAGGCTGGCTGCAATCAGCTGGTCTGGGGTGGTTTCTGTGACCAATGCCATCTCTGGAGTAGTGCTAGCTCTAGGTTACTGTAAGTCACTTTGTCAACCTCCGTTGTTATTTTTCTTAGTTTTCTTGGTGGGTTTTTATTTGAATTTACTTAGAAAATAGTTTATCGCTCTCTTAATTCAATGCTAACTTTTAGTGTTTGTAACCTATCTTCAGTTCACTGAAACAAAGGTAGAAAACATGAGGCTTCCTTATAAAACAAAATGTGGACAAGGATGACGCAGAAGTGATGTCTGCTGGGTTATCTGAGAGTGGTGACATCCTTCCGTGTGTAGGCACTATATGTGAGTAAAAAGCAAAACCCGTTGTTTTCAAGAGCTTTAGGCTTAGAGGTAATTATTTTGTTATTGGGTGTTTGGTGTTGAAGACACGGGAGGTTCTGCAGAGGGTTCATCATAGCCTTTGGGGATGTTAGGACATGCTTTGTGATAGTATTGTCCAGATGTAGTAGGTAAATGAAGCTCGGGCTCATTGTGGAGCCCATAATCTGAAGCACACAAAGTCAGTGAAGAAAATGGAAAGCAATACCAAGAGGCTCGAAGGATAATTGAGTAGCAAATCAAATGAGCAATCATAGTAGAAAATCAAATTGCTTGGCTGCCGGTGCGGCCGTGCTGCTTGTCGGAGCTGCTCGCTGGCAGAGCAGGCAGGGAATCGTGTCATCGGCTCCGCTGTGCTCTGCAGTGCGGCGTGCGTTGCGGCTGGGCAGGAGGAACCGTGGGGAGCTGCCAGAGGCTCTGGGGTGCACGTTGTTCCTGATCCGTGCGTGTGCTCCTTGCTGCTGCCAACAGGGGAACGACTTCAGCGTTTGAGTTCCTTAGAATCACGAGGTTGGAAAGGACCTACAGGAGCACCTGGTTGAAACCATCTCCTGTCACCATTACTACCCACTGAGCTGTATCTCATAGCACCTCATCCAGACTCTTATCCAGATTTCATCTTATTTCCAGTTGTGAATTTCCTGTTTAAGCTGAGTGAATAGTCCCCGTAGGGTAGATTCATCCTAGCAAACGGCTTTTGAAAGAACGTGTTTATGAAGAATGTTTAATTAGTAATGGCTGTTGATGGGCAGAGCAGTATCTTTCACGTTGACTCTATGTGTGTTCTAAGCTTTCATGTTGACTCTATGTGTGTTCCAAGCTCAAAGCAGGTTGATGGAAATTAGCTGTATAATTTAAATAAGGCTAGCTTAACTTTTTTTTTTTCCCCTTTAAAATTAACTGTAACTGAAATGAAAACACTTATTTGAGCTTCCAGTGACATTCCTTGTCTGTAATGGGAAGAGCCTCAGGTGAAGGGTTGCAGCTGGAAGGTGGGAGCCCCACGTGTTGTCCTGGTGGGACAGCCACCCCACAGCTGCTGTCCCTCCTCTTGGTGGCTGTGCTGTGCATGACTGTTCCATGCACACCTTTGCTGATGTCACGTGAGTGTGCCAGCACTGGAAGCTGTGGGTGAAGTACTGGGAAGGCTGTTTTTCCTTCATCCCAGTTCCAGGACAGAGCTGGGCAGTGCTGGACGTGTCTGTGCCCATGGGGTTTGTGGGTACTGCTACCCTCAGACATGGGGATGGAGCGTGTTTCTGTTCATGCCCCAGAGGGATTGTGTGCTGTGGGTACTGTGCACCCAGTGCCTGCTGTGCCTTTGTACAGCCTTCAGCATCTGCCTGTTCAGAGCACCTTGGAAACCCTTTTTTCCACTTTTTTTTCCAGCAACTGTCTTCTGGACCTGAGAACTAGCAAGAGGAAGGCGTGCCAGTCCCAGCTGCCAGGAGGGGATCGACTGCTTCCCAGGAGCAAGAGGAAGAAAAGCTGATGCTGTGGGGCCACTGGGCTTAGGTAGTGCAGAAGGCTTAAGGCTGAGAAGTGCTTCTTAGACTTCTCCTGCTTGCAGTGTATCAGGGTACTTAATAAAGTGTTGAATTCTTGCATAACTGCCAATCAGGCTGCCTTAAAATAACCAAGTGAGTGCACAGGCACTTGTGTTTGCAGCACTGTGCCCCATAACTGTAATGCTGCTGGGGTGCTGGGTGAGCCCTCCTGCAGCCAAGCAGTGGTTCTGTGTGGCACTGCAGCCCTGCCCTGCTCACATGTGCAGTGCCTGCAGTGTGGGCTTTGCAGGCCGTGGTTGCATGGAAACCCTTCCCCCCTTTGAGCACCACACTAGAAGGGCAATAGATTTGTTTGATTTGGTGTAATTTGGTTTTCTGCTAGTGAAATAAACTGTAAACTCAAACTGCAGAAATGCGCTGGTTTTGAATACATCCTTGAAAGCATGTTCATTAGCAGGTGTTGCTATTTCAGCTTTGTATTATAGCTGAAATAAATTGGAAGGTTTTGAGCCTTCTGCCCTTTAAAATAAATAAGCAGGTGGGAGCAGCACCGTGCTTCTGGAAGTACTCCATGTAGTGTGGAAGAGAGAGGTGACTGGAAGAACTGTGTCTGTGGCAAGTGTGGGGTAATGCCTCTGTGGGATGGAGGAGATGCAGAGGGAAAAATAGGGAGCAGATTTTTTTTGTTTGGTTGGCTGTCAGTAAGACCATGCCTTCTGAAAGAGAGCAAATATTGACTTATGCTTTTAGGGCCACCTTTAAATCATAGTAATCCATGATGAACAGAAAAATACTGTGTGCACTTTGCCAGAGAAGAGTAGGAATGTATGTAATGGTCAGTGTCAGACTCACTGCAGCAGGTCAGCTTCCATCCTCCGCTGTGCATCCCAGGTCTTTATCATTATGGTTTGATTGTATTTGAGTTGATAGTGATTCATTTTCTTGGTGATATTCATTGTCATGCACAAAACATCCTAAAAAAACTCTTGTGAGTAACACTGGGACACACGCTGTGAGCTGTGGCACTGAGGAGAGCTGTGAACACTCCTCTGGCAGGAGCTAAAGGGTTGTGCCTTCTGGCCTATGTTCTGCAGAGCTGTGCTGGTGTGGAATTCTGGTTCTGATGCAGTGTGAGTGCATCATGGCTCAGGATGAGCCAAAACCTTTCCCCAGCTAGCACTGGTGCAAGGTGGGTGCTTGAGGTTATAGCATCGCTCTCTTGGTTTTAAGTGCAATGGCAACCTGAGCAGTTGGGCTGCAGTGCTGGCCATCTGCTGAGCCCAGCTGTGGCAGTGCATCTGAGTGCTGTGTGCTGCACAAGGACTGCAACTCCGCTGAGTCAGCAGGGAAGCAGCCCGGGGGGAGCTTTGCTCATTAATACCTGTGTGACTGTATTGATAGCTGAGGCTTTTTGTTGGCTTTGAAGCCAGATGCTGCTTGCAGAGTTAAATTTGTAGTTGATGGCAATAAATCCTGACTTGAGCAGAAAATATACTTCCATTTCCAGAAGGGATAAATAGTCTTAATTCATTAAGTGAGTAGGGGCTGGAGAGTACTCAGAAAAATCAATAGAGAAGGGGAGTGAGGCAGGGCGAGGTGCCAGGCACTGTGCTTGCCTTTCTGTTCTGCTGGGGAGCAGGGGGCTGGCATGGGATGCTGGGCAGTACGGCAGGGCCAGCTGTTTGCAACCAACCCGCTGACCAAAGGGAATTCATTAGTAACAAATGCTGTCCTTGGTCGCATTAAAACCTGCAGAGCTGTGTGTGAGCCCTGCTCTCGTGGGTGGGTGCTGCTCTGCGTGGTCACTGCCAGCCCTGCAGTGTGTGTCCCCTTGTGTGAGAGCACTGTGGTGAAGAACCACGTCTTCAAAAGGTGAACGCCCTGAGCGTGGCACAAGCTGAAGCTTTGGGAATTTGTCTTCCTTCCGCAGTCCTTTGTTCAAACACAGTCCCTCCAAGCAGGAAAGCAGAGTGTGATCCTCCTCAGCTGAGTTTCTGAGGACTCCTTCCTACATGCCCATGGGGAGGCACAAGGCTTCATAACAGTTCTTACATCTTTGGAAATGTTCCGGATATAAACTGCTCTGTTGATGTTTGCAGTGAACCAAACCATGGCCTGGTGTCTTACGTCTGCAGCAGGCTTTCCCCAAAGAGCCATTTTAAGTTGAAATAAAACCCGGATTTTTATTTCTTAAGTGCATCCCATTCATCCTTTGCAAATTCAGTTCTCAGCTGTTTATTTTTTTATATTGATTGTGTCCTTTAAAGCAAGGGTTGCTTGCATCATCAGTGTCAGCTGCTGTCCCACCTGGCCGCTGCCCTGGGCGGGAGGAGAGGCTCAGCTGCTGCCTATCAGGTGTGTCCCTCCCATCACACACCTCGCTCTCCCCTTCCAGCTCAGGAAGCAGCCCAGGAGATGACAGCCTGCTTTGGGGTGTTGGGGAGAGGCTGCTTTGGGAGCACTGGCACTTGGATTTTCACTGGGATTTTTTGTGCTGCTCAGTAGGAAATGGATTCCTGCCTCCTTCCAAGGCAGCTCAGAAGGTGCCCCTCAAGAAAAGCAAGGCTCCTTTGCCTGAAGCTCCCTGTAGGAGTTCTGCCCTCTCCAGCCCCACTCTGTGCTGCCCCCTGCTCCCTTCTGGAGCCCCGAACCTCTTCCCTTGGATGCAGTGCTGAGTCCTGCTGGGCATTCTCTGCATCCTTCATTGGGCCACAGTTTGACCATTGCTCATTTCAGATGTTCAAGCTCCTAGTGAATAACAGGGTACCACTGGTAAAGCTGCTAAAAGAGCTTTGCACAAAATTGCGTGAAGGTAAATTCATGGAGAAAGCAAAACTGCAAGGCAAGAGCATCACCAGGAAGGTTTTCAGAAGGAAAATTTCATTTTTGGAGAAAGTGTTAGTTCAGCCATAGCTGCTGTTGGTACTACAAAGGTCTCTGCCTGCACAGAGCGCCTGATGTGTTCTGACCATAAACCATCACTTCTCTGTGAGCAATGCTACTTATGCATGGTTGGAATGTGAGCCCAAATGAGTTCCTAATTGGCAATTGCTTTCCTCGTTTACCCTGTGATCTCTGCTACCGTGTCTGTGTGTGCTGGCCGCGGATGAGCATCTGTGTAAAGTTCCTCTTTGCCCAGGGTAATAAATCATAATAAATCACTGCTGCGGATCTTTGCTAAGGCAGATCTGTGCTGCAGCTGTGCACACGTCTGGCTGCACTCTGCTGGCACTGCAGTGGGTCCCCATGGGGCACTGCCTCGTGCAGCACCGTGGTGGGCTGAGGCTGCGCGGGTGTCAGTGCTGAGCTCTGCAGAGCTTGGGAGCACAAACATTTACATTATCCTGCAGCAGGGTGCTGGAAGGTGCCAGCTTGTGATGGAAAGCGCAGCGCTGTGCCGTGGGCAGGCAGTGCTCTGAAGCTCCCCACGCAGAGGGCTGTGCTGCTGTGTGGTTGGCTTTGTGCTGCCAGGCCTCAGAGCTGAGCTCTGCACGGTGACGGCTGCTGAGGGGAAGAGGCTGTGCTGTGGGACGTTTGGGATGTGCCTTTGTGGATGGCAGCAGGTTGTGCTGTTCCTGTGCATCAATTCGGAAGCAAAGCCCACAGCTCTGAGGAAAGTACCTGCACAGTTTCTGACAGATCTGATAGGTGAAACTGCCCTGCAATGAGCTGCTGCCGCCACTCACTGTGCTGCAATTTATTTCTGTAGTTAATGTTTTGTTGAAAGCGTTGCTGTGCCAAAGCCTTACTTTTGCTCTTGCCTTGTTCCTGGAGCAGCAGCAGCAGATGCTGTGCTTTGGGTGGAGCAGCAAAGGGCTCTGCTTTGCTCAGCCGAAGGCAGGTGCTGCTGTGATCCACGTGCTGCAGTATTTCTGTGCTGGATCCACTCAAGTGCAGACCAGGTGGCTGTGTGGGGCCTTCTCCCTGCAGGGAGCTGAGCTTTGGGTAACGCAGACACCAGTCCCCATCCTCTCCTGCAGCAGGCTGGTCCCTGCCCAGAGCAGGACTGCTAGGCACTTTGGAGCTCATTTTACAGCCTAGATACTTTAGAAATGAAAGAAAATATTTTGTTTTCCTGGGAGTATTGATTGCTGGCATGAGCAGCACCTGGAGCCCTTCTCATGCTGTGATGGAGAGCACTGCAGTCATAAAGGGACTCCATAAAGCAATGCCTGCAGTGCTGGGGCTGTGGTGCTGCCCAGTGCTGGCAGCCCTAGCTGAGGTACATCTTTACAAAAAGCCTTTTAACATTCTTTTTTTTTTCCCCTCCACATTATTGAATACCTGTATCTCCTGGTTGCAGCTGAGCAAATGACTCACAGCGCGTGCTTTCTGCAGGGAGTTCAGCTGCACTGCTTGCACAGCTCTAGCAGTGGTTTATTGCTCAGTGGCTCTCTGTGCTGCGTGCTGGGCTGGTGTCTGCTCTGCAGTCTGTCCTCAGGTCCTCCAAACCATCACTGTGACACCGAAGCGTGGGCTCTGAGCGAGAGCACTTCTGTCTGCGAGTGCTGCCAGCAGTGAATGCACTGCTGGAAGTATCTATCGGTACCAGCTCTTATCCCTCTCTGCTCTCCAGCAATAGGAGTGCAGGCCCTGAATGCAGCTGAAGGTATTCCACAGGTATTTATTTGGACATCAGCACAGTGCTGCAGCAGCCCCGGCCGTGGCACTCACAGCCCTGGCTGCAGTTGGCTCAAGGCTGCACTTCCCCACCACTTCTCACTGCTGTGCTCGGGGCTCTGCTGGCCGCAGCGGTGCCAGCAGCTGTGATGGTGCAGCCCACAGCCCCAACCTTCACCCATGGCACAGCCAGTGCGTGCCAGAGTGCAGTGGTGGTGGCTGGGTGTTCAGGAGGGACTCTGACTTTTGCCAAAGAGTTTTATAGGGGGCAAATTTCACTCTCAGCACTGAAGGACAGAGTTAGGAGTGCAAAGAGGAGTTTTTCAGTGTCGTGAGTCAGATTCTCCTCTCCAGTGTCTGCTCAGTTGAACAGCCCAGTGACAAATGGCGTGTGCATGCTGTGGGAATGGCAGATTTGTGAGCCCTTTGGTGGGAGAAGTGATCTCCCTTGCCACTTTCAGGACATGCTGCTGATGGTTTATAGCCCTTTCATACCAGTGAGTTTGAGCTCAGGCTCCCGTCCTCAAATTTTCATTCTGCTTTTCTGTGTTGGGGTTACATCAGGTCCAGACACGGCGCTGGGCAGTGTGTGAAGGGCTGAGAGAGTCCTCGTGGTTGTCAGCAGTGGGGTGAAGCATCACAGGTTTGGGGAAATGCAGGTCAGGTTTGTTGTGTGTGTGGCAAAAAGCACTAAAGGGACAGAGAGGGCAATGACAGCTGATGTGAGTCGGACAGTAAGGAGCCATTTTAATGCTGCAAAGCCTTCAAGTGCTTCTGCCCAGTGTAAAAGACAAACACTGTGCCAGCGCTTGTAAACAACGTGAGTGGTGTTCGTAAGTAAGGCTGTTCTCCACCTCAGCCTGCTGTGGGTACAGCCTGCAGGCAACGGCACTGAGCCTCTGCAGCAGCAGCAGCAGCAGCGTGCTCTGTATAAAAATCCGTGTGAAAATAACACCAACACCACCTGCTTTTTTGCTTCCAGGTGGAGTGGACTCGAGTGATTCCATTAGGGGAGAATTGAGTTACTCTGCTTTCTGCCATCCAGGGCCCTGCCCTGTGCTCGGTGGTGAGATGAGGTAAAATGAAGCTAACCTGACCATTACAGATGATTACTCAAAAAGAAAAATGACTTGGGTGATAATTGCTGCAGAATGGATGGGCTTTGTGCACATATGTGCTGTACCTTCTGAGGCACTGTGCCCCTGACCCAGACAGGCAGAGGCTTCTTCAAATGTCATGCTGGAACAAAGCAGCCCATGGTTCCTGAGCTCAGCACTGTGGTCCCCCACAGCCCCACACACACAGGGAGGTCAGCATGGAGCCCTGCCTGCTGTGCCTGCTCCCAGCGCCCGGGGTGCAGAGCCAAGTGCTGAGTTAAGGGGTGAGCTCTGCTCTGCTCTGCGCTTTCACTCCGTGGGCCGCTTTCCTCTGAGCTGCAAATTGATGTAGGAGCACCTCATACAACCCAGACCCGCAGCCTGCAGGTGCTGCCATGGTATCCGTGACCCTGCAGCGCAAACTCAAATGTCGCTGCTGTGCCGTGCGTCGTCTGCACCTCCTGCACGAGGGAAGGCGACGTGATGTGGCAGAGGACGTCCTGCGGGCAGCAGAAGGAGCCGGGCTGCTGCTGGGCGGTGGAGGACATCAGTGGGTGGGGATGGGGCGGCCATCCATCAGCAGCACTCCTGTGTGCAAACTGCTGTGGGCACAGATAATGGCAGTTTCACTGACAAACTCCAGCACCCTGCTACCACCGTGATCGGCGTGTTGAGATAATGAAGCAATTACTTGAGTTTGTAGAGCTGAGGCAGAGCTGCTATGGCACATTAAATACAGACGTAAGTCAAACTCTTTTGCTGACGGCCTGTTGGGATCAATTTGTTGCAGCACTTGTTGTTGAAGTCACTGCCTACAGTCTGAAACAGTTACGCTTGCCGAAGTTGGAGGTTTTGCATAATGAATATATACTGTGTGTGTCATAGATATCAGCTGTAAGCATCTTCATCCATGTACTCTGAGATCTCTGAGTCCAACCACAAGCCCTCAGTGCTCACCAGAACACGTGGGCAGTAACACCCAAGGTGGGCTCACAGCAGCCCCTCCTGCCCATAGCTGGGGATGGAAGGACCGATGGAGCCCTGCTGGAAGGCCCTGGGCTGCAGGTGGGCAGCAGTGGGGTGTGGGCCCAGGCAGATCAGGGAGCCGCAGTGCGGTGGGACTCAGCTCCAGCACAGCAGCCCCAGCTCCAACACGACGTTTCAGCTGCGTTTTCATACTCAGACCCTGGGCAGTAAATGTATTTCTTCAACTTTTGGATTTGAACTGGCTCTTGGATGATGGTGCTGCTGCTTCTTCTTCTTTATTACAAATCCTTCCTTCTTTCTGTTTACAAACCTCCCCGGCTGGGTCAGTGTAGGTGCTCCCATGACCAGTCAGCAGGTGCTGCAGTTGCTGACTGCAGACAAAACTTTTCCACATGCTACAAACCAGTGAGTGCAGCTCTGGGTCTGCCTCGCTCTGTGCTGCCATTGCCTCCTGCCTGCAGTTTGTGCAGTTGTGGGGACTGGCAGTGTGGTCGTGCTCCACTGCAGTGCTGTGTGGTGCTGTGGTGCAGTGCAGCAATGCGCTGCTGTAATGCGTTGCTGCAGCGAGGTGCTGCGGGGGGGTCAGTGCAGTGCAGCACACAATGCCATAGGCAGCTCCTCCTGCATCCCTGGGTCAGGAGCAGCAGCACAGCTGGCTCTAAGCCCACAGCTGCTGTGCCATGCTCCAGCAGGCTGCAATCAGCGGTAATTAATACTTTGCTTTCTTTCCCAGTACTTGATGCTAACCCCCTAACCTAACCTTTTAAAGCCTGAATCTAATTTCTTGTTTTCGCTTCGCTTGGAGTTTAAGGTTAGCAGTTAGGAGATGAAGTAAAGCAGCAGGTGAAGCTGTGCAAGGAGGAAGTCCTTAGGGCGAGAACATGGCTTCAGTGAGGATGGAGGCAGAGGTGGTAGCTGGGGGTTTGGAGACCCTGTGTGGATTTCTGGCTGTGCATACTGTGCCATTACCTCTGTGTGCATGAAGTGCCTTCATGAAACTTGAGTGGAAGAACTTTGTAAGTCTTTTCCCACAAAGAAGGATGGCAAAAAGTCTCTTGGCTCTTCACCAGCTCTGGGGCAGATGGCCATGGGACATCTCTGCTGTCCGGGGCTGATGTTCCAGCCCTGGTTGTTCCACCACGGGGGTGGTCTGAAAATATCCTGGTCACATCGTGGGTTGAATCCACTTATGGTTGGGAAGAACCTTGTTTTTAGGTTGAATCATGTCTCTTTTTATAGCCTGATGGTTGTGTTACTGTGATTGCAATTTCCAGCCCAAAGCAGCGCCTGCTTGGGTTAACGATCCTCGTCATGCAGAGCACAAGGGAACATATTTTGCTCATTTCCCAGAAAAGTGACCGTCTCCTGGGGATGCTCCGTGCACTGCTTCGTGTCCCCACCGGGGGCTGGGAGCAGCGCTGGTTCTGGCCAAACCCACCCCTGCTGGCAGCCCGGGGGGGGGCCGACCCCGTGCCCTCCCTGCTCACCCCACGCTCAGTGGGCTGCTCGGTGTGCAGAGCATCCCCAGGAGGGCATGGTGGGCTGGGCTGGGCTGAGCTGGGGGATCTCGGAGGTCTTTTCCAACCGGAATGACTGCCTGGTTCCACGCTTCCCTCGGGCACACTGGGCACTGATGGGGCTCTGTGGGTGTCTGCTGCCATCTCCATCCCCACAGCCCCACGGTGCTCTGCGAATCTCTGGCAGGGCAGCAGCACACTGCACACCGGTTTGCAATTAGTAACAATTAATTAGCCGTGATTGTGGATGACAAATGACAGCTCGGTTTTTCGATTTGCTCGTTAATTCCTGTTGGGTTAGCTTTCATTTGTGCCCGTCAGAGCCCTTTGAGTGCTAGTTCCTTTTAGAAGCCAGCTGAGGACAGCCCCACTGCTGCTCTGCTGAGATGGGGGTGAGGGGGCTGACTGTGTCTGAAGGAAGGAAAACCAGCATACAGCAGGGCTTGGTTTCCTTTTGTCTTAGTTTGCATAACTGAATATTGCTGCAAAAGGATCTGTGCTGAGGGCCTTCAGAAAACTGCTGTCTTGTACTCCATTGTGTTGGCTTTTAAAGTAATGATCGTACTGAGAAAACCAAATCTGAGGAATTACTGCAGAAAAAAAGCCCAGCGTGTAAAAGAGAATGAGAAAATGGTGACTATAGGGCCCAGCGTGACTGGTGCCTTGGTTGATATGGGGCTGGGTGAGCAGAGTGCAGTGCGGTCTGTGCTGAGTGCAGCAGCTGGCTGCATGCACAGAGCAGGGCTGCAGCCAGGAGGAGGTGAACACATAACTGCAATTGGAGATAATTGGTGACACAAAAAAGCTGGAATAAATGGAGCTGGGCCTTGCTTTCAGATGAAGCCCTGCTGTGGGCCATCAGCTGCCCCACTCTGCGCTCCCAGCTGAGCTGTGCTGAGGGCTGTGTCCCTCATGTCAGGCAGCACTGATTTTGCTGAGGCAGTGATAAGCAGTAAACTCGATTCTGTTTCCTTCATACGGATGTGCGTGCATATTAATCATGCAATTTACATGTGAATCTGTATTAAAATCAGTATGCACATATGCTTAGTTTTTGTTTCGGTTCCTCCGGCTTTCTCAGAACACGAGAAGATGCAATGCTCACACTGGTGTGCCTCATTCTGACACCACAGGGCGTTCTGTAGCTGCCACGTGCACGAGCTGCAGCTGCAGGCAGGGTGTGAGTGGTGTGAGCAGGCCCATCTGCGTGTGTGGGGACGTCCCATAGTACCAGCATGAGGCGCAGGAATACGTTGCTTTATGCCCTGGTTTTGCAGGTCCCACAAAATTTGCTGTTGCCCCGCTTCATAAGCACCCAACACCCTTCGTCCCTTTCCTCTGCTCCAGGTCGGTTCTGAATTTTGGGCCGCGTTTTCAGATTTCCTTTTTTTAGCAGTGATTTGGGATTGCGGTTTCATTTGGCACAGAGGCGCACACATGAGCAGTGCACCTTCAGGGGCTCCGGCAGGAGGTCCTGCGTGCAGCACTGCCTTCTTAATGGCGATGATTACCGAGGTAATTGGTGACGGCTCTGGCTCAATGCCAGCGGTGTTCAGACCGTGGCAGCAGGAGGAGGGGATTCCTCTGGAGGAAATGGTTTGACTCCCGTGAACCTCACAGTGACACGATGGAAAGGGATCTCAGTGCAGAGCACTCTGTGCTGGCGACTGGGACTCAGTGTTCCCAGATAAATGAAGGGAGGGGGGGAAGAAATGGTCCTGATGCACCGCAGGAACTCGTGAAAGTTCTCTTCTGTTGAGAAGCCCCAGGACTGCAGCACCTGTCTGTGGGCAGTCGGTCTCTGCAGCTTTTTCCCCCTAAGTAATGCTTTGATGCTGCAGGTTCCAAAGGCAGATCCGCTCCTGGCGCGGCCGCTGTGCAGAGCTGCAGCTGCATGCGGTGTGGAGCAGGAATGCTGGAATGACGGCGGTTCTGCTGTGTTCTGCCTTGGGTTTGTTTGCTGCCACCAGTGTGGGATGGAGCGTTTCTCCTTGGTTCACACTGTGCTGTGCCCTGGGCTGTGCCTGGGAGGTCGGATGGGGTCACATGCACTGAGACACAGCGTGTCCCGGGCCAACCTTCCCTGCACCTCCAGTTGTGCAATGCTGTCCCTTGTCATGACCCTACCTCTGGGTAATGTTATCCCATCACAGATCTCACTGACATAATGGACTTTCAGTGGGCATTCTGGACCCAATGATGCTGTGTTTTGTATTGGTGGGGGATCAGAGCACCGATGGATTGACCCATAGGGATTTCAGTCACGGCTGCCACGTTTTTCTGTGCCCTCTGTTATTCCTGTGCCCTCCTGTGAAGAACAGCAGAACCATTCTTTTCTCTATCCTCATTCCCCGCCCTCACCTAAACACAGCAACATTCTGCAGTTTTGTTACCAAAGCAGAGTTCTGTCTTTTGCGGGCGGTGTGTGCACAGGAACACACATCTCAGTGTTTGTAGGCAGTTACCAAAGCCGGGCCTCCTGCGGGCTGAGTGCTGGGCACACGGGGTGGGCAGGAGGGAGCAGGAAGGAGCAGCAGGTGAGCCTCCCATCCCACTGCACAGCGCCTGCAACGCCTGCAGCTGTTGGTGAGAGCTCCGTCTGAGCGGCCGCGGCTGGGACCTGAAGCATTGCCAGGCCCGTGTGCCATGGGGGCTGTAAAGTTGAGATTCCAGAGAGCTGTTGGAAAAACTGCTATTTCGGATGCAGCAGTAAATCGAAATTAAATTTAGCCTTGGCGCTTTTGATTATTCCAACGCATGTATTTTTAAAACAAATATCTTCCCAGCTCGGCGGCACTGTAGATGTATTAAAGCTGGAAGGAGCGGGGAGTGACTCAGAAAACCCTGTGATTCTCTCAGGCCTCTTTGCCTCAGCGCTGTTTGTTTTCTCATTGCCGGGAGCTCTGCCTGCAGATGGAGCTGCGGGGTGTCCCCGCCCCGTCCCCGCGCCGGGCTGCCAGTGGCTCGGTGCTCCCGGCGCCGCGGAGCGCCACGTCCCGCTCCTGCGGTCCCCTTCCCACGCAGACATCGCCGGCTGCAGCTGCAGCCCCACGGCCGGACCCTCTCACGGCATCGGGCCGCCCAGCCTGGCACCGCGCCCTCACTAATTGGTGCCAGAAAATTGACGTGCGGGTAGCGTGATGGCACTGCACCGGGCTCTCACGCATCTCCTGCTGTTCCTCTTTAGAAGGGGATAAGCATAAGCAGCGCTGCCAGTCAGTAACGCCGTTTGGAGCTGCGCGGTTAGAAGGGCTCCTGCGGCACGCACAGCAGCGGCAGCGGCCACGTGTGGCTGACAGCAGCGGGTTCTGATTGCTCGGTGACTGCGCTGCTGCTGTCGGGTGGGAGCTGCTCATCCGCCGTGCCTGCAGGCGCTGCTCCGTGCCGTGCCCGGCCGGGTCCTGCCGGGGAGCTACCTGTAGGAGCTGGTTCACATCTGACGCTGATAGCCTCGGCTGCTCAAAGCAGCATTTATGGGCACCGTGAAATAATTCATTATGGCAGCTGGCAACTACAGAGGGAGTTTGTTTTGACTGGAATTAGTCGTTCTGAGGATGGGTCGGGGGGTTTCCCTTTAATGGGAACTGAACAAAGTTGATAAGGAGAGGAATGTTCAAAAGAACAAGTCCTGTGATTTCTGCCCGCTGCACCTCCTGCTCTGCACACCAAAGTGCTGCTGCTGCGGGGACAAGGGCTCCAGCACTGCTCAGCCCTGGAGGTGGGGAGAGCTGCCCGGCTGGGCTGGGAGGGGTGGCACAGGGATGGGGCAGGGGTAGGACAGCATGGCCCCCACCAGTGAGCGCTGGGCTCAGTCTCAGCCCACGGCCGGGAGAAGAGCTGCATGTGGTGGAGGTGACCTCCTGTCCTCGTGCAGCACTGCAGGTCCCACTGCTTGGGAAGCACCCTGGGACACTGCAGGAGCTCGTTCTCTGCTGAAGCACTTTGCCTTTGGGTGAATCTTTGTGGCTTGGTAAAACAACATGTCAGCTGCCAAATGGTGACAGCCAAAACTCGGGGTAATAGATGAGAAAACGTGTGGGAGAATTAGATATTGTATAATAGGTGGGGCAGGTGCCAAAACCCAGCGAGTGATGTGTGTCTCTGAGCCACCCGGGAGAGCAGAAACTCGTATGGGTGGAGATGCTGTCAGTGCTGCTCACTGCTCGCTGCAGGCAGGCCTCATGAAGGCAGAGCTCTGAGTGAGGCTGCCCAGCCCCAAAGCTGAGGGATGTGCTGGGAGCTGGGGGGGCGCAGGAGATGGGAGAGGAAAGCTGCAGGCACGCTGTGCTGCGGTACCCCAGCGGCAGTGAGGGGCTGCAGGCTTCCCTTCAGGGTGCACGTGTAGCATGTGGCTTGCAGCACTGGTCTCCTGGATTGATCCCCCTCTGTGGTGGGGAGGAGTAAATCGCAGCCCTCTGTCAGAGGCCACAGGCGCTCCCTGCTGCTGCTCTGCCAGGGTTTGGTTGCAGAACATCCAGCGCTTGGCCTGGCTCTGCAGCCCACCCTGTGCTCTGTGCAGATGTCAGCATGGAGCCTCACCCAGAGCCAGCACATTCCAAGTGTGGCTGATGGAAACCTTCCACACCTTAAACCCCGTGTTTGGACACAAGGAGTGCAGCCCTTCCCCTCAGCAGCTCAGCAGGACCCTTCTGCACCTCTAGGTCAGAACGGACAGAGCATCAGGTTTGGCATTGGCAGGGAGACAAACAGGACGAGCCCCGGCGAGCTCCCCGTGCACAGCACAGCACTCCCGGGCACCAGAAGCAGCGCAGGTTGTGGTCTGCATCCACGGGCTCCATCCTATCCCACGAAAGGCTCCTTGCAGCTGGGGCTGACGACCTTCTGACAGCACGGAGGGGGCAGCGCTGCCCCATCCCAGGGTCCACACCTCAGGTGCGTGGCAGCAGCGCGGCCGCCCCAACCCGCCCCCAGGCACAGCCTGCAGCTGGAGCGGGACGCCGAAGGAGCAGCGCCGAACCGAACCCGAAGGCAGCTCAGAGCTCTCCCTGACTCCACCACAGCCAGGATCTCAGCGAGGTCTCTTCCTCCTACAGAACTCTCCTGAAAAGAGTAGAACGAGGGAAAAAAAAAAAAAAAAAAAAAAAAAAGAAAAAAAGAAAAAAGAAAGCATTGCCCATGGTGAGCTGCTATCCTTAGCGATTCCCACAGCGTTTTATTGCCCGGAGGGAGAAGAGCGTGAACCCTGGAAGGAAGAACTCGCCAAAGCGTTTAACATTTTTACATCTCGCACAGAGCAAAAGGTTCCCAAAAATCTTTAAAAATAACTGCGGGGATGTTTGTTCGGGGCCGAAGGGTGGGAGCGGCGGGGCTGCCGGGGAGCAGCGTGGTGGGACGGCGGCAGCGCTGCGCTGCCAGGCCGCTCAGGGCTGCGCGGGGAAAAGGCGCCGGGGGGCCCCGCGTGGCCGCTGCTGCGGGGAAAGGCGGGCGGAGGTGCGCGGTGCTCCTCCGCTCCGCGAGCAGCGCGCGGTGCTGGGCCGTCGGGGCAGCGAGCGCTGAGGAAACCCTGCTCTGCCCCGCCGTGCGAGGGCCGAGGTCGGCACTGACGGCGAACGGTATCGAACGTAGCCGCGTATGTTTTCCTTTCTAGCGGTGGCGTAGCAGGACTCGCAGATAATCCCGAAAGAAAAACTCCTCGGGGGTCGCCGCCGCTCCGGCTGCCAGGCAGCACAGCGCGAGCAGCGGCACGCAGCTGCCATCCGCTCCCGCCGAGGCACGGGGACAACCCCGGCGGAGAGCCCCGAACCCGGCATCGCTCAGGGACGCGCCGCTCTTTCCCAGCGTCAGAGCCCAAAGCCGCCGCTGCCGGCCGCCGCACAGAGGGGATCCTCCTCGGGTCGGAGCTCCCCGAGCGTGGATCGGGGTCGGGGGCCGCACGGCGCGGCGCTGCCGCTCCCTCTCGCGGCCGCTCCGAGCGGGCGGGACCTACCCCGGTCCCATCCGTGCCCGCGGGCGGGGCTGGACGGAGCCGGCCCCCTCCCCATCCCCATCCCTTTCCCCGCCCCGCCCGGGGCTGGGGGTCCTCTCCGCGCTCCCCGTGCTGGAGCCGCGTGCGGCAGCGGCGGGGCCGCGGATTGCCGGCCGGACGGCGCTCCTCTGCCGGTCCCCCCGCGTGCCGCTCCTCGCGTTGCTGTCGCGTCGGGACCGCGGGCTGCGGATGCGGCGGGAGCCCGGGGTGCGGCCGGGGGGGGGCGGCTGCCGGGGGGCTCTTCGGGCACAGCCGCCCGGGGGGGACGCGGCGCCGCGGAGAGCGGGGTCGTGAGGGGCCGGGAGGTGCTCGGCTCTATGCGGGGCGGCCATGGAGAAGTTGTACCTGGCGGGGAGCGGCCTGTGGGCCAACGGCACTCTGGGGAACGGCAGCCTGCAGCCCGAGGACAGAGCGACCGTCAGGAACGGCACCGCGGACCCCCTGAAGCGGAACGAGGACATGGCCAAGGTGGAGGTGACCGTGCTCTGCCTCATCCTCTTCCTCGCCCTGAGCGGCAACCTGTGCGTGCTGCTGGCCATCCACACCACCCGGCAGAAGCACTCCCGCATGTACTTCTTCATGAAGCACCTGAGCATCGCCGACCTGGTGGTGGCCGTCTTCCAGGTCCTGCCCCAGCTCATATGGGACATCACCTTCAGGTTCTACGGCCCCGACTTCCTTTGCCGGCTGATCAAGTACTTGCAGGTGGTGGGGATGTTCGCCTCCACCTACATGCTCCTGCTGATGTCCCTGGACCGCTGCTTGGCCATCTGTCAGCCGCTGCGGTCCCTGCATAGGCGGGCGGACCGGGTCTCCGTGCTGCTCACCTGGCTGCTGTGCCTGCTGGTCAGCATCCCCCAGATCCACATCTTTTCCCTGCGGGATGTGGGGAACGGAGTCTACGACTGCTGGGCGGACTTCATCCAGCCCTGGGGACCCAAAGCCTATGTCACCTGGATAACCCTCATGGTCTACATCATCCCAGTGTTGATGCTGAGCGTCTGCTACGGCTTAATCAGCTTCAAAATCTGGCAGAACGTGAAGCTGAAGACGGCCCACGGCCCCCCCGGGGGGCTGAGCTCCACCGCCCGCGGCGGAGCGGCGTTTGCCAGGGTCAGCAGCACGCGGCTCATCTCCAAAGCCAAGATCCGGACAGTCAAAATGACCTTCATCATCGTGCTGGCGTTCATCGTGTGCTGGACGCCCTTCTTCTTCGTGCAGATGTGGTCGGTGTGGGACACCAACGCTCCGCAGGAAGGTACGTCCTCCCCCCGCGGCTGTGTGCGTGCAGGGACTGCGGCGCTCCGGGCCGGGGGCTGGGAGGGACAGCAACGTCTCGGGGGCTCGGGAGTCTGGAGGGGCGAGGAGAGGTTCTGAGCGTGGAGCAGCACCGGGAGAGGCGGCGGCGGCTGCCCCTGAGCTCCCCTCACTGGAGCCGCGCGTCTCCCGTGCCCAATCCTTTTTTTTTTTTCCTGCGGTACCGCTCTGTCGCCGCTGACTTCTTTGCTTGCAACTCTTCTGCCTTCCCGTCCCTCCCCTCTGTTCTCACCCGCCCGGGCACTGTGCTGCTTCTGTATGGCTCTGGATGAAGCACAGGTCTTCCAAAAGCCCTCTGATTTAAGAGTTTTGCCTCCTGGGTGCGGTGTCACTGCTTTGCTATGTTTTACGCTCGGTGCTGGCTGCTGCTGCCATCCCCGGGGCTGCAAGCAGTGAGACTCACCGCCCGGCTCAGATCCGCGTGCTGTGCGAGCCGCTGCTGCCCCTGCACGGGAGCGTCCCCGCACCTGGGAAAAGCCGCGTGCGGAAAAGCTCTGCACAACTTTGTGAGCTGAGAGGAAGGACAGCAAAGTGCGCTCAGGGGGCAGCGCTTTGGGCACCAGCAGCAGTGCGCAGTGTGGGGCTGCCGGAGGCCAACACCGGGCTGCGGCTCTGTGCTCTGCGGCTGGGTCCGGTCCGCCAGTACCGGGCTGTTGGTGGCACCGCGATGTCCCCGCAGCCCTGCCGCCGGAGCAGCTCTCCTGCCCGGCTCCAGCCGCCCTCGCTATGCCTTTTTTGCTTCTCTCTGCTCACTTATTGCAAGTGTGGAAGTTCAGCACAGCTTTTTAAGCCCTCCCGGATGCTCCCGACAGCTCTCTCTTGGTTTTCCGAATTCGGTCTAGTCCGAATGTCTGATTTTCAGACGCTGACGATGCCGTGTCTTTCACTGTATGTCCAACCCGCAGCCCCGAGGGCTTCTCCTGACCCATCAGCGAGCAAACGCTGGTGCTTTCTCCGCAAGGCTGCACGGAGCACCGGGCTCTCAGCTGCAGCTGCCCACAGAACGCGGCCGTGTGTGCCTCTGCTGGCCCCTGAACAGAGCAGGGAGTCCCTCCGTGTGACATCCCCATCTCCGCCATGTAATGTCCCCAGCCCTTGCCCTGGCGGGCCGATCTGGCTCTCGGGGTGCTCCTGGGGCGCTCTTGGGGGCCTATTGGTGCAGCCATGCACCATGAAGTGCAATTTATCAGCACCAGAGGCAGAAGAGCTGAGTCAGCGAAAGATGGATGTATATCCTTTTTTCTAAAGTAGCCTGTAATGCTGTGATGTGCCTCAGTTCTCTCACCACGGACTTTCAGCAGTTTCCCTTTATTAGGAGCAGCTGGAGCAGTTGTCACTAGAGCAGGAATTGTGGGTGAGCGGGTTAAAGGGGAATTTGGAAACCAGAGCCACAGTTTGTGCTTTTCTTCTGGTTTCAGAGGTGTGAGCGCGTTTTGGCTGAGGCGCAGAGGGAACAGACACAGCCAGACCCAAGCGCGCATCCCCGCTGCCGGTGTTTCCCAGCAGGGCACAGGGAGAGCAGGGCGGGGGCACAGGGCTGGGGGTTGGCGCGACTGTGGGTCCGCAGCCCCGTTCTGATGGGACGGAACCGATCTGAGCTCCGGGCCGTCGGGAGGGAAAGCGCTTCGCGCCGTGTCAGCGCGGTGCCGTGGCCGCGGCTCCGCCCTCTGCCCGCTGTTTGCGTTCGCAGCGGCGGCGCGGGGCCGGGGGCCCGCAGCGAAATCCTCGCCCCCCGCACCCTGACGCGCTCTCTCCTTGCAGCCTCCCCCTTCATCATCGCCATGCTGCTGGCCAGCCTCAACAGCTGCTGCAACCCCTGGATCTACATGCTGTACACGGGGCACCTGTTCCACGACCTGATGCGGCGCTTCCTCTGCTGCTCCGCGCGGTACCTGAAGGCTCGGCCGGCCTGCGAGCTGAGCGTGGGCAGGAAGAGCCATTCGTCCTCCTTCGTGCTCAGCTGCCGCAGCAGCAGCCAGCGCAGCCTGGCGCAGCCGCCCTCCACGTGAGGGCACCGGGCCGAGGGCTGGGAAGCGCTGGGACTGCGGTGGAGAGTGCGGTGTAAATAAATAGGGATACAGACGTGTGTGCGGGAGAGCGCGGGCAGCGCGCCGCGTCGGGCCGGGCAGCGGCGAGGAGAACTCCGCGCTCAGGGCTGTGCGGGGCTGAGCAGCGCCTGGTCCGTTCCCACCGGCGGCTTTAGTGCACGGACCGTCGTCGGAGCCCCTCCTGCCTCCTGCATGGAGCTCATATGGGACGGGGCTGAGGGTGGGCACCTCGGGCTGGCGGGAGTAACGCCAGCGTGGGACTGGGGATCTGTGCAATAATGCATCTGCTGAGCGTGCTCCAGGCTTCTCCTAAGGCATCTGGGTTACACTGGGGCTCCGTGGGGTTGAGGAGCTGCCATCTGGTCCTCCGAGGCCAAGCACTTGTTCTGGGTCTGCAGCTGATAGCATTTGATCTTTTCCACCAATGCAACCTTCTTGCTTTGTAACGCACAAAGTCATGCTCACAGCATGGGTTTTTTAATTGTTAAGGAATACCTGTAAATAAAACTTTCTGGCTGTGTCTTGATGGAGGGGAGGTGCAGGACGAGCACTGTGCCAAAGGGTGAAGGCCATGGATGGCTGTGATGCATTTCACATGGCGTGAGGGTGCTGTTGAGCACAGGGCAGTGCGCTGAGTGCTGTGTGCAGTGTTCCATGTGCTGCATGAGGCAGTGCTGAGGGGGGCCCGGTGCTGCTCTCCTCACTGCCTGCAACCCCGTGAGTGCAGCAAGGCTCAGCCTTAGCGCTGGGAGCGGGTACAAAAAGCACACTGAAATCTGTACCAGTTTCTTTTTTCACTGTCACCAACACATACATTGTTACCTGCCGTGCTGTGGCTTTCCTTTCCATGTTTTTCCAGGAGCTTCAGTGAGCTGTTAGCATGCACAGCCCATCTCAGCACCTTCCACCAGACTGGTTTAAGGCGTTCCCAGAGCTCACCGTTTTTCCCCCTATGTTCATCTTCTTTCTCCTGGCAGTGAGGCATGGCGGGGATTTGTCACCACAGGAGGACACCAACCATGGCCTCAAAGGGCCAAAGGGAATCAGAGGCACTGTGGCAGGGTGGCGTGTGCTGCTTGTGGGGCCGTGGGGGTGGGAGGTGGTGGGAGCTGGGCTGGGATTTGGCTCGGGATGGGAATAAGCAGAACGGCAACACTATAAAGAACATAATTCCAATGTGGTTTTAAATTCTTTTTATTTCAACAAAAGCCTTTAAAAAAATACCTGTGATAAAGTGTTTTCAGAAACATTTTTTTCCTACAAACATTCAAATATTCTTCACTACATGTAACTGCAGCCACCCCGAGGCGCAGTGCTGTGCAGCATCAGTGCAACGTTGCTGAGGGCAGCAGAGCTCCACGACCCCACAGCAGAGGAGCACCATGCAAACTGTGCCTCTCTCTGTGGCATCGCGTTGGGAGGGACTTTGGCCTCAAATACTTGCTGGGAGCCAAGGGAAGAATAAATTGAGAATAATATCTGGACAAAGAGACCTCCCGGGCCCCGGGGCAGCACAGCGCTCGGGGCAGCACCAGTAGAGCACACAGGTGCCTCTGTGTCCTTGACATCCCAAGGACAGCTGTGCCCAGAGCCCCGGCACGGCAGCAGAGACCCAGCGGGCACTGTGGTTGCTCGGGGACCGGCACAGCGCGGCGGTTGTGGTGCTGCTGGGATTTAGGTTTCCTTCCGCAGCACGACCCTGACGTTACTGCAGATCTTGGAGAGCGCCTCGAAGAGCGGATCGCAGAAGGTGTGGATGCAGAGGGAGTAGATGCGGCTGACGCACTGGATCTCGATCAGGTAGCTCTTGATGCAGGGCACCACCGCCCAGATGTGGCAGAAGGAGATGAGGGCGAAGAGGAAGCCCCAGACCACGGCCAGGGGGATGCCCAGCACGGCCGAGAGCAGCCGGTAGCACCAATACTTGCTGACGGTGAAGGTGGTGTAGCTGCTTTTCCAGACTCCGTCAAAGCTGTACGTCCCCACGGGCTCGGCTATCACATCCTCGAAATCCACCTGGCACGGGATGGAGGGAGGGAGCGTTGGCACAAGGCAAGGTGCAGGAGCTGCTGTGTGCGGGGAAGCTCAGGGGGAGGGATTGGTTCCGTCACAGGGTGGGCACAGACACCGGGCCCAGGTTGGAGGGGCCTCGTGCCCAGCAGTGCACTGTGCCCGCAGGATAGGACATGGCCACAGGCAGGGATGGGCACAGCCATACTTGAGGAAGACAGAGCCCATTCCTGTGCTTTTTTAGCATTCAAGGACACGGGCTGCCCACACGCAGGAGGTGTTGGTGCTAGTAAAACCCCACGGTGCTCCTGATCTATGATTTTCTTATTATACATCTGGAGGTGAGATACCCGGTTCTGCCTGTTTGCGTTCTGCTGAAGAGGGAGGGATCAGCCTGGCCATGTCCTTGCAGGAATATCATTGCTATATGCAGCCATTGGGAGCATTGCAAATATTCCTAAGAGCCTCCAAATCATGCACAGACCTTGCTGCGTTGGAAGCCATTTTTAGGGAATGCATGAACCAAGCCAATTTTCTTCAGAAGAAGCACCTTTCCTTGGTTAGGCTGACATGTCTGCTTATACATTTATGTCCAACTGCAGCATCTCTTCTGTTTTTGAAAGCTCTTTGATCATAAGGTCATTCCACATCACCTTTAATTTGCTGGGGTTGGCAGCAGGCACCAGGACAGACACTGACACGGGCTGGGAAAGAACAGCCCTGTGTGTGGGTGCAGGTGGGCACAGGGGAGCAGCTCCAATCCCCTCCAGACCCTGCCCAGCTGAGATCCAAACAGGTTCCAGCTGCCTGGCCAGCTAATCGGGATAATTAGTGAGGGCAGCAGCAGGCTATAAGAAGGAGTCTGCCCTTCTCTCTTCCTTTTGCTCCCTGTGTATCAGGAGGGGCTATTGAGGAGAGATAGGACACAGGCTGAATGCTGAGCTGGGCTCTGCCCCACAGCCTTCAGCGAGTTGCCCCCAGGCACCACCTGCACATCCTGTGCCACAGCTGGGAGGAGGCTGGAGGCTCCAGGGCTGCTGCCGCCGTGTGTGTGCCAGGACTCTGCTGCCTGCAGGTGGGTGCCCTTCTGCCTGTGTGGCTGCTGCCTCTCTCTGCATGGCTCTGATGTATGCCCAGGGTGTTTGCTGGTGTGCTGCTGCCCACTGCGGAGAGGCTTTGGCTGCCCAAATGTTGTTCCACAGTGCTGGGGCTGTGGCTGTGCCTTTCCCTGCCCAGCTTATCGTCTGGTCTATTTTTGGGTCTGGAAGAATGCGAGGTGGCTTCATCAAATGCTTTGAAAGCAGAGGAAGTAGTGTAATTACATGAGTTGATGGGCTGGAAAATCCTCTGCAGAGTTTTTGGAGCTTGAGTGGAAAAAGGGGATGGGAATGGCCCGTGGTCGGGGGGAGGCCTTGTTGCAGGCACTGGGTGCTGCTCCTGCACTGCATCCCCTTCCCACAGCTGGCCCTTATCCCCAGCAGCTCTGCTGCACAGAGGCCTGCAGGCACCCCTCACCCTGCAGGGTGCCCTCCTATGGCTGTCACTGCGCAGCCCCTCAGGGCACTGCTGGGGCTCCACTGGAATACAAAGCGTTTCAGCACACAAATGCTTTTCACTGGTGCCATCAAGGTCACAGCTTGCTCAGAAGTTTTGTGAGCAGCTTGGGCTGTGCCATCCCTCCCGGTGTGCCGTTTGCTTTGATCTCAAAGCAGTTTTAATAAAACTCATCCCTCTCCTCCTTGCCCCACTTTGGGCCAACCTTACCCCAGTATTATTCTAACAAATCCCATTACACGACTGACAGAGCAGACAAGTTTCGATGGTCACTACTTAGGAAGAGGCGTTCCTTTTCTCTCTCCTCTCCCCTTTTCAGAGACGTGTGCTCCTTTTGATCAAAAATAGAGGCGGGTTGCTGCACCCCATGCTGGCATGCAGGGGAAACGGTCTTCTTGCAAACAGGACAGTGCTTATCTCAGTGCTCTGCTGCTCGAACTGCTGAGCCTTGAACATTAGCAAGTTCTTCTCAGCTTTTTTCAAAGGTTCCCTTTCAAGCAGTGGTATGGGCTGACCCCATTTTATTTTTGGCTTCCCACTGCTGTGACCAGTGAGGGCAGCCCCATATGTTTTCAGGCCAGTGGAGACGGGCAGTGCATTCAAGGAATAGAATATAGCATCAATGGGGCCACATGCACAGTGGGACCAGAGGCTGTTCTCCTCCCCCTGCCACCTGCAGTGCAGCCCCTGGCCCTCATGGCAGTGATGAAGACCTGGCTGCTTACACTCTGTGCAATGGGAAGGGAGCTAGTCTCCTAAAAGCAGTGCTCAGGAAGTCCTTACCTTTACAACGTCTTCGTTGATCCGCTTTGGATCTCTGTTCACCAGGTCGATTTCCTTGGTGTGCTGGTCCTTGATGATGATCCTCTCCTCCAGCTCTCTCTGTTCCTCAGCCATGGCTCTGGTGCTGCTGGGCTGCAGTGCTGGGGCAGTGCAGAGGGCAGGCTGTGAGAGCTGAGCAGCTGCCCCACGCCCTGGCTGTGCTCCAGGCTAAAATTAATGTCGTGCCGCATCGGTGCCCTTAAAGGGGCTGTGCTGGAGGGACCCTGTGTCCTGGGGGGGCTCTGGGGGCTGACACACCCTTGGCTAAAGCTGCTGTGATGTAGTTTGTAGCAGATGTCCTCAGCACACATTGTGTGGGTGAGTCACTGGAGCAGGTTGCATGGAGAGGTTGCGGATGCTCCCTCCCTGGCAGCACTCGAGGCCAGGCTGGATGAGACTGTGAGCAACCTGGTCTGGAGGGAGGGAGGGAGGTATCCCTGCCTATAGCAGGGGGTTGGAACGAGGTGATCTTAAAGGTCCCTTCCAACACAAAGCATTCTAAGAGACAGGAGCAAAATGGGTGGGAAATACCATGCAAAACCTGTGAGTCTGTGTGAGGGTAAATGGCACTGGTAAGGACGGGAGAATGCTGTGAGGTGAATGAGTGCGGGGCGTTGGGCAGATGGCAGCCCTGCTGCTGCACTGGGGCAGGTTTCAATAGCCACGTCTGGTCATGGGCGTTCAAGCTGAGCTTTCACCAAAGCTAAACATGGAGATATGGACAGTGATGGGTGCTGCTGGGAGACAAGCAAAGCACCCAGTGCTGGTGTGTGTGGGGCTCCGGGCGCAAGGAGTGTGACAGCCATCTCATGGAGAAGCAGTGCTGCTTGGCCGGGGCCCAGCGCTGGGTTTAGGAGTGCAGCTGCTGTGTGGTGGGGAGCTGGATCTGCTCTGCTCTGCCCACGCTATTGCCTGCCTGCCAGTGCAGGGCTGCTGCAGTGGGTTGTGTGGGGCCTGCAGAGCTGGGTGCAGCCCATGCCTGCGGTGTGCGTCATACTCTGCCTTTGGGCTGCAGCTGGGCGCTGCAGGCATGCGGATCCGGTGTCCAGGTGTGGGAGGAGGAACATGAGAGCTGGGCTGTCTGTGTGCAGCCAGCAGCCGCCTGAGGTAGTGCTGGGAGCTGCTTGTGGGGATATAAATAGGTCGGGGTGCTGTCGGAGTGCAAGTGGGACACCACACAAGTTGTGATGCACAGCTGGCAAGGGGTGAAAAATAGTGCTGGTTTGTTAGCAATTAGTGGCAACCAGGAGCTGAAGTGCCATCTGTAGGCAATAATGCATTCGTTGCATGTCTGCCTTGCTGGAGGAAGGGGCTGATGTAGAATGCTGCTGTGTTGCATCCAGATCACACCGAAGTTCTGACTTTTCCTTTTGGGATGTTTGCTAGAAATCTGACAGGCTTCTCTCTGCAGAAACCAAGCTCCCATTGCCCCCCCAGGATTGGCCAGATGTGGTCTCAAAGAGGGAGTTTCTTTTCCTAAAGTGATTATCAAGATCCGAGCTGGCCTGTGGGCTGCAGGGACCGTGCTGTGAATTCAGAAGCCTTCTTAGAGGTCAGCAAAATAACCTGCTGCTTAGGCCCAGCCAGTGAAGTAGATTCCTCTAGAGCAGAGAGGAATAAATGCAAAAAAAAATAAAGTCCAGAGAAATAAAGTTCTATGGAAAGAATAGATGACAGTGTTGGGGAACAGCATGGCAAAACAGGGAGCTTGTGCTGTGCCCTGAGAGCGCGTGGCATGGGGGTGGGAGACAGCAGTGCTGGAAATCTGGGTTGGGGCAGAGTGGGGAAGGACTGATGCCCAGCTTGGTCTGTGTCAGGGGACAAATGAACAGAGCTGTTGCAATGGAAGGGAAGCTGTCGCCAGGTGGGATGGAGCATAAGGGCCTGGTGCTTGCAGTGCTGGAGCAGGGCTCTCCTTGCATCTTTTCTAAAAAAGCAAAACAGAGGCTCCTTTTCAAGTCTCCTTCCTGTGAGCTCCTTTGGGCCCTCTCTCTGTCAGCGTGTGGGTCTGGTGGGGCTGGGTTGGATCTTGCTGCTCAGACTGGGTGCCAGGAGCATTGGGGCTGCACTGGAGGCTTAATGGCATGGCCAAAATAAGTGGCTCCTGACAAAAGTTTGAGTAGTAGCTCTGTCGTGTGCAATGTCAATTAAAATTAAATTTTGAGGTGGAAGTAGAGAAAAACATTCATTTATCATTTGAGTCTCCTTAGTTAGTTTCAAACCAAAGCAGATTGCCCTTTAAAGGAGAGCAAAACCTGTGGTGTTTGTACACCCGTGAGGGCATGGATTCAATATCCAAGTCATTCTCCATTCCTGCCTGTGTTACAGGTGCTCAGGTGGGAGCTCAAACTTCTCAGGGGCAGCGGGCGCTGTGTGCCACAGGTGCCAGGAGCAGAGGGACAGCTGTGGGAGCCTCTCAGCACAGAGCAGGGAAATGGCCTGCAGTCAGCAATTCTCCTTGGGTTGAACGGTTACAAGATTCCTTTGGTGCCGATGTCCTGGCTCTCATGGGCTGCAGCTGGAGCAGCTCCGTGCTGGTGGTGTGACAGTGCACCCAGTCTGTGAGCACTGTGTGGATGTGGGACGAGGGCAGGCAGCTGGCAGTGGGCACCCAGGTACTGCATGTAGTGCTGGGTTTGATCGGCCCAGTGCAATGGGCATCGTAGGAACGTGCAGCTGCATTTCTGGTGCCATAGCAGCTCAGCAGGCACAACCCTACTTCCTAATCACAACCCTATGGCTGTGGGCAAAGCTGTGTTTTAAATGCTGAATAAATGTCCTGTTTCAAGTTGGAAGGGAATAATGAAGTGAATCAGGTTCTGGAGCAGTCAGGGTGCCTCAGCAACACAGCTGCTCCTTCAGTGTCCTCAGCTGTGGGGTCCTGGCTGGTGCTGCAGGGTTTGGTGAAGCCTCAGGGTCTGGGGGCTGTGCTGGGAGAGCAGAGGGTCCCAGGCTGAGCTGCTCACAGCGCTGCTGAGTGGTGCTGAGCCTGCTTCAAGGGCGGCCTCGCTTGCTGCGGGCGCAGGGAGCTGCCATATAGCAGCCTCTGCCCTACTCTGCCTGTTCTCAGCTCCTCTCAGTTGCAGCGCTTATCTCTCTCTCTCCAGTACTCTAAATTCTTCTGGATTTTCATTTTAAATAGCCTTGTTTGGCTTTGCCTTATCTAGTGGGACCTTCTCTTGATTTATCACTTGTCATACCCAATTGGGTGCTCCTGTAATCAGATTTAACCAGTTCGTGTGCTGCTGCTGAGAACTGGGGTCCTATCTCACCACTGGCTATTATTCTGGGGAATGAGGCTGATTAGTTTTTTTCCTTTAACCAAAACCCATGCAGCCATAGAATAATGCTTTCCCTTTCAGCAGAGATGAACTGCTGCAGTCTGTGAATCTGGGCTCAGGTAGTGAGGAGGGACAGTGCCAGCACATGGATGGTTGTGGTCACTGCTCAGGTGGGAGTTTTGCATCACACTGTGGTGAAGGCAACCAGAAACCTGGCAGCTAAAGCTGTCTGGCAGGCACATGGATCCCCCCTAGCACCTGGGAAATGCTTTGCTACCCCTGTAGGAGTGTCTGACAATTCTCTTCCAGCCCAGTAGGATGTGTGGGGTTCTCTTGCCTATATGCTGGTAGAGCTATGTGCAGAGATTTGTGGCCCAAGGACGGTGCCAGGAGCCCAGCCTTCTCTGAAGGCAGCTAGGGTAATCTGAGCTTTGAGTAAAACACTGTGTGAAGTGTTTGCACAAGGCAGCCAAAAATAAAATGCAACCCTGAAAAGCAAGGCACGTTACCCCTCGTAAATGAGAGAAGATGCTGCTTTTTGGGTGATGTCATTGCAGAGATGTGCGGAGCGCTGCTGCGGGGCTGATCAATACTGTGGCATGCCCAGAAGGCTCCTGCTGCACACAAATCAAATTGCCCTTTCCAGCCCTGGGAGGGAGGTTAGGCCCTTAATAACAGAGCAGAATATAGAGGCCTATTTCTAGCACCAGGAGCTTTGCATGTGAAAAGCTTCAGCTGCTCTTCCCTCTGTTCTGCTCCTGACCTATTGTAGCTCTGCCCCACAGCAGTTGCCCAAAAGCTAAATATTGTGATGGCCCCAGGTGCCCATCCAGGTGCTGGCTGCTTCCCCCCAAAATAGCAGTGGTAAAGCCAAGGCTTTATTTGGGGCTCCTGTGGCTCCAGCAGGACCTGGGTGGGTGCTGCGCTGAGCAGGGTTGCAGTAAGCTAGAAGGAATGCTGTCAGTCCTGGAAGGATCTGTGTCCCCACTGACTGCGCTGCCGAATGCAGTGTGAAGGCCATGGCAGCTGCAGCCCATGGGAAGTGCTGCCCACTGCCTCAGGAGATGCTCTGTGCACAGCGTCACCTAAGCAGCTCAGAGGGCGCTGCCCAGACTGAGCATAGGTGCAAACTGTGCCCAGATCTGTGCAGCACTGCGATCACCCAGCCTTAAAATCTGCCACCACGCCTGGCAGAGACCTCGCTCGGTGGGAGCTCCGTAAGACCCAGCTGGGGTGGAGGGCTGGGGGCAGTTCCTGAGCGAGCTGGAGGTGCTGTTGCTGCTTGGATTTAATGCTCAGCACCTTGTGCTGTGCTGTGGAGTTTGGGTGCTGCAGCAGATCAGGTGCACACTTCACCTTGCTGAGAGCTGTGCTTTTTTAATGCTTCAATATATGGTTTTCAGCCTGATTTATTGCCTGGAAGATGGGTTTTGGAGCAGCAATGAGACTTGGTTATTGCTAGAGCCTGGTGTCAGCTATGCTCTAATTCCTGCCCTCGATAACAGGCAGCACCATGGGTGCTTTCTCCCCAGCCCGTCACCTCAGGCTCTGCAGTGCCCACAGCTGCTGTTAATGCTGCACAGAGCTCAGGGCACAGCAGGGGCTGCTGCAGAACAGTGGGGCTTCCTGGTTGCTGACAGCATGCTGCTGCCCTCCTGCACCTCACTTTCACATCACTGCAGCATGTGGAGACCTGCACTGCAGCCAGGTCTGCTGAGCTCCAGCTGCTCCTTGCAGGGAGCAGCACCAGTGAAGGCCCCAACCCCTGGGAGGTGCCAAATCACCCCCAGAGGAACCGTTACCTCTGTATTTTTTCTGCTAAACCTCAGTAACTGAAAACAACCCACGTGCCTTGAGCAAATATTGTGACATTTTGTTATTCACACTAGGCATGATAAGGAGTTGTTTTAGGGACTGCGGTGCAGATTTGTTTACTTTGGATGTCAGTACAGATTTGGCCTTTGGAGGAAGCACTGTAACTCTGTAGGAATGTGGATGCTCTCATGTCCACTGGAGCTCAGCCAGGACCTGGTACCCAGTGTGAGGTGTTCTGGGGCAGACAGGGCATTTGGGGCCATCTGGAACGCATAGAAACCAGGTGACTTTGTCAGTGTCTGCTCAAGAAGAGCTGTGAAGACGACATGTCAAGTCTTTAAATGGAGAACCACAGCATCACATGTTGCCTCGCAGCACCCTGCTCTGCCCTGGTGCCTGTGGCTCTTTTTCATGTTTCTGTGATGGATAGCTGCTCTGCAAGCCTAGCTGTGCTCTATTCATAGGAACGCTTCGGCTTCAAGGCAAGATGGTGAAGGCAGCAAAAATGGAGCTTTCTCCTTGTGTGTTTGTATCCCAGAGCCAACTGCTGTGCTGCACTGTGCCATGCTGTGCCCTGGCCTGCACTGGGGGTCCATGAGCAGGCTGTGCTTCGTGCTGCAGTTTTGCAGGAGCTACCCCAAACCATTTGCATCTTTATGGGTGTTGGCTGCCCAGGACTATTTATGACAGCACAATTGACTGAATTAATATTCATAGACTTTCCCCCAACCATATGCTGTAATCGTGGTGGCTGTGGCAGCGTGCCCTTGCTCAAATCGTAACAGTTCCTTGGGTGGTGTTGAATGGTATTCGTGCATGAACTTAAGGCTTCTTGAAAGAGCTCTGTGCTCTTGGGACAAATAGGGAGCTGTGCCATCGCCGCTGGGATGGGAGTGAGTCTGCTGCTTGTGGGATAATGTGGGAGATGTGGGAGATGTGGGCTAGGAGCTGTGTGGCACTGAGCCTCCTGCAGGCGTGTGAGCCTCAGAGTGTTCCTGGGGATTGAGGTGGCCCTTTGTCCCCAAGCTGATGGAGAACTGAGCCATGGGATGAACTAATGGGCAGGGCTCTTCTGGGCTGGTGGGTCTGGTGGGTCAGAATCAAAAGGGATGAGTTTTGTGTGTGTAAATCCCTCATTGCAACCGGTACCCATATGTGGAAGAAAGTGATGCTGCTCTTCTCCTTCCACACACTATTTCTGGTGCTCTCTAAAGTCATGCCTGATGCGCTGGTATTTCATGAAAATGCTCTCTCTTTGAGGGGAAAGCAGCACCAGAGTGCCAGAAAAATAGATACTCTGATAGCTGTGTGACTGGGTAAATGTTATTCTTTCCCTTGTTTTTGTAAGAAAGCTGTGTCACCAAGACTGATGTCTACCACTGTTTAGCATCGCTGCTCAGATGTGGGAAGGGAAAGTTGCACATCCCTGATGGAAGCAGCAAGCAAAGCGTGGCAGAGCTGCCTGGTGCTGTGCCACAGCCATGGGGCCTTGTGAAGCCAACCAACGTTGTTGGTTGCAGATCCTTCTTCACCTGGGTGGCGCAATCAAAAATGCCAGTTTAATGTTTTCAGCTCGATTTATTTTGGTGCTGCTCTGTGGTGCTTTGAGGGTTAACACACAAAGAGATGCTTTGTCTGCTTGTGTCCTGCTGTGAGCAGGTTTTGCTCTTTGTGCTGTATTTGCTGTTGCTGCCCCTGCAGCTTTGCTTTTTATCCTTTGGTGTTACTTGTAGAACATCTGTGGAATGACAGCAGTGTCAGCCCAGTGGGTCTGAACACGTGGAGGACCAATGCATTGCATTCCCTGACGAGGCCTTGAGGAGGCCACTGGCTGGAGCTGCTCTGTGATGAGCAGTGCCTGGTAGTGAGATTGTATTTGATAGGGCTCAAAATAGCAGAGCTGCAGGTCTGGAAATGGAATGGCTCAAGAAGTCTGAGGTGAAGTTTAAAAAGAATTTGAGCTGTCAGAAGAAGGGAAGAGCATTTGAAAACACAACAATCTGTTTTTCCCAGTTACTTGTGCAACCAAATCAGCTCACCCATGTGTCATCTACAGTCTGATTCCTTTTATAGTAAAAACAAATATTGGAGGGACTCAAGGCCAAACGTTGCTCTTTTTTGGGGTCAATCTACACTGTTGGCATCACTTTCAGTGCTGCTGAGCTATCAAATTTGGACCAAAGCCTGGAGAAGTGAGGGCGGTTGGCACCTTTAGTGCTGGGCTGCAGCCCTGCCACCTTGCAGCAAGTCCCTGTGCATCCCAGCATGGCTCCAGCTGGCATCGTGTTGTGGTGCACGGCATGGCTGGGCAGGGTGCGTGGTGCGTGATGGATCTGACGTGCCCTGCATGCACATCGCCTGCTGCTTCTGCTGGAGTGCTTCAAGCATCCCTACAGGCAGCAGGGACAGGGCTTTGAGTAGGATCAGGACTAGTGACAGGAATGGGAGGCTGCTGGCCTGGCGTGGGTAGAATCACAGAATCATGAAGGTTGGAAGAAACTCTAAGATCACTCAGTCCAACTGCCATCCCAGCCCCTCCATGCCCACTAACCATGTCCGGGAATCCACAAGGTGGAGAAATTCAGGAGTGAGGAAAGAGCAGAGCAGGGAAGGTGGGTGGGCTGGTGCTGGCTGTGCAGCAGAGCTGGCTGCTCCTTGTCTGCTGCTGAGCACCCCTCTCCCCTGGGGGATTGCCAGGCCAGTCCTGCAGGGCTTCCATGCTTCTGAAAGAGCAAACATGAAGCACTGTACCTGGGGGTTACTACTTCTGTAACTGCTGCAGCAAGAGAATACTCATTGACAGCAGTCAGCTTAATTTCTTCAGCATCAGAGTGTAGGAAGATGGGGAGTCACATCCTAAAACTGTCTTTCCATAGCAATACTCGCACAAGAAATATGCGACCCTATGAGCCAAAATGGGCCTGGCCTTGGACCAGGACCCAGCTGGCTCCAGAGGGGTTG